>NC_050518.1:12833987-12867774 GCF_002922805.2 Oryzias melastigma | reverse complement strand
TTTAAGGTTGAAAACTTGTTAATTTTTGTACCAAACTCTGGCCATTATCCCTGTGAGATCTAAGATTTTTGTTTAGTAATTTCATGTTTAACTACACAGTTTCTGAGATAACAGCAAAAACGTGTCCATAAGTAATTACTTTATTGGTTGATTGCCTTTATTTAACCAGGTAAGACCTGTTGGGATCAAGATGTCTTTTACAAGGCCAAGAGGTCAGCAGCGCAAGTCATCAGAAGTTACATCCAGTGAATAGAATGAAATGAGCGGAGCCTCTGATGGAGGAAAATAAATTATATATATCTACACAATAATAAATCAAGATCTAAGAAATGTAACAATGGAGCAGGAAACAAAAAATGAAGCGCATAAAAAATAGGATAAATAGGATTCTTGTTCTTTCATGTTCAGGGTTGAGGAAATGCATTTCATAGCTGACCTTTCATTTCTGTTGTCAGCAGAGCTTTAAAATTTGAAATATATCTGTATTCACATGATATAGCTACACTTTTATTAATCCAGTAGTTTTGATTAGCAAATGAATTCATAGTTTTACATGCTGACTTGTATTTTGTTGGTGTACAAACTGAATCCAGACTGTGGACTTTAATTTGGTCTTGTGTTTTGTAACTTTGGAGATGTTACCAAGCCCAAGGTGGAAACGTCAAACGTTACTGAAGGGTATCACAGATCATTTTTGTTCAGTATGCCGAAAGATTCCAAAAAATAACTGTTCTTTCATTATACTTTGAGAGTTATGCTTTTTCTATCAGCATGTAATTGGATCTTGCTATTTAAGAAAAATAGAACTTTACAAACATTTTAATTTAAACAAAAAAGGAGAAAAGCATTTAAAAATGTACAACTCCAACTTTATCATGAGAGGCAGATTGATTAAATTTTGAAACTATCTGAATTTTAGAAACATATTTTTTGTGCCTTTTTTTAAATTTTGTTATTTAACCTTCATTAACCTGGCGAGAAAAGTGTTCTTATTCACAAAAATGACTTATAACTTTCCATGTTTTTTCAGTCATCTAAGATTGTGAAAAAAACATTTTGTTTAGTTTTAATAGCACTGTCTTTCTTCCACAAACTGGCAACAACTTTCTAGTTTTTGCTTCGTCATAGCTGTCATTTTTCCTGCTGGCCAAGCGCCATGTCAATCATCCCACAGCCCAGAGAATACAATGGTGGAGCTGCGTGGTCCTGATGCTTCTGTGGAGAAATCCGTCTGCTTTTCTCAAGTCAGCTCTCAGATATCTTCAAACAGTTTTCAGACTTTGTAGCTTTTATGAATTTTTCACAGGGTTTCATAATTAGCCAGCAGGCCTGAGCATTAGTCAGTGAATTTGTGTTTGATCATCTATTGTCTTGTTTAAATAAATACATTAAACACTTAAAATTGACCCTTTTCTTTTGGGAAATGTTTCATTTTAAATTATTATCCCATTTTAGAATGACGTTTATTTTTAAGAAGCGACAACTCGGATTGCTTGGAAGTCTCTTTAGTCTTTACAGTGACACAATTTCAAAGCCTTGTTCAACACACTCGATTCTCTCTTTGACTTCATCCAAGTCCCTTCATCTCATTATAAAAAATGTGTTTAAACCATGTCTGTTTCCTTTCATCTGTTTTAAAGAAACAGTTTTCCTTCTACTACTGGCACCAGAATGTCCCAAACTATTTATTCCTTGAATGTGTCTGATAGCAAACTTAACATAATTACTGTAAAACTGGAACAAATAGTTGCAAGTTCATTTATCAGGTGTACATTTAGAATTTTGTTTGAAGCACAGATGACTGGTAAGCCAAGGACATGGTTACACTCAAATATACCAGAAAATGTAACCGAAGAAGATCCAATTTGAGATAAAAACAGATATTTTATGGGACAATAAAAGGTAATGATTTGTCAGCCCAAATAATACATATTTGATTATAAAATTAAGTGAGCATCCCTGAATACCTCCCAAAACATTACAAGCATAATAAAAATGTTTGAGATAATGTTGCAATACATACATATGAAAAACCCATTCATATTACATGCTTAAATTAATATTACAAATAAAATGTTAATTTGAATCTATAATCTCATTAACATCATGTTTTGCTGGGCAATCCTAAAAAAATATAAGTATTTATTTATTTGGTGGGTGAATAGATTGACGCACTAGAAAACCACTTGGGAAATACTATTATTTTTGTGCAAAAAGTTGCTGTAAAAAGTAACTTGCATTTGGAGATAGTTGAACACATGAATCATATTCATTTATATCTTATTGTTTCTGTTTTTTTGAAAATCATTTAGTTTGACCTAATTAAACTCAATCTTAAAAATCTAAAACAACATGGAGGTTTTCAGACAACCATATACAAGCACACATCTTCATTGTAGCATTTTAAAAATCTTGATCATCTCGCTCTTAGATTAAGTTGGTTTGACCAGAACTGCAATCTTGATTCACTAATATTTGAATAAATAAATACTCTTAAATTTCTTAATATATGTTCTACATCATCAGAAAAATGAGATTCATCATCTCACATCCTCTTTTAGTGAATGTATTACAAAAGCATAATGTGTTGTAATATATAAAATCCTGTTGCAAAGATTTATGCTCAAGTAGTTTTTTTGTTGCTAATTTTAAAAATAAAACCAAAAACCAGCTGAATAGAAAAGCACAGCGCCGAGTGGAGTCCAGCCTGGCTCCAGCACAGTTTCTCTTTGCCTCACACAGATCTGTGGAGCTTCTTTCCATATGAATGATGCGCCGTCATTAAAGTAGCTTGGAAAGGACTGATGAATATGTGTGACTTTGAAGCGGTTGTTGTGTGATTGTGCACAGAAGAGCGCGTGGGAGGTGTTTTGTGCGTGGACGTGTGTATGTCTGTGAGTGTTTGTTGTTGACGCTGACATTTGTGCACACAGTGAGAGGTTCACCCTCCAGCATCTGGGATCTTTTTGGTTTTCTTTTTGTTTTTCATTGAGCCAGGGGTGTAAGCACCCAGGACTAGTCTGGCAGCCCGGTCCCCTTTCACAGCATACGTGTGTGCTTGTGTTTTTAAACTGAGGGCATTACTCTCCACACACTCCACGGGATTTCAGCTCTCTGCACATGCACTGTGGATTCATCACCTTAGCAACCAGTCGATTGAAAGATGATGAATCATACCAAAGACTGCTAATTTCTTTTCAGTTGTCAAACATGAACAATGGGTGGTATAAAGTAGCCACAGAGACGTCACTGCAGAATGTGTGTGTGTCAACTAAAAGAGCTGCAGTAAAAACATGAAAAAGCAACCTTTCTCCTAGATCATGTAGAAACAAAGACAGAGGTTTATTTTTTCTCGTTTATATATCAAGAAATGCAGAAAGCTATGTACTCCATAATATTGCAGTTTTCTCCTCTCACATTAAAAAACAGCTTTTGGTGAAAACAATTATTTAAAGAATTCCCAACCTGTGAACAGTTAATAGCACATAATCAGTAGCTTTGCACAAATCCCAGCACAGAGCAGATGTTGTTGATTCAGCGTGATTTGATTTCCTGCAGGCAGCGTTCAAGCTGCAACAACACCTCCCTCCTCATCTTCTCTGCACTTCAGTGAAAAGACCTGAACGCTCCTCTGGATAAATAAAGCCGTCTTCATGACAAGAGGTTCAAGAGATCCATTTAAAAGACGGTCTGTGTTTGTGGTAAAAAACAAGGAAAACGATTTGTAGTCCAAGGTTTAAAAATACCAACATTCATCAGGTGAATTTGCTAGGATTCAGGAAAAGCTCTGCCAAAGCCTCTAGTGTGAATAATGGATTTAAAAGAGGCAGCTGGACAAAATGCTTAAAATGGTGGTTGTAATACGGCAACAAGATGCAAATATTGCCTCAGTCAATTTCGGTGGAATCAATAAGAATGCAGAATATGAACAACTTCTCTTGCTTTCTAAAGGTAAACAGCTCCCACTGCTGGTAAACAAGAAGTTTGCATTGCAACCCACACAAGCTCTTTTCTCTTTGGCTTTAATTAGTCTTAATTCCAATTCAGAAAAAATGTAGTTGACAGAACAAAATACTAATTTGTCAGTCAATAAAAAAAAAAATGTATTTACTGAATATGGGTGTGTTTTCTTCTGAAATTTTCAAAAACAATGCTGTTTTTAGTGCTAGAACTACTGATTTCATGCAGGAATATAACAAAAAAAAAAACAATAAATCAAAAATAATGTGCATTCACAAAGATTCAGCAGATTGTGTATATAACATTATTTGTATTTATTTAGTTTTTTTTTTATTTCAAAGTCAGGGGTGGAGCTAGAACATTTTACATGGGGGGAGAGGGGGGCAGGAGATTTTGGAGGAGTGGCAACAAGTGAAAGGGTATTACAAATGACAAAATACGTACTTCTAACAGTTTGATTGTTTTTATTTAATTTAAAATATTGCTATTGTCAATTTTTGCAATACTTAAAAATCTTTTATTGATGATTTCTTACTCTTGCTCAGCCCCCTGTCAACGTCTTGCACCTTAAAACCTTATTTTTTGTTTTTTAGTGTTTTTAAGTAGGCTAATGGGTTGTAGACTGATGACTGAATCAAAGAAAAGAGATGGTTTAATCAAATATTTTATCCTACTTTCAAAATATAAAAAAGCACACTAGTTTTCTACAACCCCCTGAACTTGAACCAATCATCAACCAAATCTTCACAAAACCACAGATCAGATCAGATATGTACGTTAGTTTGGAATCTTAAACGAATTTGAGCAGACGAGAGACGGGCCTGGGTTATTTTTGCTCTTACGGGCCTGATGATGTATAATCCTGCAGTGTGAAATTCATGTGGGAGCTGGAGGTGTGGAATGTGCCATGTCCTGGTCACAGTGTTCCCTCTTCTCCACCGGTCACTCAGCAAGAGAGTTCCTGTGGGCAGAGTGAGAGAGCATCACGCTCAGCCCACTCATGTGTCCTTTTAAAAAATCAACATTCAGCTTCAAGATGGTTGTGTCGCAATTAGTCAACGTTCAATTTTACAAAACCAGCTCATCCAACATCTTAATTAAAAAGTCAAAACTGTGATATCCTGATGTTTAGAAGTTTAGTCAAGTGTCTGGAAAATAATTAAAAACAAACAGTTTAAAAGCAGCATAAAGTTTAGTGAGGATCCATAGAAGATTCTATGTTTTATTCAAACTGTTGTCAGAAATATCTCAAAGTACTCACTGCTGTACAGTGATTCAAATTTTCAATAAGGCACCTTCAGGAAGTTACATGTAGGGTTTGTTTCTAGAAAAAAATGAGAAAGTTATTCTGTTGCTAATATTTATTTTAGCTATCATATATATATATATATATATATATATATATATATATCAGTGTAATTTATCACACTAATACATTTCCTTTCCTGTGACTAACTTTCGATTCTTTTGTATGTCATGGACATGTAGTTGCAGCATTTCAAAATACGTTTTTAAGACTGACGACTGACGATGTGATACTTTATCTATATTATTTAAGAATCAGTGCATAAATGATAATAACAATGAGGACAAAATAAATGTATTGAAACATTTACCTAGTATTGTATCCTAAAAAGGCATTTGCAATAAAGTAAAGCTTTAAAGTTTTCAGAATCCAGTCTTGAAAGCAAGCTTTTATCTATAAACAGATGTACATACTATCATGCTCACATTGATGCTGCTAAAATAGAAATGTAAGCCATTATCCAAGATGAAACACAAAAGGATCCAGGAAGACATCAGGAAGATGGCTCCAAGTGACGACGAGCTTAATGAATACCTCAGGAGGCAGAAACCCAAGGAGGAAGAGAGGGAAGAACAGGAATCATCATGGATGGATGGACAGTCTCAGCATGTGTACCTCTGGTAAATGGGAGGATTTCAAAAAAAGATATAGAAAGATGCAAACAAAATGGTAATGGGTAATTGACTGGACATGGTAGTGCTGGACAAGAAAGCAAAAAAAAATAGATTGAAGTGATAGAAATAGCAACTGCAAATGATAGCAACATCAGGGAGAAGGATGACTGAAAAATATCAGGGGCTAAAAAAAGAGCTGGAAAATGTGGAAGGTGAAAACAACAGTGATCCTCTTAGTGATAGAATGACTCCAGCAAATTCCAGGAATAACAGCTGAGATCTTTGTCCTGGAAACTGCACAGGATCCTCAAACTCCCGGGCCTTTGCTAGAGGTCAAAAAGAGGTGAAACTTTTCCTGTAGGTTTGCACACTGAAGTTATTTTGTTCTTCCTTACTGATCTTCTCGAGAGCTGTAATGTTTTTGGGCTTGTCGCTGTGTTACCCAGTTTTCTAAACCACTAACAAATGTTTATTGGATTGAGGTCCAGAAACTGGCCAGGTCCCTCTAGAACCCTGAAAGGTATAGCTACTCTATCCTTGCCCTGTTGATGTTTTTGGCATTATTGTCATGCTGGAAGATCCAGTCACGTTTCATACTCATGGAAGGAGATTCATTAAAGTAGTAGTTAGTAGTTTATTTAGATTATTTTATTTCTTTAAGTTAGTAAAAAAAATGTAGTTGTAAATTTTGGGGCGATGTAGTTTATTTGATTCAGATTATCATAGTTAGTTTTTCTTTTTAATGGTAACACTGATTGCTGATTTTGTTTGTTTTGCCCTTTTTAGATGAAATCTTCCACTTTCCTTTTTTGAAGTCTGTTTATCCAGGGGGATGCACAACAGCGGCCCAGTGTGGACCCAGCATGCTGTTTTTGGAAAGCAGCAGCTTGTCAGGAGAAGCTCACGTGACACAGAGAGACTGGTAAAAGAAAAACACTAAAAAACAAAACATTGAAAACCTCTTTATTTTTATATGTATTTTTTTTTTAACTAAAATCGATTAAAAAGAATGGGTCCTTGTCTGTCTTTACATTATTAATATAAAAACTTGCAAAAAATGTTTTTCTCATTTTTCATTTCACTTTCTTAAATTGCAAAACAGGTGTACATTGACAGGATGTAAAAAACTTAAGGAGGCAGAAAAAAACAGGTTAACTGTATTCAGTACACTGTGCTGTTAAATAATAATAAGACACACAAAATGTGTCTGTCTGTGGGTGTGTTGGAAAATAGAAAACTAAATACAGGTAATTTTGAAGCATTTAAATTTACACTCTTGTGGATTTTTCTGTTTTTAATTCCGACTCCTGCTCAAAGTCTGCAGTTCTACTACTTCATCACTTGATGTCGCCATTGAGGCATTTTTCTTCTATATTTAAAGCTTGAAGAGTTTGGTTATTGTCTTGTTGTCACATCCAGGGCTTGGGAAACCCAGGGCCACACACATCTTGCTCTTCCAGTCCTAGGAAAGGCCAGTTCAGCCAACAACTTTTGGCAGAAAAGCTTGTTGAGCTTTCATAACAATTTCGTGAAACTTAATAATTTTGTTGTGCTTGGACTAACAGTTATGGTTCAGTACTAACATGCTTCAACATTGCCAACCAACCAAATAAATAAAAAATAAATAAAGAAAAAATAAGGCTTCCTAAAGCAGTAGCTATCACTTCCAGATTCAAATCTTTAGCATATTTTCAATCCAGAAGATTTTCTAGAGAGACTATCATTAAGTCATGTAAAAGCCTCATCAGCAGTTGTTTTCATTCACTGCTATTCTTGAGGTTCAAAAATCCACAAAAAGCTGTTGGTCAAAAGGAGCAATTTTCCACACAGGGCCAGACATTATTTAATGAATTATTTTGTAGCATTTTCCATTTATCAATAGATGCTCTGCAAATGCTGAAATGTTGATAATCCTATTTTTTTTGGAGGATATGATACATTTAAAAACTTCTAAGAAATGTTTTATTTACCTTTTCAAATGTGTGAAACTTCACAAATCTTACATTACTTGTATCATTCAGGAAACAATCCAACATTTTGTCATAAACCCTACTTAATTACTATTAAAGGATTATATCCAAGTTGAGACAAAACACAAATGCATTTTATTGAAATTCTGCTGTAATTATCTTGTACTTTTAGATTTTAAATGGTTTAGCCTAAGTGGAACGCAGTTACTTAAAAGTTATTTGTCCAGCAAAGATTTTAAGCTTACATATTTTACCCATATTTACGCCTTTATAGTATATAGAACAAATATTTTGAAAATACTTGTAAATCCAAAGAAAGTTTCACATTTAAATTATGGCCAAAAAGTGTGCTTGCTGGAAAAACCTTTGCCAAATAACAGTGATTTGTGTTAAAATAGAATATATCAATATTTTTTTACAAGACCACATGTGAATGGAGAAAATGTTTTGAATATGGATAAAGTGTGCAACATGTTTATTCTAAAAGCAGGAAGAAAAAAAAGCTAACAACAGCAACTAAGTTAAAATAATTGTATGTGACATGTCTGGAGTTTACAGCAGACTGAGTGAGAGTGACCCTCTGCAGAAGTAAATCCATCCCAGGCTTGTGAGAGGGACACAGCTATAAGCTCCAAATCTCTTTAATACAATACCCATTAGGAAAGTGCTGAGCTCTTTACCAACAGCTGAGATAGTCTGCCACTCAGCAACACCAAGGCCTCAGCTCTACTTCAATATAATACACGCTTGACACATTACTAATCCAGACTTTCATTTATTTTGGACATTTTAAACAACTGTTCTGGTGATATTATGAAGGTGTTCATGTTTTGTCGATGTCTCTCAGACATCAGTCTCTTTGAGTTAAATCCTGAGCAAATTTTACTGTTATAGCAACTAAACATAGATTTTTAAAATGATAAAGTGTATATTTTTTTAGTGTTTGTGCTTTTAGCAACAGTGTATGCTCCATATATTTAGCCCACCCGTAACTTTTGAAGTAGTATTAACTTGACAACAACTTCCTCACCACCTTTTTTGCACAGTCTCACTTGGACTGATAGTATAAGCTCATAAGTCTGTTTATGCATGTCCCCAGTGAAAAATTACATGGCCTGGGCTTCCTCTTTTAATTTAAAAAATATATATTTGAAGTGTTTTTTAAATATCTGTTTGATTTGTTTAATTGCTTCTTTCCACAAATGTAAAATTAACCCATAACTTTGCAACTCTACCTGTTGAAGCTTTATCTTGGTGACAAAAGAGAAAGTGAGTTATCTCACTTGCAATGCTCAAAGTGTGCAACGTGCTAGTAGCATATTAAAGATACCTGTACAAGTGCAGATAATAGATATTTGGAATGACTACTCAAAAATAACCCTTAATTATGACTTCTAAACTGGTTGTAGTTCAATCTATTTTTAAAATAATTGCCTATAATGCTTGAGATAGGTTGTCAATCAATAGGTTCACGACAGGTGTAACCTTAATATCTTGATGAGTGGTCAATTATGTTTGCAGTGACGGCTGGATTAGATATTAACTGTGGCCTAAATCAATTTGTGCTGACGGATTTGGAAAGTGATAATCCAAGGTGTGCCTTTTTAAAAGCCAGACTGTGGCCACGGAATCCATTTGTAGCAAGGTCCATCTCCATCTCGCTCCCGAACAGCCAGAAGAAACACCACCGGAGGGCTGATAGCAACCGCAAGCCGCAACCATGAATGGCACAGAGGGACCATATTTTTATGTCCCTATGGTGAACACCACCGGCATTGTCCGGAGTCCTTATGAATATCCTCAGTATTACCTTGTCAACCCAGCAGCCTATGCTGCTCTGGGCGCCTACATGTTTTTCCTCATCCTGGTTGGCTTCCCCATCAACTTCCTCACTCTCTACGTTACCATCGAACACAAGAAGCTGCGAACCCCTCTAAACTACATCCTGCTTAACCTTGCGGTGGCCGACCTCTTCATGGTGTTCGGAGGATTCACCACAACGATGTACACCTCCATGCACGGCTACTTCGTTCTTGGACGTCTCGGCTGCAATCTGGAAGGATTCTTTGCTACCCTCGGTGGTGAGATTGGTCTCTGGTCTCTGGTGGTTCTGGCCATTGAGAGATGGGTGGTCGTCTGCAAGCCCATCAGCAACTTCCGCTTTGGTGAGAATCACGCTATTATGGGCCTGGTTTTCACCTGGGTGATGGCTGCCTCCTGTGCCGTGCCCCCTCTCGTCGGCTGGTCTCGTTACATCCCAGAGGGCATGCAGTGCTCATGCGGAGTTGACTACTACACCCGTGCAGAGGGCTTCAACAACGAATCCTTTGTTGTCTACATGTTCATCTGCCACTTCTGCATCCCACTGTTTGTTGTGTTCTTCTGCTACGGCCGTCTGCTCTGCGCTGTCAAGGAGGCTGCTGCTGCCCAGCAGGAGTCCGAGACCACCCAGAGAGCTGAGAGGGAAGTCACCCGCATGGTCATCATCATGGTCATCGGCTTCTTGGTATGTTGGGTCCCCTATGCAAGTGTGGCCTGGTTCATCTTCACACATCAGGGCTCCGAATTCGGGCCACTCTTCATGACCCTCCCAGCCTTCTTTGCCAAGAGCTCTTCCATCTACAACCCAGCAATCTACATCTGCTTGAACAAGCAGTTCCGCCACTGCATGATCACCACCCTGTGCTGTGGGAAGAATCCCTTTGAAGAGGAGGAGGGAGCCTCCACCACTGCTTCCAAGACCGAGGCCTCATCTGTCTCCTCAAGCTCTGTGTCCCCTGCATAAAAGCAACATCAAGCAAAGGTTTCATGATCCACTATCCAAGAAGAAGACTTCTGCTCCCCCAGGGAAACGACTGCAGGCTAACGTCTACAGAAATAACTTCCTTTTTGTATTTTTACAAATGAGTTGGTTCAACTAAAAGACAGTTGCAGGAAAGGTCAGCCCATTACAGAGTTGTTCCTGTATGTACAGAATATCCAACTTAATAATCTGTGATTATTTTTTTCCTGAGAAGAAAAGAAATAATCTTAATCTTTCACAGTTGGATCCTGTATGATACTGGCTTATTTTTGAATGTAGAGGCATGTAATCAAGGCAATGTAAAAAAAAATAAATCGCACTTTGCAAATGATTCATCCTGTTTATGTTTTAATTACAACTTGGGTGGCGAAGTTCATGTGACTGTAGAATATTTAATCAAATAAATAAATGTGAATGATCTATTCAGAATGCACTAATGTCTTGAGTCAGTTTTTACACTTTCTTCACTGCAATACTATAGCAGTGATTCAGAATAACGGTGTGACCTTAAGGGTTTGTTGACTCTAAGTAGTACATGAAAAGCTCCACTAATCTCAACTCACTCATGGGTCACCTAATATTTGTTTCTTAACTTATTAAAAGGGATTATAAATTAATATTCCAGAATGGACATGCATACATCGACAGCTTTATCTGATGATAAATACTTAGGACAGAAATAGAAGGTTAATAAAGCTTTATCCAGCCTTTCATTTTCTATTCCTGCTTGGTCCTGCAGGGTCACTGGGTTGCAACCTGAGCACAATGAGAACTCTAAACAAAAAAGGACCCAACTTGGGTTTGAACCAGGACCTTGATGCTGTGCAGTGAGGGTGCCACTGTTGTGCAGCTCCACAATTAAACACAGACTTCCAAGTGAATTTTAGATCTTATAAATTACAACACTCCCTATGATAGCTGGAAGTTCATTTATAGGATAAAAATAATGATAAAATTATCATAAGATACCAATAACAAGTTAAGTTAAGTTAAATTACGTAAACCCTCAAGTGTTTACATGAAGTTAACTTTATTTATTTTAGTTTTTCCTGTTAAAAAAATAATTTCTAATGATTAATTTGTATCAGCATTTGACTCTGTTATAGGACAGCATTTGACTCTGTTATAGGACTTTTACAAACAGTTATTCATATGTTGGTAAAAACAGAGCAACTCCTCATTCTGACTGGTCCTTTCTGTGGAGTCCATGCAGGTTGATCCACATATAACTGAATGGATTTCTCCTGGTTGGCCCAAAGTGATTAAAGAAATATATTTTTGTTAGGTTTCTATGAAGGTCTTGTGCAAATGCTTATCTTGTTTGTGTCTGTGTGCCTCATAGCCAAAAACAAAGCTGTCTTTGATGTAAAGTTGGTGTAAAAATGCTTAATATAAGATGAAGTTAGTTCAGAAGAGTGAAAAATTCATTTTTTAATAGAGAAATTAATTCTAAATTTTAATGATTTTGCTTTTATATACAAAGAAAGAAAATAAAATTCAAGTTTTACATTGATGTTTTTTTGGCTGCACAGTGGCGCAGTGCTTAGAGTTCCTGCTTCACAGCAAGAAGGTCTTGGTTCAAATCCCAGCTGGGGGACCTGAAACAGAAACACCAACTGGGAACCTTTCTGTGTGGAGTTTGCATGTTCTCCCTGTGCAAGCGGGGGTTTTTTTCCGGGGACTCCGGCTTCCTCCCACCATCCAAAAAAATGCTTCATAGGTTAATTTATTACTCTAAAAATTGCCCCTAGGAGTGTATGAGAGTTTGTAAGGGTGTGTGATTGAGGCCCTGAGACAGACTGGTGACCTATCCAGGGTGTACCCCGCCTTCAAAGGAATATAAGTAACTGGATTAGGCTCTGGTGACCCTGAAAGGAACAAGCGGCTAAGAAGATGAATGAATGAATGAACATTGGTGCTTTTCCTTTATACTTTTTTTTTCTTTTTTAATGATTTCCTGTAACAAACCCATACTATTTTTTTTAACCATCTTTATTCTGGATTACTGATTTAGACAGTTTCAAAGTAGTTTTTCTATCAAACTATGATTTTTTTTCTTTTGTAGAGTTAATTACCATAAAAGTTTTATTTTTCAGGGGTCTGCAACATGCCGCTCTGGAGCTCTTCTATCTCACCATAGTGGGTCTCTAGCTAAAGAAAAATAAAATATATATTTTTTCAAGTATAGGTAACTAAATTAGCATTTAATTAATTTAGACTCCTTAAGTTTATAAATTTATACCTCAAAGATAAACTATGTAAAGGTTTTTACATGCCTGCTGACTCGAAGAGGTCTTGTTTGCTCTATGCTCCATCCAGAATACACAAATGTCAAATAGTAAGCAAAACTTTGGTAAAAGTTTGATCTTTTATTAGTTTAAAGCACCTATTCTGTTATGATGTCCAGAGCTGCACTGGGATGATCCAATCTGGCACAAGGCATCTTTTATTTTGAAAGGAAATCACACAACCTTGTATCAAACGTAAAAAATAATTTCGCATGTTGAGAAAATGCTAGTTTATTTTACAAAATTCATATTTTTTTATTTTTTTTAAATACATTGTAATGAAATCAAGGCAGTATCAAAGCAAGATTTTGGAGTTCCTGCTAAGTTTTGTTCAGTAAAAAACAAGCCCAAATGGCTCTTATTTTGTTAAAGGTTGCAGACCCCTGATGTTAATTCTACAAAAGTGAATGAATAAAGTTGGCAATAATAGCTGGTTAAATTTCAATATATATATATATATATATATATATATATATATATATATATATATATTATTCCGATAAAATATTCTGTTAAAATCCTTTTTTTCTGCCCAAAAGATCAGATACGTCCGAAAATAAAAGCACCCTCAAAATTAAAAAACAATCTTAAAGTCACAACTGTTGGAAAAATGTCACAAAAACATACAATCTATCTACTCTAGGTAAAAAAGCATTTTATATTCAACAGAAAGCATATATCAGTTTAATACTCTGACATATTTTAGACAAGAACATTATGATGATTGTTTCTATTTTACACTAGCTTGTGATTTTTTAATGATAAAAAAAACTTAATTAGAGACATCCAGATATCAAAACAACTTTTTTGAGTTTTGTATGGAAAACTTTATTTGATAATAAAAATAGCATTCACAGACTTTTTTTTTGATAGCTACATATACATTGTAATCCATCTCAAGGAAAGAAGCTGGATAAGTCCACATCTACTTGTACTTTGACTAATGTTATGTGTAGCTTCATGGGTCAAATAAAGCTATGAACAATGTAGTATTTATATATGCATAGTTATATAAAAAAGATTGGCCCATATACATGTACTGCTTTTTATCAACACAGAGACAGCATTATGTCTGGAGCACATAGCAAGAAATAATGCTTGAAGAACACAGACTGCATACAAGTGCTTTATAATACAAAGGCAGGCTAACCACTGACAGAGTCAAACCAACAGTTTCTGACTGACCAAATAAAGTCTCATTTTAAAATGTCTTTGCATACCTGATCCAGAGTAAATCAACATATTTCTCATAAATCATCAGGTCCATTTCTGAAATATAAACACAATATCACATTCCTCACCGACGAGGTTTTTTCATAAATTTCTCTTTTGTACAAGAAAAAGGCAACACTTCATTCCTCGACAGCTTTCTAGTAGTTATATTGGGGATATTCTTTACAGGTGATAGCCAACTTCTTCATATGATTTCTTTTTTTTCAGTTCTTAATGACTACAGTAGTACAGTGGCAAAAGTGATGAACCAGTGAGTTTGGTGTGAATTCTCCATTATATTTGTAGTTCTCAATGGAAAAAACAAACAAACAAAACACATTAAAAAGCAGCAGTCAGACTCCAGTGGCATAACAACATGGCTCAGCACAGCAGATTAATTGTCCACCTGTAGCAGGACTGTTCTGCAACAAACCACATCAGCTCTTTAGATCAGGACCCAGGAGGTGGTCAGTCAATGAATCGAAGTATAATCAATTTTAGGGATTAGTTTCTGCGGGATTACTTTGTGTGTTCCTTGCTGATTATTCTCCCTCAGACCTGCCAAATAAAGTGGTTACACTACACTGAATATTTTACACATGCATCTTGGGACAATTTACACTTTTTCTTTTCTTGTATTCATTTATCGGATGTTTAAAAGTCATCCACTATGGCAGCTTCAGCTGGTATTATGGCATAATGCACACTTGTTGAAATAAGTGAGTTGGATGACCAGCAACTCATTTTCCCTCATCAGAGAACACTTTTGCCAAAAGGGGAGATCCATCAGACAATATTAATACACAGAAGTGCATTGGGGGTCATTTTTAAGAGACCACAATGACTGATTAAAAAAATAAATAAATAAAAAAGAAGAGATAACACAACAATACTGCCATTCACATTATTTTTTCTGTTCTTGGTTTCCAAATTTCATTCATGCCAATGGTTTTTGGGTAAAGGGCAGTAAAATTCCACTCAGGTTTAGATTTAACGTTGCTCGCTTAAAGAATGTGCCAAATTAAACAAATAAATAAATATCGAGCAAACACAACATAGTTTTGTGAAGTGTGATTTTTGCTTCAACGTCCTTGTGATTTCCACAGTTATTGTTATTTGTTAGTGTCTTGTGCTATAGCTTGTTCAGTGAAGCAACTGAGGAGTAAATAAGCTATCTTCAAATAAGCTAAAAACATGTTCTCAAGGTTAGAACTACCGACAAACCGATGCATGGCTCAGACCTCTGAGGGAACACATATTCAATGTCTGCAATGCCTTCCAAAAGCAAAATCACTGATTTCATATGCAGGCACATACAATACCTTTACTATATTACAAAAAAACCAAAACTTTTTTTATGTTCAAAATAACTAGAACAATGACAAAACAACCAGTATAAACTGATAGAAGGATTGTACTTCTGCTGTTTTAAGAATCTCAGAATGGGATCAAAATAGTTAAACTAATAAACCAGTGTATGGTACACAGCTTGCACTGACAGAGGACAGGGCGGTGAGGGGAACCTCTGCTCTAGATGCTGAGGTCTTTTGGGCTTTCTTTGTACAACTTTCTTTTAGGCTCGGGGATGTGGTTTGAGCTGCGGCCCACTGCATTATTCTTGTATCTTGTGTTGTTTCCAGCAGCATTGTTGTGTGCAGCGTTGTTCTTCATCATGCTGTAGTAGTCATTCAGTCTCGGTGCTGCTGCATAGTTCAGCTCATCGCGGCTGTAGTTGCTGTCAGGGGAAGAGTCCCGCTCCACTTTGTATCGTCTCTCCATCGTCCCGTTCGTCCGATGCCTTTCTGCGGAGGAGTCTCTCAGGAGATTCCCGTTCTTCCTGGCTCTGTCATACGTTCGCCCCCTGTTGAGAGACGAGGAATCCCCGTTGTTGGTGCACTCTGGGGGTGTAGCCCTGCTGACTCGCTCAGGCATCTGAGAGTCCTTGAGGAGCCTCCGTTCGTAGAACTTCCGTTCAGGTGTGACGGAGAGGAACCCGCCGTCGTCCTGCTCCCTCTCAGGTGTGTGGTCACGATGAGATCGGTCGGCCCTGCGATCCATAGATTTTGCCCGTCGTCGATCTGGAGACGAGGTGCGCTTCCTGGTAGGTGAGCGGTCGAGAGAGCCGCGACGCTGTGAATGGAAGCTCCCGTCTAAGGTAGAGCTCGAGAGCTCCTTCCCCCTGAGCCTCTCGGCAGCTGCAGCCTTTTTTCCTGAACTGTCTTTCCTCAGAGTCTTGAGGAGTTTGGAGATGCCGCTCTCTGACTCAGACTTCTTGACTTTACGGCCTCGGCTCTTCTTGTCACCGTTGCTACTGCCATTACTGTTGGGAGACTGCTGTCTAGGGATACTTTGACTGTGACTGTTATTCCAGGTGTGATGGGGATGGAGGTTAAATTGTCGGTCTTGGTAGTCCATCTCTTCTGACGCAAACTTGTCCCGGTTTCTGTCCATGTCTCTGCCACGTGCAGACTCCTCCAGGCGTGAATGTTTGTGAAGATCTGGTTGATAGCTGGACTCCAATGAGGTGTAATATCGGCTGTTGGGTGGCAGAAATCTCACTTCCGGAGTGTTTTGTGCCCTGGATGTGGAAGGGTACCCGTCACTGCTGCTGTCTGCAGGGGAGGATATAGACAGACACATGTTAAACAGAACCACATCTCAGAGGGACAAAGCTAATCCATAACAACGAAGAAAACATGCCATCAACATGTTCATCACACATGATTTGTTGTGAGCTTTTGCATTGACGTGGCACAAAGTCAATGCAGATATTTATGGAAATCATGCATCATGTGCTGCAAATATTCCTACAAATAATCTGAATAATCTAAACTAATGTGTGAGACAAACACACAAAAAAAGCCTTTTTAAAGTTATGAATCCATTAGGCATTTTTTTCTCTATGGGGGGCTGTGGGTTGAAACACAAGGTGATGTCAGCAACAACAGCAGGAACAACACATCAGCAAGTGTAGGGCACGGGTTATCAATGGCACAGCAGGCACCTAAGAGACCATTCAGAACAAGATGGTGAATGTAAATCAACTGAGAGAAACAATTGGAAAAACAAAAAGTTGGCAAAATCTGTCAAGTCAGACAGGTTGCCATGGCGGCAGCAGTGTTATGAGCAGTGGTGTAAAGTTAGTTCCATTAAAAACATCTGATCTGGGGCTGGCAAAGGGGAAAGTGCATGGACTCACAAAAATTAAAAGTAAAAGTTTAGGTCAAGCACAACAAGACACAAAGCATGTTTACAATGTAAGCACGCAAACACAAAGTGGGATGCACACAGGAATAAGCTGAACAACGGGAGTGTGGAACTGAAAGAAAAAAGATCACAGGGAGAGGGAAGCGGGACAGACTTTTGACTACAAACCGTTGTCTGATTTTGGCCCATTAGGTAGAAACAGGGCTCTCCCATCTTGTCATTCCTCAATGTACCAACAGCGAGATGAGGAGCCATCATCGCTGGAGAGACGAGGAAGAGCCCAGCAACAAGAAAGGATCAGAGAAAAAGGACGAGTAGAGAAGAAAAAAACAAATAAAACAGACAAGAGGTGGTTTTTACAGTATGTCAAAAGAGAGGAGAAGGAGTTTGTTGTGAAAGACAAGAAAATTCAACTTTAGGAGTTCAAAAGAAAATCCCCAATCCCCTAAATCTCACCACATAGTCTGTTGGTCTGGACTGAGTCGGCTTAATTTAGTCCATATTGAGTCCTGAACCTTGTGTTTGGTCTGTATTCAGACTGCTGTCAACTGAACATTTCTGTTTTGAACCAAAGCTTGTAAAGTAAACCACATGACTTAAGATGTCCTCTGTTATTGGCCAGGAATTACGAGGGCGGGGCAAAGCAACGAGAGAAAGAATAATGGAAGTTCTGTGCTTTGCAATCCTTGTTGGGAAAGTTCAAACTTTTTATTTCACTGACCAATTTTGCATGTCTGTATGACCGTTGGGTACGACACTTTAAACTTGTGATTTAACATACGCCTCTACAGTGGAAGCACAATGCAAGGCGGATACTGAGGAGGTGACGTCTAACGCTGCGAAGCGGCGTGCAGGTGCTCGAGAGATAAATAAATGCTAAATAAATAAATAATAATCTAGTTTTGGGTCACTTTTTTCACTCCGAGCCCCTTCCAACTGAGGAAACCCTAGCACCCTCAACAGAGCGGTTCCTGGTGCCGGATCAGGGTCCGCTTTGGTGGATTCCGACTGAAAATTTACTCTGGTTCATTTTAAGCGAACGAAATGTCTCCAGTCTGAAGACAAACTTAATAACTGAAATAATGTTCTAACATTCAGTTGTGTTTGCTAACATTAAATTTATGAAAACTGGACTAAATGTGGACATATGTTGTTTTTGTTTTTAATATAGTCCCCTGATTGTTTGAATGGAAAATTTGGAAGACTAAATTAAAGGAAATATAAATGTAATTTTTAAGGGAAAAACAAACAAACACTACACATGTTTACCTACCATATTCAGGTACAGATCCATCACCTCGTTTGAGCACAAGCCGTGCCCTCCGACCGCCATTCTTTATCAGTTCGATGGCACGTGAATGCTTCATGTTCTTTGTGGTCTCACCATTAATCTCCAGGATCTCATCTCCCACCTAAAATACAGAAGCCTTGTGAATGGAACAGCCGGCTCTTTCAGGGATGTGCAAAACTCAAGGAAGAACACATTTTCAAGTTCCATACCCTCATCTTGCCATTTCTGACAGCGGCCCCATCCTCTGCGAGTCTTAGCACATAAAGGTCCATATTATACTCCCACCCTCCTCTTAAGCTGAAGCCAAAGCCTTTATTATCCCTCTCAAGGTCCACAGAGTAGAACTCTGCATCCTGTGAGACAGACAGACGGAAAGGGATGTGAAGCCATGCAAACATGACAGAGAATGACTAATCTGTAGTGTGCAAAAGAGTCAAAAGGTGAGTTTCAACCTCAAGACTAATCAGACATTGTCCCAAAAAAAACACCAAAATGTCAATGGCAGTACAATAGCTTGGACTGTATGCATAATTAATGCTGTGAGTGCATGTGAGAGGGATACAGATCACTAAAGAAGGGCAACGCAAGGGCTGGACCCCAAAAACTTCCAAGCTCATCGAAAGTTCCACGCCAGCAGCTCGGTTGCTCCAAAAATAATCGACTTGTTTTCACAGACTAAAACAATCATGTAGGAGTAACTTTAACTACTTTTTTAACCATGAATTTACCAAAAAACTTTAGAATACTTATTTACACTCCAATACAATCTCTTAAATGTAGAGCCTAAATAGTTTTTGAATTTTCCTGATAAAATAACAAAAATATTGAAAAAAAGTGTTGATGTGATGAATATTGTTACAATAAGATTTCTTTCAGTTACATACAATGCATGTAACACAACAATAGTTTGTTGCTCGTGCTCCTTATTTATTGCTTGTCATAAAAGCCAGCCTTCAATTTGAATCATCATTTCAATCATGAACTAATGATTGTGCATAAACATTTAAATTAACTTTTCAATGGAATCCCCAAAGTGATTTAATAGTGACAGTGGCAGAATTTGTTTGGTTTACCAATTGGATATTTGACTTTGACTACTAAGCAGGTAAAGTTGGAATAAAAAGAAAGAATGATTGTATTTAAAAAATCACCAAGAACGATATGGAAAGTGAAAACTTAAATTTGGTACGGTTAATGAGACAAATTGAGGTAATGTTAAAGAATGTCACCATGCTAAAAATTACCCTATAAAGTCTGCAGATAGTGCAAAGGCCAGAAACACAAAAAGCAAACTTACATGTAAATAAATAGCATTACAAAATTATAAAAAAATGTGAAATCTGAATGTTGCAGCACAGTAATAGTAGAAAAAAAATCTATATATATATTTGGTTTTAAAATAATATTGTTTTTCTTGCTCAATATGAAACATTTTTTCAAATATTTATTCTGATAGTATTTCTAGTCCATTCAGCATTCCTTTAATATATAAAAAGAAATCCCCAAAGCTGTAGAAAATCTCTGCTTACCTGCGTGTTCTGAATTTGTGATGGAGGTGGTGGAGGGGCTCCTTTTAACTTTGGATTATTTCTTTAAAAGAAAAATAGCAAATAAAATCAATGTGAAAAAGAGTTAGAATTTATTTAATATCTCCAAAAAATAAATAAAAATCCTCATGTACCTGGACTCTGTGATCTGTGGGTTGTGTGTGGTGGTGATGGTAGCGATCTTTTCTGCATTGGTCAGCAGAGACGCATTGGAAGATTCTGGAAGAAAGGATTAGAAAAAAGTGCAGTGAAGTGCTGCTGGATTTCTTACTGACAAGACTGCCTACAAGTAGCAATCTAATGCAGAGCATTTTAGTAATTTGACATTTGTTCATGGACAACACCCCCCCTTCTGCAAACAACAACAAAAAAAAGAAACTCATAAGTAGGAAAAAATATTGATGCAATGCACAATTTATTACATCTTTTACTCCAAAAGTGGAAACGGCAAGGACAACTGTCTGTGTTTGCTCTTCTTGACATGAATCTTAGCAGCAGTAAGAGCTCAGGATCCCATTCGAGCTGCACTGCTGACAGGATTACAGCTCAGTTTGCGTTAAGCAAGAACATCCGCCTGGTTTTTCTCTGGCTCTTTGATCAATGTTTCACCATTAAAAGATAAAGTGTGACATCCTGTCAAATATTTTCCTTTTTTAAATAAACGTGTGTGTTCTCTCTCAACTATTTCTCTCAGTTTTGTCCTAACTTTGAATCTTTATCCATTGGTGTACTGAGATGTTTCAGCATCGTCACTGTTTTGAATGCATTCAGTTAGCCAGTGACTCACTTACTAATAAGGAACACACTCGACTGGATTCACACAAAAGGTGGGGATTTATGTCATAGACTTTGCTGTCATGCTTTCATTTGTAAAAGCAAGAGATTAACTCCAACAGGAAGAACTTAATGGAATATGAGCAGAGTTTTTAATCCGAGCAAACTGACTGCACATCCAGAAAAGTGGAAATTCTGCAGCAACAACTGTAGAAACTTCACCTTACTCCTACTCAGTGACTCACTTTCTGACAAAAGGGTTCACACCCTGATGAGCATCGCTCACGCCTGAGAAGAACATCGCTGCCCTTTGCTTGCCACCAGAACCATGAATAAGTCACAATCATGATGCATTATGAAACAGCTATGCAAGGCCGGATGCCAGGAGCCTTACCATCGCCAGGGATGATCCTTAGCGAGACTGTGTTTCCAGCTTCTTTGATGAGGTTGACAATGTCCGAGTGTGACTTGTTGGTGATGGAGCAGCCATTAACAGCCAGTATTCTGTCCCCGACCTTCAGCTTCCCGCAGCGGTCTGCTGGGCTTCCCTCGATGATGCGGCCTATTTTGTGGGGCATTGCCACACAAGCATTTCCAGCTTTGGTGTTATTGCCATGTTTGTATATTAGAAACATTGTGTGATTGAGATTTGTTTTCATTGAGTGTGTTGATTGAAGGAGACAGAGAAAGAAAGGAGGAAAATGATTAATGATCTAAATCACCACTTTCCAAAGCCAATTAACTAGATCACAAAGCATACCAAATTACCTGACAGATGAAAATAGTTTGGAAAATCAATTCATTTAAATGTTTGAAACAGGTAATTTTTTAGAGTCATTTTCTTCAGGTAAAAAAGGGAATCTGTGCCACTTTAACCACCCCAGAAAACATTGTATCCATGCGACACCTGCCATGTAATCAAAGGGAAAATAGCAAGACATTGCAGCAGAGTGACAGTGTTCAGTCCTGTCAAAGACTGCAGTTATTCTTTCCCCTCTCTGCCACCTACTCCTTCATTCTTGATCCCTCCCTCACAGTCTGCCAGGCTGAATCCAAATTTATTACTGTACATCATCGCACAGACAGTTGCTCTTCTTGATTGAACATGATGTCACTTCACCCAAACTTTGAGTGATGGGACACTGCATGCTTAAACACACACTATGTAAAGCCCATTGTGTCTTATCCATGCAAGTGAGATGGATGGGGTGGACTTTTCCTATTAAGGCCCAGTCCTCTGTTAGATCTCACTCTCCCACATGGTTAGAGTCCATTAGTAGTCATCCTCATGCACGAGGAATAGGGCTGAGGTGGGGGAAGAGCACACCGTAAGTAGCCAAGAAAAAACTGGAATCCTTTAGGGCTCATAGAAGCTCAGACAAGATCGCTTTCCAGCATGGCCACAAGTGTCATTATTAATAACTCTTTCGCTCTTGTGGTGTGTTTTGCTAAGCAATCCTATTCCCCCACTGGATCAGTAAAATGACTCCTGTGCAGTTAGCATGGCTACATCATCATTCACTCTTGTGTTTCGCCTATGACACATCACAGTACATCATCATAATGGCTAAGCACACAAAGGTCCTTGGTATGACATTTGTGTTCATTTCTCAGAGGTTATTACTGAATTTGTTCAAGGACGGTGTCTGCAATCCCTCCGCAACGCCTGGGCAGCTTCAGTCAGCACGTGTTTCTCTGTGATACCAAATGGTATAGACAGCTATGGAGCGGTGCTATGTAGACTTCAATTACATGCTTAATAAACTGGCCAGGCTGCTATAAGGCATGAATCAGCGGTGGTGGCATTTGTGATAAAGCTGCAGACATCCTGATCCTCAGGAGGTCTGCTCCGCACATGCACTCTGGAAGCTCCATGACCTTACTTTGGCAGGGGGACGAGCACAGGACAATCAGACAAAGAATGGTCAATAGTTTAATTTAAAAATTAAAATACTGTTTTGGAAGCGATTCTTATCTTAAGTGCTATTTGCATTAACAGATGAGTTTGTTTAAGTTTGATGGTATAAATTCAAAACTAACATTTAGAGTGACATACATCTGAAGATCTGATGTTTGTGGTAGTTACTATGAATGTGTGTGTGCTGCTCACAACTAGACATTGTAAGCTGAAACCAAATAATCACTACAATCATCGCAATTCACTTAAAGACTCACTCCACTGAAAATCCGGTTTTAGGTGTTTTTAACATGTTCTTGTACAATTGTTTACAAGTATTTTAATACTTATAGCCTAATCCTAATTAAAAGACCACTGGGAATGATTTTGCAATAGAAGAAAATATAATTGGAATGGGACTTTAAGTGATATGAGAGAATTAAAGTGCAACTACTACTGACCATATATACATCCACACCAATATTATGTCACTGCTTTGTATTTATCATAGCAGGAATAAAGTCAAACTCAGAATAAACTTTATAAATAGTGTAAAATGTACAACATGAATGAGAAGCATGTGTGTATTAATTTATTAGCAGATATAAGTAAATCTGCTAAAAGTAATTTTTTTACAGAGCATCAGTAGCTCATTAGAAATATAATTCTTGGTTGTGGGCGAGACTGTTGACACAGAGCAACCCGCCCCTCTCCCTGTCGCTGAGAGCTCTGTTTGCGTGCTCACGCATGAGCTTATAGCCTCAAGCTAACATTAGCAGCACAAAAATAACAAGAGCAATATTGAGCAATATTCTACAACACAAGTGTTGAATGCTCATCATGTCTCGCACCCCTGAGCACGAGCAGGCCAGGGTGCACGGAGGACTTTGGGACGCCCATTTTAGTAACTGCGTCATTAATCTGAACATTTTCTAGCATCCAGTTTTCTGATCCAATGCAATTTGAATAAAGCAGTAGGAAATACTCAGATTATTGTAAAAACGATGAATGGAGTGAGTATATTTGTGTGAAAATATTGAGATGACTAGGGCTTTTTTTATATTCCTGTTGCTAAAACACATTTTTTCAGAATACTTCTACTGGAACAAGCTTTTCATTTGAAATATGGTGTGAATCAGATTAAATCATGAGATTATTTGAAGCAAGAGTGATTGTTCAACTTCATGCTGTGGTTAGTCTTAAGTGATTCCAGCTCGAGTCACCTGACTTACCGAAAGTGGTTCCTGCATCAGGCCTGGAAACCGATGAGACAATGACAAATCCAAATCCCTCGTTCTCTCCTCTTTGGATCTCTACATCATACGGTTGAAGCGAGGCGGGCACCACTGCACTTCCACTGCCCCCTCCACCGCCACTGCCTATACCGCTGGTAGAGCCGCTCCCAGAGCTGACAGTGTTTAGGGAGTTCTGACTCCCCTGAGGGGTCCGCTTGCCCTCCGTCAGACTAGGCGCCTGGGTGCTGCTGTGGTGGGACGATGCCGGCGAAGGGGGGACGTCACCTTCTCCTTTTGACACTGTGGGGGCAAGCACCGAGATTTGTTTACATAATACACGTTGCAGTGCGAGACGTGCATAAAAAAAACGCTCATCACCTCCGTATCCAGGGGTCTTGCGTCTGACAGTGAGGTTGACATGGCCCTGCTTGGCGGCCTGCTGCATCAGCTGCACCACCAGCTGGTGCGACTTGCCAACGACCGCTGTGCCGTCCACACAGATGAGCTCATCCCCCGACCGAAGGCGCCCATCTTCATCTGCAGCCCCATATTTCACTATATGCCCTATGTAGATCTGAGAAAACAAATACATACCATGCTGTAAGCCTTATGACATATAAGTATGCATCTTTACTGAACACATTTCTAAAACGGAGTTGTTATTCTGCAGCCACATCACAAACAGAGAGCTGCAAGTCATGTGTCAGAGGCAGCAGCTTTTCTGCTGGTAAATCATCTAAAGTCTTTTGTGGCTGGCGGAAGAAAACCAAAAGGGTCAGAGTAGCCCGTTGGGACCAGTGTGAATCCTGCTCACTTTAGGCGTTGTGTGGGTGCACACAGAAAAAAAACACAAAAAAAAAACACTCATATGGCACAGCATCTTTTTGCACAAGCAAGCACTAAATCTTGTGGAGCAGACCTGAAACCTTCTACCATTTTATTTCACCCCGTTCTTCAGTTTCTGTCTTTCACTCTCCCCCTTGCTTGGGTTTTTTTTTTTTAAGACAAATATATGAGGCACAACAGCAAAGATTCGCGGATAAGGCCTTTGCTTCTCTTAACAAGCTGTCTATATGATCCTCCAGAGAGCAGCAGCTCCAGTTAGAGGGGGAGAGTGATGTGCGAGGACTTTGTGCTATTCTGGTTTAGAGGCAGATTGAACAGAGAGGCAGAAAGAAAAGAAACCATTAAAGAATTGAATAGGAACAAATAACCTCATGTTTTAAAGCATTCAACGATTTGTTAGTTAGCGAGTGTTTGCACTTAGTACTTGTAATTTATCACAAAAACTATTAGGAGCTTTAAAGGTGAAAGGGTACTCACAGGTTCTCCAGGCTCATTTCCCCCTAAAATGCGAAAACCGAATCCTGTATCCTTCCGCCAAAGAAAAATGTCTTGTTCTTGGCAATCTGGTACTGTAAGAGAACATAATGAACAGTCAGCAAGAATTTTGTATCACATTATTGCAGTCATACATCTAATTTTACAATCCTCTCATATTTTTTTCTTTTAGAAATAGAAAGAAAGCATCTTAATTTATGTACACTGCTCACAATTCTGCAGTTATTGCCTTCCCTCAACTGATTTTCAACATTACCTGGTGCAGATCAGTGCTAAAAGACCCCATTTACACCATAAATCACACACTTGTCTGTCCTGTGTCTTTGTTTTGCATTTGATTTAAATCAAGCACATAAAATGTGTCCACTAATGTGTGCCTTGCCACAGAACAAGCAGACTTTGAGAGAGTTCAAAGGCAGTTTGCAGTCAGTCTGCTCAACCTACAGGCCAAGTCAGCACAGAAGGCTCAATGCATTTTTTTTGCACTACCTCCTGTCAACAAGGCTGCCATCCCAGCTCAACAGTGCAATCATTAGCTGCAGCTCTTCCAAGACCAAAAACGCTTGAAGTTTAAACTGAGCTGCTCCTGTACTCTAAACCAGCACGAGTCAGCATTGATCAAAGCTGAGCACCTTAAAGACCCACTCCGATCATCTTTTGATCTATTTTGAAAGTGTTCCCAGTGGTCTTTTAATTATGATTATGCTGTTTTTAGGGAAAATCAAAAACCTGTGTTATTTTCTAGGACATATTTCGAGGCAAAAGTTCATCAGAAATTCAACTCTGAGTTGTGGGCGGGACTGTAGGCGAGGAGCGACCCTGTTTGTGGCCTGCCCAGCGCATTTTCTACATCACAAAAAAGCTCTTTTTTAAATTAAATGTTGCCATCTGCTCCTGATTCACAACTTTTGAATAAACACATACTTTAAAATGCAGTCATATATATGTTGTCCATCATGAGAAAAATGAAGGAAGCACAAGTTAAAAACATAATTTTTATTGTGGAAAACAACAAGGCAGCAATTTATCTAGATGATAGGAGAGGAAACTGCGTTTTTTTTAAGCTTGCCAAAAGTTTCTTAAAGTGGCACCGTCCATTAAGAAAAAAAGTAAAATTTTAATCCTAAGATATCTCCTTTTAAACTTAATAAAACACCTAACAAGTTCATTAAAAAAACAAAAAAAACAACAACACTTGATATTTTTGTATTAACATTTTCTTTTAATTATTTTGTGTTTTTCCTCCACTTTTGCTGTGCAGGCTCCCCACAGCGGGGGACTTTGTTCTGCCCTCACAGCTGGAAACATGAAGGGCCATCTGAGCATTGTGCAGCGGATGCAGGATATCGGCTTACCCAGACAACTACCAGGTAATAACATCACTCAGAAAGAACTGAAATGGCCACTTGGGTGAAAGAACCAAGTGGATGTCCATCTGCCTCCTCTTTAGGCACTGAGGAATTATTTCTCATACTGTCCTCCCTTTGGAACAGTGCTCTTCAAGTGCACACAGTGGATGCATGAATGCATCACTTCCCACATTTGAGCAGCGTGAGCTGTCATGTGACAACATGAGTAGAGATAAAAATAGAAGCAGAGAACCTAGATCTGTGTGTTTTCTCTTATTCCATTACTTCCTTTGCTCACGAGGCTAAAATAGGCATTGGAAAAGGGGTGGTGGCTCCTTTGTACAACTCATGAAAAAAAAGAAATATAAGGATTGTTTATTCAAGTTCTAGAAAAGTGTCAAATTACAAAAGCTAATTTTATTGAGAAACCTGACTTTAGAAATAAATATATTTTTTGCCATACTTGCTTTTTTACAGCTTTTATTTATATTTTTTATTGAAAAGTTACTGTTCTTTATATTTTAAGTAGTGTACTTGTATCATTGTTTTGTTTAATTATTGCTGACTGTTCTGGGGTCCTGATACATCTGATTTCTTAAAACCGATGTTCTCTTGCTAGCTTACAGCCACTCACAATCCCAACCTGACATTACCGGTACAACAAAAATGTCTTGCAAAACTGGAGCTATCCAGCCGTGCACTTTTGAGCCAAATTCCAGGAAAACAAAGATGTCAATGGATCTATTTGTCTGCAAGTGGATGCATCAGAATGAAGCGGAGTAGGGAGCTTGTGGCCTGCAGCTGAAAACGTTTTCCAAATTATTTTTTTTTGCCTGCTCCTGATTCACACCAATTTGAAAAAAAGTACTCAAAAAGACAAAATTAAACTTAATTTTCTTTGTATATGTCTTCCAGCTAGAGAAAAACACCACAAAAACACATTAAAAACATCAAAAACAGGATTTTTGGAGTGAGTTTTAAAGAGAAATAGTTATCTTAAAAAAATAGATTGGATCACTTTAATACTGAAGGTTTGGAATTGTGACAGATAGTGAACCAGAAAGGTTTCCATCTTTTCACTGAACTGAATTGTTATGCTGTTGCGTTAGATATCTAAAACAGCTGTCCTTTGTTCCACAGTGAATAATACAAAAATTTGGACAATTATATGTTGATGGGAACTACCATTGAGTTTTCTGTCCAAATCCAAAAAGTATATTTGAAAGTTTTCAGTTCATGTTCCTTCTTTATTTGGCTGTACTTGCTTTAAATTTTCTGTGCTGCTGGTTTGCCAAAATGTGTCATCAATTAGTTTTTTAGGGAGTTTAAGTTTTATACAAGGATCTTGTTGCCTGTCATTTAACCAAATATGAGAGATTATGTAGCTTTAATAGCAATCTCAATTTAATAGCAATCTCTTTAGATGCAAAAATTATCCCGATTATATAAATGGCTTCCGATTTCCTAATATTCAGCGCTGTGCAGCGTACACAGCTGACAGGAAATAACCCTGTATACTTAATACCATCAAAACACAAACAAAAAAAAAATAATTGATTATAATATAAATAAATTAATCATTGCCTGGTTTTTGTGACATTAAAACATATTTTTCAAATCAAAAATGTAGATTTTCCTTCCCTAAATAAAATGGCTCAAAACATTTTCTGCAGCATTTTTTCTTTTTTTTGCTAGAGGTTGTGTAAAATCATCTGCAGCTTAAAGCAGCCCTTTCATGGACCTGTTAATATTTAATCAGCAGCAGACCTAGATTCTACACCCTGCCATTATTATTAACCAGAGTTGCAACACACTGCATGGCGTGCACAAACAACACACATCTGGAAAAGGGCTCTGTTATAAGCGCCTGACAAACTAGCACAACAAACTTGCCATCAATGTCGAAACACATGAGATGTCAATCTTATCTTACTCGTTCTTATCCAACTCTGCATTTCAAAGCAGATCAAACTGTGATTTCTTCTGATATTGCAGCAACTAGAATATGAAAAATTACATTTCAGCTACGGCAGAAAAGTCCACCGACTTACAGTGTTTCACTATTAATAATGCAGAAGCCGATCATTACTGAAAAGGATATTGATGAGTTTTGCGGCTGCCCATGCTTCAGTTATGTGAAGTATATTTGCAGGTCATCTGTTCACCTGAGTGTTTTCAAGGACACTGAAGTCAACTGTATTCACAGCATCTTTTTCTACTTAAAACAGGATCGTGAAGCAAACATGTCATCAATATGCACATATGTGATTAGACTCTGATGTTTAAAGGGCTTTTTTTCTCACCGGGTCACTCAGATCTAAGGAAGGACTCACTTTTATAAAGTTTAAAAAGCCTAGATTAAAAAAAAAAACATTTTTCTACAAGTTATGGTCTAAAGATTTGAAACATTAGAGGAAGGAAATCTACTTACGTCGACTCTCGTACATGCTCCTGGACTGCGCCCAGATTTTAAAGGGGTCTGGCTTCTTCTGGAGGGTGAGCGTGCCATCCACAGGCTCCTGGGGGGGCAGACCTGGAAGAGGCTGGGTGGGGGCAGCCGGAGTGGGCACCACCGCCTCGCTGGGCATGGCAGAGGGTGGGTGGCTGGGAGAATCAGTGTGGGCGCTGCGATGGCTGCACACACTGTGCTGGGAGCTGTTCTGGCTGTCTTTTCTTTCTAACTGGTGCTGGGTGGACAGAAAACAGACAGAGGTGGATGTGTGTAAAAGGATGGAGGTGGGTGTAAATGTATAGTCAGAAATGAGACAGAGAACAGAGAGAGGAGGGAAAAAAGTTACAAGTGAGTCACAGGCAGCAGTGAAATAGCAGCTGAAAAGTGAGAAAAACATCCAAGGTCATCTTTTTTTTAGATTTCTGAAAAAGAAACATTTCCTACTAAAACCTGTGAGGAGGGTAAAAAGAAATTCCTTGGTTTCCATGGTTGCAGGACAAAGCCATTTTAACATACTTTGCTTGAGTAAAGGCAAAAAAAAGTGTAAAAGCAAAACGAGTAAATAAGGGAGTCATATTGGGTGATTACTGTATATATTAATATGTTTCAGCTGCTAGCTAAGTGTGTCAGTATTTCATTGAACGATTTTGCTTTTTTCAGATGACATAGAGCATGAGGCACCATTTTTACTACAAGGTTGCTCATTTTTTTTTTTTTATTAAAATTGTATTTATTTTCCCCTCAAATTGTACATGTTATTGTAGTTCTTAGAGAAAAACGAATGAGTTTATTTCTAAAGCATTTCAAGACTCACTCCAATGAAAACTGTGTTTTTAACATGTGCTTTATATAAAGAAAATTAAGCTGAAAAAAAGTGTATTTCTTATTAATTCAAATGGTTATGAATTGGGGGCAAACAGTTTAAAAAGCTTATACTGGTGATGTTGAAGCTACAACAAGCCACAAGCTCTCTGGTCTATGGAGAGAAAATAGCATCACCCCGATTTGTGTGTGCGTAATTCTTGATTTGTAACTCGTACAATACATTTTGTGCGTAAGTGCAAAAATTATTAAATTTCAAAAAATACAGAATGCAATTTACACATGCACAGCTTAAAATTACAACAGCTTGAAGACTAACTAAATGCACACACTATTTTCTCTCCATACTGCTCTGCTCCATTCTGATGCATTCACAAATAGATTTATTAACGTCTTTGTTTTCCTCATCTGAGCTGGAATCTAGATCAGAACTGTACGGCTAAATAGTTCCAATATTGCTCGCCATTTTTTTGCACCAATGTTAGCTTGGGGTTGTGAGAGGCTGCAAGCTAGCATGTTGAATGATGGGAAGTGGGGGCGGGCTTACTCCCCACCAACAGTCCCACCTACAAGTCAGAGGTGAATTTCAAATTCCCGCAGCTCTGCAGAAAGCGAAGTACTAGAAAGCAACTCAAGTTTTGAGATTTTGGCTAAAAATGGCGTAAAAAGACCACTTTTACAAATGATCAAAAGATGATCGAAAAGGGACTCTAAGAACACCATCCAGCAGACTGAAGTGCTTTTCTTAAAACTGAGGTACACACAACTTTAGACAATTATAAAACTTTAAATTCAAATAAAAAAAGACAAGTAACAAGAAACTACTGGTGCCAACAGAATAAATAAAAACCTTTGAGCCGTTTGCTGCGAAATAGAATACGTTATACTGAAAGAAGCAAAAAAGGCATCTCAACAAGTTTTTTACATCTGTTTATAATAAATAAAGTTCATAATCAAAAAAGGAAGTCATGAATGGATCTGCTTTCAGGAGTCTCACTCTAACACTGTGAAATGAGGCCAGTTTTGCTTCTTAATGAGGACAACAAACATAAAAAAATAGACTTTTCATTAAATCAAAGAAGACTTGCTTAATGAAATAGGACAGCACGGTCCTCACCGCATGAAAGGCTACCATCAGTATTTGTTTAGACTCTGAACTGGAGGGAAAACGGTTGTTCTGAGCTGACATCAAGTCTTATTCGGTGTGTCATTTCACTGACATAACAGAGAGGGAAACTAGCTTTGCTTTAGTGAAAGGCTAATCTAAAAAGACAGTTAGGCAGAGACACTATTGGTTCCACTCGACCCTCTCACAGCATCCAACCCCTCCTCCAACTTCCACACTGTGTGACCTGGATAGGTAAAACCCTCATCCCTGATGGATACCAAACTAATCCTAATCCGAATATCCAGTCAGCTCACAGGAGGACTTTTAATGTGCATTCAGAGATATGGTGCAGGGTTTTCTGCCTCCTCAGAGGTGTGAACTGAACCTGTCACTGACCTTTTTTGAGCTGGTGTGAAAGAAACGACCCTCCGCTGTGACATGGAGGCTCTCCAAGGGTAAAAATGGTTGGCAGTAAATTAAAACGGCTGTGGCATATCTTCTGAGCTCGTATCGATCTTTTTATCAGGTCGAGATGAAATGTAAAAACCAGGAGACGTTTGCTCTTTAAGCTCCAGTATAACTGAACTGTCCCAAGAGAAACCCCTGTGCCGCCCGCAGAGCTTCCTGGCAGCTTCTCCCCTTATCCTCCTCCTGTTTTATCAATTACATCTGTGGGTCACATTGCAGTCTGTTGCAATCGCACAATGTCGTCACTGTCCCCCCTTCCCTGTCAGCGTGTTGGGATTCACTGCTGTGTTGCCACGCTGGTCTTACCCCCATCCTTTTCATCCTATCATCCTCCTTTCTCCCACCTGTCTCTGCTGTGGCTGTCTGCCCTGCCACAGCTGGTCACTGTCACACTGCCCTGCCCAGGCTACGCTTAATCAGTCCTAGGACGGCAGCTTGGCCAGAGAGGAGAAACGTGTAGAGCAAAACCCAAAAGAAGAAGCAATAAAACAGAAAAAAAATGTGGGGTAAATATTATCAGAGTAGAAAAAATGAGAGGAAAAAAAGGAAAACCTTTCCAGATTCTAGGATGCACAATAGCACAGCAAGAGTTCTGTATCACATGTGTCTTTTGTTCTTTAAATAGCACTCCTTCCAGTCAGAAGATATGAACAGGCATGCAAAAGAGTTGAAAACATAGTACTCACCACCAGCTTTGGGCTCCGCTTAGCTGGCACCACTCCTGCAAAACATCGGCAGAGAGACAGAGAGAGCATTAATGACCTGCAGTGCTCTTCCTCTGTCTTGTCTTGTCAAAACCTCCTTAGGACAAATGGATGAATACTTAGTTTCTGCTGCTGAGCAGAGCACAACTGGCCCAGCTCGATTGCTTTTCTCTTTCTGAGCGAGGCGCTGCACGAATCAGCCTCACTGATCTCCTCCCTCTGAGCTCTCCTGCTCCACTCTATGTTCTCCCCCGTGCTTTTAAAGGAGGACCTACTGATTTGTCTGCATTAGACAGGCTGACGGATGTGATGCTGCTGCAGATCTGGACTTGTGGTCTAGGCTACAGGTCCGCTCAGGCTGCACGACACCTGTCTCGAGCATGAGCTCTCCAACCCACAGAAAGAGCATCACATCAAAGGGGAGCCCCAGTTTCTGCCTTGCTATGCTTCTGAACCACTACAGCGCTGCTTCCTCTCCTCTCTGTTCCACCGCTTTGCTCAAGCTTACATTTAGAAGCTGATCTTCTCTCTCTGCCCCCTTTTTTTTCCTTGTTCCCTCCCTCCCTCTTCTCCTTTTGCTCCATGACTTGCTGTGCTTTTATCCCTCTCTATCTATCTATCCATCTCCCATGTTCAACATACTGTACAGTGGAGCAGAGGAGATCAATCTCATTTGTGCTGATGAAATATTCAAACTTAGACCCAGATGACAGGGGGAGATTAGTGAATGGAATAATTTATTGTCTCTCTTAACCACCCTTCTATCTTATCATCCATTAGCATTCATTGTGATGATTAAATAACGGCAAATTGCTCTGTAAAATAAAACTTCTCACTGCTTCCACTGAATTCACTTCCTGGAGATTCTTTTCCAGCCACAATGGCAGAATATGCTGGGACAAAAATACATAAATAAATGTGTGAATGACATGAGGCTGGTTCAGGACATGCGCTTGCTGTTGCCAAGGCAATCGAGTAGTTCTGTATACAAAGGCAGCAGTCTGCCTTGTTAAGCATCATATGTGAGCAGCTTCCCACATTTATGATTACCTGTCGAGGTAAGTATTATGCTGCGTTTTGTTTGAAAATATAAACATTTTGTTTAATGGTGATTTTAATTCTTTTTTGTAAGAAAATTCATGATTTTTTAAAACAAAATAAGACATCTCCATACAATTAAATTGTCAAAATGTGCATTGAGTATCAGTGAAATTTCTCTGCGACTTTACCACACAACATCTATCTCATACTCTTTCTGCTGCATTGAAAAAAAATATCATTAAATGTTAAAACTCTCTGTTGCCGCAAAGCCACTCTCTACACGATTCATAATTTATCCCCATTTTCTGACGCGCGAGCTCTCTCCCTGTCTCTCAGATTATCCAGTACTCGTTACTGGACCATCTCACATGGTGACATGCTGCTTGATGATTTTTTTT
>NC_050518.1:12801175-12833958 GCF_002922805.2 Oryzias melastigma | reverse complement strand
TTTTTTTAGGAGGGGGATCTCAGTGACAGTGCATGCATTTGTGGGTGTGGCTGACCCATGCAGGACTTACAAGGTCATAAGGATGATAAAATAATGTGCAAGATCAGCAGAAATACTTTTTTTTTTCTGTCAACAACCACAAAAACCTTTTAATTGTTAATAAAGTTAACTTATCTGCAATTAGAAACATGAAGGCCAATGTAACCATTGTAAAATGTTTTAAGAAACAAATATAATTTGACTACATCTCCAGTGTCACAAGTGTAAATCAGAATGACTGATTCACCGAGTCATCTTCACACACGGCAAGATCTCTAAATCTGCTTAAGTTTCAATAGCATTGTGCAGCTGACAAATATAAATCAAAGGCGCCTGAATCTGCTTGAATGTAAAATTTATGAGGAGCTGAAACTCATTAAAAGAAGCAGGAGAACTGCATGTTTCTGCACACACAACACTGATGAGCAACCACAGATGTGTGCAAACTCTAAATATGTAACATCTGCATGGCTGGTTATCATGCAGGTAAGCACTTCATTGAGAAGGGAAGACAAATGCTGACAAATGTGCAGGAAGACTTAAAATGCAGTATTTAGATTAGGCTATGGGGTTATGTTTCTACTCTGCTGCGATTCCTAAATAACATTTTCAAAAACCTATGAATAAATCTATATCAGTCAAATCTTAACAATATATAACTAACCAAATTGTTAATACATGTCACTTAAATATTGTCTTTTGACTTTAATTGTGTTTTAACACGCTTATGAGGGTGTGGACATGGCAGATCACTACTTTATTCAGGTCTTATCTGCTGGTACATATTATTTTGATAAGTTTAAGCAATTTCTGTGGCCCTTCATAGGAATAAAATATGGATGGATGCAATATTTTTTGTTAAACCCAGTAAAGACGAGCCCCACCTCCCATGTCCGACTTTCTCAACCAAAGATCAGTGATCTAAGTTGTGAATATTTGACTACATTTCTTAGAAGAATAAGAATAATGAGTAGAATCCAGACTAGTGCATGCTTTCATGGATTGGGCTTTGTTTAGGGTTACAACAGAAAGTCTGGGGTGGGCGGGGTGGCAGGAAGCCACCTGCTCTTTGATTGGACAGTTTGATTTGTGGCCATCCAATCAAAAAAATTTATAAATACAGGAAGACGATTCGCAACTACAACTTCAGGAGCTTGTACAAAGTTTTTTGCTTCGCATGTAGAAAAAAAAAAAAAAAATTGAAATTACTTCACAAATTTACACATTTCCAAACTAATATTTTTTTGGGCAAATTTATTTTGCGGTATGATGAAACTTGATTTATGTGCAAACCCGCAGTTGCAAATTTTTATGGCCTCAATTTTCTGATACAAACCAGTCATGTAGTCATTGAGTTTTAGGTTCTTACTGTTGCACTGTCATGTCATATATTTTTTCTGGAGATTTTATGCTAATAATAACCTTCTATTTTTCCACTGATCTTTACCTTTTACTATTAGTCTGTTTTGTGATGTGCTTTCACAGGATATGACTGTGCAGGATGTATTGTCCTTTCCTGATTTCTCTGTGTTCCAGTCAAGAGACTACAGATGTAAATTGCTGCTATAATTTAGTACATTTATGACTCTGAATAGATGTTAATCAATGTACATGGTCATAAAACATGGTCAATGCTGCCCTGTGCTCTGCAATCTCTGACAAAATTAGACCTTTCTTCCTATAAATAACTTTTTTTTTTTGAGAATGCTGTCTTAACCTGCTCCACATTGGCCTTTGTGGTGTTTCCTATTTGCACATTAATTTCTTCCTCATTTTGTTTTCCCTTCTTTCCTTCTCTTCATTTTCACTCCTCTTTTTCTCCACCTCTCAAGGGACAGAGGCACTCTGCATGATTGTCATGGCAACAAGGAAGGAAAGACAAGATGGAGGAGTCATGGCTCGCCTGGCCTCCTTTACAGAGGAAAATCCACTGGGTGAAAATACCAAATGCCTTTTTTTTTTTTACAATTTTTGTGGCAGAAAAACAACTTTTTTTGTTGCTCTATGAATAATTATTGATCAGTTTTAGGTGTTTTGCAAAGAAAACGTAATGCTAACACACTCACTAGCTTTGCCTGAAACATTTTCGCTCTCACACATTAAACATATAAAAGAAAGTATTTTTTAAAGATGCAAGCAAGCTGATAAAATGTGAATTATTAAAAAATGTATTCCTAAAAGACAATAAAAGTTCTAAAATCAGTCATTCAAACAATGAAAACATCAAATTCCTGCAGATATTTCCCCATTAAACCCCAGGAACATAGAACTCTGTCCTTTAATACATAGCATTTACCCTCTCCATCATTGTTTACCACAAAGCTCTTCTAACAGGACTACCATCCCGATGAACTAAAGCCTCACAGATGATCCGGAGACCTGCTGTGTGCCCCATTTTTAATCAGCTAAAAATGACACATGTCACACCAACGTTCAGATCTCTTCCCTGACTTCCTCTGGCTGTCAACCGTAGATGTGAAGGCCTGACACTCACCTCCATACCTGAACACTCTTATCTAGGTCTCCCCCCCACCTGTTTGCCTCACTCTGACAGAAACAGCGACTACTCACCTCTTCTGTAGCTTCCCATGCATTAAAAAAACTATTTGTTCGCTTTTTTTGCGACTGAGACTTTAAATAGTCCAAATTATAGTGGAAAAACAAACTCTAGTTTCAATAAAAACTAAAAAAAGAAGCTTAGAACTACCTAAATATTTTAATTGGACTCATAATTTTTCATCACAGGTTTAAAAACTAATAATCTATGGAATATTTTACTAGCTAAAGTTAATTATCTATGCATAAAAGCAAGATTTAATGTAAATATACTTACATAGCACTTTCCTAGGCTTTTAGAACACCCAACGCTCTTTACAGTCACAGTCTGACACTCATTTTTTTCTTTTCATATATAATAAATTTCATTTAAATCATAAATGTTTAAACTGAGCATTGAAGTTTAGGAAATTCTACTAAAAATGCTTACATTTACATGTTTTTAAAAGAAAAAAAATATATTGAACGGTGAAATATCTCAAATTTTAGAAAGTGTTTTTGTGTATTTTGAATATAAATTTAAAATAACATAAAATAAGAGATTTCAATAAAACTTGACCATGACACTTGTCCGAATGTGATCCGACAGATCTTTCGGGGCAGCATAAATATATGATGAGGCTGCAGAAAAAAAGTGATTCAGTTTAAAATGTAACTAATTATTAAAGTGTCTTTTTAAGAGTGCAAGACTAATAATATTACATTTTTTGGTCAGGGGAAGATTAATCAACAAGCCTTCACAAAGGAAGACAATCCCTCTCAAAAAGAACATCACTGTCCATCTGTTGTCTGCTTGACATCATATGGACCACCCACAAGACCTGCTGGAAGGTTTTTGTGAACGGACAAGACAAAGGAGCAGCTTTGGATTTCAACACAGCTTGAATCTAGATAAGTTGCATCATCCTTTGACCTGCTTCAGATCTTACATTACAACAATCAAACAGTGTGAAAGCTTGACTATCTTTTCTCATAGTTTAATAATAAGCTTGCATACATTAATAAACTTACATTAATTAATAATATTAGCATAGTAATTCAGCTCATTCTGCCATTGCTGCTAAATAGGCAGTGTTTCTGAAACATTTATCTTGTTTTGTGAATAACATTTGAATATCTCAATTGCATATTCCTATAAGATGTCACGATGACGGCTTGATTCCTCCCAGCGTTAGCTCAACGGAACAATTCTGGAAAAAAAAAAGTTTCTGATTCTCATCACCTGGTCCCTCAGCTGAGCTCAGAGTTACGACAAGCCCGAGTCAAAGCTCAAATACATGTAGCTGTCAGTCTCTCTGCAAGCCCCAGTGACTGCCTGCAGCTTCCTACACAATTATCCTCTCATTTATGCTCTGTGTGTGTGTTTCCTTCAGTGCTCCACTGGCAGCTAGGGCTCCTGTTCTGTAACTGTAATATTCCCCCTTTATCTGTCTCACACACAGACGCTCACAGGTCCATAATGATGCTGACTTTTAACTCACTAGCGTGGTACGATTCCATTAGCAAGGCGCTAGGTCGCCTCATTAAAGGATGTAACTGATGTGGGGTGTATATCCAGTCCTGCGAGGACCTGGGTCAAGAAGCATGAATGTACATTTAGCAGCAGTGAGAGATGGACTCAAAAATGATGGATACCGACTGCTTTTTGTGTGTCTTTACACTCTCGAAAACAATTGATACCATATTGGTGAAAAAAATAGATGTAAAATATCAAATTGTAGGAAGAAGAACATTTTAAAGACCCACTCCAATTATTTTGGATCCCTTTTAAAGCGTTTAAAGACTCGTTTCCACTGAGCAGTCTGGTCTGGTAAGGAGTGGTACCGTACAGTAAAGTTAATTCCAGGGAGCGTTTCCACTGCTAGCATGCTGCTAGCTCCCCCTCTATCCCGCCATTGCCAAATACGGCAGGGAATGTTTGCAGTTCCACCGCAGACCAGGCCTTGCTGTTGTTTACAGGCATTTTTAATATAGACGTGTGACCACAAAAACCCAAATGCTTACAAACGCTGGAAATATTAGCGTAAATGAGCGCTATATCCTTGCTTTCTAGTGTGGTCATCACTTTCTGCCAATCATCGGGTGGTTACAGCGGCTCCGCCCCAAACGTTATGTTCCACTTTTCAATGGACGTTTGGGGGCCCTTAAGAGGTACAGTTTGGTTCTGTTTAATGGGTCGATTTTACAAAATACCGGACTGCTCAGTGGAAACAAGGCTTTTGTTAAGATTATACCGTTTTTAGTCAAAATCAGAAAAAACGGTGATTTTCAAGAACATAGTTTTTGTAGTTTATCAGATATTTGCTTTTGGGTGGAACCGTGAGGGTGGGGTAACCCTCCATTTGTCCCTTTGTCCACCTAGTGTTCAACCCCTCACAACTCTAACCTAACAAAAATGGAGTGCAATATTGGAGCTATACAGCCATACAGCCAGATTCCAGCTCGGACGAAGAGAACAAAGACATACATAGATCTATTTACCTACAAGTGAATGTATCAGAATAGAGTGGAGCAGGGAGGCTGTAGCCTGCCAACTGTGGTACAAATGTTACTGGTTCAGGCTTTTCCAACTGCATTTTTTTTTATTTGCGCATAAATCACAACTTTTTGAATAAATAAATAATCAAAAATGCATTTTTAAGCTTAATTTCCTTTTTATATGTCCTCCATCAAGAAAAAAATGCCCCAATAACAGGTTAAAAACATCAAATAACACAACTTTTATTGGAGCGGGTCTTTAAAATAGTAGAAAAAAATTGAAATCCCCATAAAAAATAATGATGACATAATTAATGTTCAAATTCAGATACCAGAACTAATTTTAGCATGAAGAATCAAAATGATTGAAAAGTAAATGAGTATTTCGTTAACCATTAGGCCAGAAACGCCATACTTAACTCATCACGTGGGTAACTTCAAACAGTAAACTTTACAGTTGACATGTGAGTCTCTGACCTAATGTTCTTCTCTTCTCCTGCTCTCATTCATCTTCCTTCACTCCTCACCCTTCCTCCCACTTGTTCCCACACTCATCTGCTCACCCACTTACACTGTAACTCAACCTGTCATCCCTGCACCTCTCATCCCATCCAGCCTGAGCATTTCCAGCCTGCCACCCACTTTCACCCTCACCCTTCTCCTCTGCAATTTCAGAATATTACGCTCCGTGTCCCCTATTCAAGCTATTCTCTGTTGGACAAACTGAAGTACACAGCTTTGTTTATGCAATCTCATAGCCAACCATCTGGAGTCTTCAAAGCCTCACATTAAGATGCAGTCTGACATACCTCTTTGAACCAGCATGGTGACCTCGCTTCCTCTGGGACATTTGCTCAGTAGATCCACGACCTGGTTGTGACTCATGTTTTGGACATTTCTCTTGTTCACCTCCATCAAAATGTCCCCCTCTTTCAGGCCGCGACATCTTGGATAGTCCACGATCTGTTTCACCCTCTGCCCTCCTCCTGTTAGGCTGTCTGCAATGGTGAAGCCAAAACCTTTGTCCCCCTTCTCCATGTGGATGGTGATCAGCTCAGGCTGGGTGGCTATGGCCGAGGCCAGCGTGACCACATCGGTGGAGTAGCCGTGCGAGCCGTCGGATGCTACATCAGCCGAGGGACTGTGTGATCGTGGCTCACGCAGGCCATTGAGGGGTCCGGCCTGATTGGCGGGAGAGTCAAACGTCTCTTGTCCATTGACGATAATTGGCTCCTTATCCAAGATTGCCACTGAGGTCACAAGGCTGGTGTTAGGGTCATCCGGGTCAAAGGGGAGCGGGTACCCCCGACATAAGGTTAGGTCCACCATGGAGCCGATAGGAATGGACTGGAAGATCTTCACAACCTGAGCATGAGTGTAGCCCAGGACGATGGTGTCATTCACACTGACTATCACGTCACCTATGACAGGAAACATAACAACCTTTGTCAGTAAATCACACTTTTATAAAAAAAAAGGTCTACTATTTCAGATCAACATCTAGTAAAGCTTTAGATAAGGTGTCTGCAACCTGAAGTTCTGGAGCCACATTCATTGTGGCTCTTTGGCTTTGAAGAAAAATACTTTTTTTTCAGTTTTGGTTAATGTGTTTTAGAGTATATTCAGACTGGTAACATCATTTGCTTCGGTTCGAGTCCGCTTAATTAGTTTCAGATCGAGTCCTGAACCTTGCGTTCGGTCTGTATTCAGACCGGAGATTTCTACCGGGCATTTCTGTTCCAAGCCAAAGCAAAACAAAACCGAGACCACCTCGAAAGATGGGTCAGAGAGTGGTTACTGGTCCCGGACCAAAGTTTGCTTGGATATATTCAGACCGAAACTTTGTTCTGGATTATCGGGAGAAACAAACTCTAGTTTACTGTAAGCGGACCGAATGTGTCCATTCTAAATATACCCTTAGTTAATTAAGTTTTGTCATTTATGTTTAGATTGTTAACATGTTGGATAACTGAGCAAAATGATGGAGAAAGACTTAATCTATTGTCAGTATGGTTTATTATCAGAATAGGTTTAAAAACATACATCATTTTTTTTCTTAAATTAGATTCTACAAAAAAGTACCCAGGTTTGTATTTGATAGCCAAAGAAAAAAAAAGTACATCAAATCCATAATGACAGAGTTGTTCGTGTTTGACTTGGCTTACTAACATTTTTAGTTCAAATCTGCTGCAGTTAGAAATCTTATTTGGGTGTATTTTATTTTTGAAGTACTTGTAGGTAAAACAGGTTAAAACTGTTGTATGAAGAAAATTATAAAACGTTTTTTGTTCAGTTGTCAATATTTAAAGCCTACATGTTATAAATGAATGGATTAATGGCCACAAAAATATAAATAAAGCCTTTTTTTTTAATAATGATGTATGATTTTGCAGCTGGTCAATAACCTGGCCCAAAATACTCTTTTTATGTCAAATTTGATTGCAGCAGAACTCTGCTTCAGAGCAGTTACTGTAGTTATGAATGAAACAGTGCCCCCTGTTGACAGTGGTCATGTACTTCACCTGTCTCCATCTTGCCATCCACCGCTGCAGGGCCGTCCAGCACCAGACTTTTGATCTGCAGAAACTCGTCCGGCTCGTCACCTCCAACCACAGTGAAGCCGAACCCTCTGCGGCTCTTCTTTAGCTTCGTGTTGATAAAGGTTCCTTTTAGCTCTGCAGGATTTCGTGTGAAGAACGGTTTTCCTCCTAGTGAACACATAAAAAGTTTCCACAATGGCAATCAAGGAATACGTGCTGAGGGTACAAATACAGTTTCTATCACTTAAATCAAAAACGGCTGGATGGTCACTTCATTTTACTCTTATAACAGAACAACATTAATAGTAGCCAGAGTATCCTATAGAACTACCACGAGTAGAATTCGAAATGCTTTACTTTTGACTCCTGCAGGGCCGGGGGGAAGAGCCGGAGGGACTTGTGGGTCCCTGTAAGTCTCCAGGTGGTTTGGAGCATAGTTTGCTAATGGAGCTGCAGCAGAGGAGTGCTCCTCTATCCACTCTGAGCAAACACAATCCTACGTGTTAACTGAGTCAGACTCACACCAAGTGTGTATTTACATGCCACATATATGCGCACAGACTAAAACGTGACACAAACACACACATTCAAAGAAACGCAACACAATAGACATTTATTTCATCAGTTTCTACTTACTCTGTTTTTGTAGGTGCTTTTAATATTTATAAATAAATATATTTCAATTAATTTTGCAAGCTGATTTAATTAAGTGAAATCAATAATGTAATATTGACTCCATTTAGCATCATTTTACTCTTATTTTATTCCCTTAAATGAGAAGTTATGCAGGTATTTGTGACTTCAATGCTAAACAAAACACAACTGGTTATATTTAACAATGATTACAAATTAAATGATTAAAACACATGGCAGAAAATATTTATGATTATTAAAAAAACACAAAAAGTTAAAGCCTAAACATCAAAGACAGCACCAGGACTTGGGCCAGGTTTATCATCAGAAAACTAGCATACAGTAACTCTAATTTTAGGAATTTTTTTAATATCTCTCGGAGAGAAATCTGCTGTCTCAGCACATTTTAGAAATAAAAACAAACCTGGCCTGAGCCCTGGAAAATAATAGACAGACAGGAAGGACGTGACACTGACAGACATGAAGAAAAGAAAGAAATGGTGCCGTGCCAGGGCAGGAAACGAACCTCGAATGTACCGCTCACCTTCTGGAGGCTGCGGCTGTTGGTGCTGCTCCAGCAATTTTTGGCGCCGCGCCTCCACCACTGGGTTCTCATACTGGGTCTTCCTGTTTATATGACTGAGACACACAGTCAAAGAGAGATTTGGCAAATGAACATGGCAGAAATAGAGAGCATACACGTTCATTAAAAGTGCCTTAAGTTAAAAAAATGATCTGATTAACGAGGGGCTTTAAAGAAAATATTTCTGCGGTGATTTACTTACTCTACATAATATACCCCGTACACTGGGTCATCTATTCTCTCCCATCCTGGAGGCAACTCTGAGAAGTAAAAGGTAAGCGGCCATTAAAAAACAACTCGGATCTTGATAATGAGCAGGGCTGAGACATCGGGACGACATCAAGTTTTTTTCCACACGAATCCCATAAAAGTTATCCGTGTTAGGAACTACAACAAAAAGAATACAATTTTAAATAGTCTGGGTTATAAATTTTATTATTCTGAAGACCAGAGTACAGTTGCTGCTTGCCAAGAAATTCATAGATTTAAATACCAGTTTTTATTCATTTGTTTTTACTCTTTTAGTACTCTATAAGCAAGGCATAAGCTGTCTCTTTCTTCGCCTTTGATCAGCAGTCAAGTATGATGAATAAGATGTCAATAAAACCTCAAGCACTGTCCCTCCTGCCTTGAACCCATTTTATTATCCTCGTTATGACCACACATACAAAACAGACTTCTTTCGTCTTTAAACCTGTTAAACAAAGCGGCATGGCACATGAGAGCATAAAACAGACACCGTGACTTTTGGATTTTAATAGGATCAGCTTCTTCTTTGCTGTTTTTGACTTCCAAATAGGGGCTGTTGCTTTCCAAAACCAGAGACTGGATTTGGTTAACTGTTTGTGGAGCTGCTGTGACAGCTGACATTTAAAGTCTTTATTACAAAAAATCAGTCATTGGATTGAATGTTTATTGTAGAAACAGCTAATGATATGTATTTCATGGTGTAAAGTCCCACTCCAGTCACCTTTTGCTCTAGTATTTTAGTTGTGGTTTTGCTGTTTAAGGCAAAATCTAAAAACCTGCATATTTTTTTTAGGACGTAGTTTGTTTTGTCTGTAAGTGGACGCATCAGAATGGAGCAGAGCAAGGAACTTGTGTTTGTACGTAAAAACCTTTTTAGATTGCATTTTGTATTTGTCTGCTCCTAATCCACGATTTAAATAAAGAGATAATCAGAAAGGCAATTTTAATCTTAATTTTCCTTATATATGTCCTCTTTCATTATAAAAAAAATACAACCAAAACAAAAACACTATTTTCCTTGAAATGGCTCTTTAAAAAGCAGATCTCTCTGTTTCTGCCATCATTTTAAAGTTTGATATTTTTCCTAGAAACCTTTTGTAACTTAAGTAAACAATTTTATTTTGTTTTAAAAGTGAAATGAATTAAAGACACGTAGTTAACATTTAGTAGGGAAATGCTAAAGGAGAGTTGTAACCAAACAAAATCTGAATTGCTGTTTTTATTTACCTAATATGTACCCATTTATTAATAGAGTAATATTTGAAAATTGACCTTTTCCAAGATCAGTCTGAAAAAGCAAACAAACATGGACAGATGTTGGGAACAAATAATATTTAGCTAAACTACAGTCTAGTGCATAAGTGACATGAAGTCCCATTACAACCAAACGTTCTCAGAGATCAGATTTGAGCATTGAACACACAAAAGTCATCCGATTTACACTAAATGCTCTCACTCAAAGACAGACTTTTACAACAGCCCCCACAGCCATGAGGCCCTGTTCCATCAGGACCAGAACCTCATGCCACAAAAACTGTTTCCTCTTCCTAGCAGCCTGCCTCATAAACAATTCATAGTCCTTTTCTTCTTTAATCATGTTTATTCCGAACACTGTGAATATATGCATGCTTTTATCTAAAAAAAAAAAAAAATCAGCACACCTGCTTATGTATTAGTCCACTTATGTTTCTACAAAAATATGAAATGATTTATTTTTGCTATTTCCCTTTGCCTCTCGACTGTAACATTTTAAAATCCCATAATTTCCCTCCTTTTTATAATTAGATAATCTATTGTACAAACCCATATCTAACAATGTCCTTAATTTATCTATTTTTCGGTTGCTTAAAAAAAAGAAAATTGCAGCAAATGCATTTTAAAATTTCCATTTATCATTTTTAAACAAAAAAAAAACAGTTTGAGCCTTAATTTTTCCATTTTTTGTCATTTACAAATATTAAGGGATCTTGTATCTGATTCTTTATGTGTGTCAGTGCTAAAGCGTGTTGTTACACTCCTTTGCATACATCAGAGTTTAATGAATACCCAACCAACAGACATCATTGAAACCAAATCAAATCTTATTCTATTTTTAAAAATAATCTGTTAATATTCTGTAATCTGTCCCATCATGCTACATGAGAATCTAAATAAACCTTACCTAAATCAGTCTCCAGGTCTTCTGTATGTATCCCTTCTTCTCCAATTTCAAAGCAAGATGAAACAAAAAGACAAAAATGAACAAAAAAAGGATGAAGAGAGCAGGATCAGAAATGTGGAAAATAAAGAACAAATAAAAAAATGAGGGGAAAGACCAGAGAAAGAAAACCACAAGTGAACATATGATCTACAAACATTTAAAAAATGATCAGTGAATCTGAATTTTACTGCACCAAAACAAGCCATATCTTAGTTTCACCACTTGGTGGTGCTATTTCGCTATTTGTCCATCAATAAACCCTGACAGAGCAATAAATATTTTAAATTCCAAATGAAGGTGCTCTAATTAAACCAATTCAAAGTAGTTAAACATAGAAATTCATAACTCCATCATTCTGTCAAAAAAAAAAACAATAAAAAAAACAAAAAGAGGCCCATGACGAGAGCTCCTACTGTTCCTGAACCACTGAACAGATGTGTGATTGTACATTTCTATCTGAAATGATTTAGAGAGGCTTACCATCATCCTCACACTCCTCCAAAGGCCTGGAGGCTTTGTCTCTGCAGCGGGGATCCAGCCATGATGTGGTTTTTGTGTTGTGGCTGAAAGGAAACAAACAAGACAACAAAATAATTCAGCGCAGACAATCACGCTGGCATTTCAAAGCTCCATGTGGGGTGCATAAATACATTAGGACTTGGAAAACAAACAAAGTGAAGCAAAATCAAACCAGTCAGTAAGTTTGCAAAGAACAGACCAACATGGGTTATCTTTAAATAAAAAACCTGTCTTTTCCTGTAATGCTAACAAAGAACATACTGTAAATTAGCGCTAAAAGAACCGAACATACAAGCTGTAAAAATACACAGCCATGTCCTGGTGGCGTGCCGTTGCTGTGCGGCAGAAAGGACAGAGAGGTGGAGATGATCAGCTGATCAGGATGTGATCTCCTTTTAAGATCGGGATTAGAAGGAAAGAACTGACATTCTTATGGGCTGGATAGGCTAACCGGTGGCATGAAGAAAAGAACTCACTGTGACAGTTCAGCACAAAAATAAAAGGCTCATTATTCTTTCATGTTGTGGATACATACTCTATGAAGTAAAGTTCTCCGTTCTCTGTGTAGGCCATCTCCCAGTTTTCAGGTAGCGGTCCCAGTGGGTCCTCTGGAGAGACCTGTGGTTCTGCAAGCGTCTGCTGCCCACTTTCTGCTGTGGAGGCGGCTGCATTGTTCAGACCACAGGATAGAACATTGTCACGTGCGGGGTATGGCCGTAGGATGCCGCCACGGCTCTCTTCCTGGTCGTTAGGGTTTCCTGTGCACAGCAAAGGAGAGGGAAAGAGGCTACGCACTAAGGATCCTGGGTAAAAAAAACAACACGAGGGAACAAAAACGGTTTAGGTCGTAGGCATGCAAAACCAGGAAGAGACAGTCATGCTCCGTCTGCAAACTCCCAGGACGACATGCTATCCTACAAAAGGCCAGCTCTTCTTTGCATGCAACCGTAAAGTTTTAAAGTAAAATGCTAATTCCTTCAGCAACAGTCTTTCCCTAATTCAATTTGACCCCTACGCGTTTTACCTCTCCACCCATAAGCTTCTTTTTCCAAAGCTAACCCAACCCCCATTACTATTCAGCTCCCCACTTGTGCCCAGATATTTTCTACCACCTCTGTGGGCCTTTCAGGGCTGATCAAAAGCAACTTTAACACTGGATGCCTGGCTGGGGGATGCGGGGAGAAAAGAAATGCCATCTATTGCCTCCAAGCAGATTAGAGCTCTAAGAAGCAAAGACTTTAGCAACATTTTCAAATTCTCTAGCATTTGGTTGAGAGGTCTATTACACTAGAGGATACAGCAGACATTCATGCATTAGAAAAAGCCAAATGAAATCATGATAGAGCAGAAAAGAGGTGAGTGCTGTTACAGATAACAAATGTAAAAGCCCTAATGTTTCTATGCCATGCACCTCCTCACAGGCAGATGGCAATGTTAGGAGGCTTACAGACAAAAAAATCCACCTCAGTAAGACATGATGTAACTGACAGACACTCATCAGTGTTCAGCAGAGGAGAGAATTACAAACATGCACGCACCGTCTCACTCCTTCTCCCCTCCTAATCTCGCCCTCATACATACACGCACTCCGAAAGAAGCAAACAGTGCAGAACAAAGGCGGCCCAGATGGTGGAGACCCGACATGCGAGCACCAGAGCTGAGAAACTTCATCAAACAGAGCTAGAAAGCAGTGATGCCCTCACCTGTAAAACTGTTGTTCATTTCCGTGGCCTGATCGTCATCATCCTCATCAGCAGGCACTACGCGGGCGTTTTGCATGTCATTGTAGGACTTTGTGCGTTTCGGGGTGGACCGATAGGAGCCTGCATCATTGAGAGTCACAGTCCCAATGATGGGCTGCCTTGGCGGCTTGGGGGTCCCATAATAGTTACCTAGGCAACAACAAGGACATTAGCATGCTTGAGACGGGCACAGAAAGAGGAGGAATGAGACAGAGAGGGGGAGTCAGGGATAAAAACATCAGTACAGGGGCACGGAGAAATGAAAGGCTGAGGAGCCACTCCTAGTTTTATGGTGAGGAAAAAATGTACAATACTAGACAAGCAGCTGCTGGGGTATTAAGACCCGTCTCTGTTCAATTTGAGAATCCAACCATGCATAAGCTGAGCAGTTCAGTCATAGTTGATCAAATCCTACTAAAATAATTTATATCTTTTTTATATCATTCAAAATCTATTTAAAATACTTATTGGCGAAGTTGATTAGAAAAATGAATATCAGGCATAAAAATGTATTTTTTTAATATATATAAAGAACTTTGATTGTACAAAAACAAATATGGGAGATGGTCTTATGGTTGTTGAGTTTTTCGTTCAAATGTAGCTCCAAGATCTAAAATCAAAACAAGATATGTGTGAAATCATCTGATAAATCATCTGAATCAAAACAATGACGACTTGTTGACCATCTATTATGAATAGAGGCGTGAATAGATATGTTTTTTTTTTTTAATCTGTGTGATATTTTGACTAAATCTGATCATTAAATCATATTTATGCCATAAGTATCTGTGTAATCATTTAAAAACCAAGTTATCATTTGTTTTGGGTAAAAGAGAATGTTGTTTTCAGCCACATTAGATTTGCTGCTGGTCATGGCAAACAACTGTCATGAAAGAATAACCATCTTTGCTGAAATTCAATCTCTAACTAGAACACTGGCTATCATCTGTCTTTCATTTGATGTCGTTTCCCCTTTAATAGCTGCCTCGGATTTGCACTTTAAACAATGACAGCCACACGGAACTGCAACTTAAATGCAGAGGTTTGTCGATTGCTGCAATTTTTCAAGAACTATGACACTTGACAACAGCTAGTGTGTGATTCTGGTGAATCACAGTCAACAGGTTGACATTCACTTTTGCTGTGCAACTTTTTTTTTTTTTTAAGAAATCATCTTTCAGTAAAAATTCAAAAAAGGACATTTTTTTAGTGAAACGGTTAGTATGACTGCAAGTTTGTAACATTTAAACAATATTGGATATCTCTGCATGACCTCCATGAATGCAGTTAGTTTACACTATACAGCCAGACTTTATATTTTTATATGCCACTTTTTTAAAGTATTTGAAAAAACACTGGTTACTTCCATGTAAAACAAGATAACATTAAGAAAAAACATTAATATTTCCAAAGATATACATTTTAAAGTCCCACTCTTCTTTTGATCTATTGTATTATTTTTCCATGTGGTATTTTAATTATGATTATGAAATTATGAAAAACCTGTTTTATTTTCTTGGACATAATTTCTATAGAGAGTTCTTTAGAAATGCTCTTCTGAGCTGTGGGCGGACCTATTGGCATGAAGTAAGCCCACCCTCATTTCCTATCATCCATCTGTTCATGCGATCTCCCGCTTCAGTCCCTCACAAACCCAACCGAACATTACTGGTGGAACAAAAACGGCTAGCCACATTGAAGCTAATGCCGTAAAGTTTCACTACAATTTGAATAAAGAAATACTCAAAAATCCAATTTTATGCTTAATTTTCTTTAAATATGTCCTCCATCAGGAGAAAAGGGCCACAAAATCAAGTTAAAAACATCAAAAACACAATTTTAATTGGATTAGATCTTTAAGATTATTTGTGTAATTGCATAAAAGTGAATAAAAAAATCTTTCTGAGTGTCGGTCATCTAAGGGTAAACTTTAATGCTCTGCTTTAGTCCCTCTCCCTCCTGTTTCTGGCTGGCCACAGACTCCCGTTGACAGGTATTTGACATTGTCTGTGTGAAAGGGAGAAACGTGCCAACACACAGCAAAGCCAGTGCCAAGCAGATTAATGTCCTAACATTCTCTCCCAGCCTCTGTGCACAATCTGACACACACACGTGCACACGCACACAGACAAGTCAGACTTATCGTGCGTGACACGGTCCAACAAACAATCGCATGCTCAGCCTCACAAACAAATGCGTGTTTACACACAGACAGAGCAGAGACTTAGCTCTGCACACTATTCTTTTTGAGAATGTGAGGGGAGCAGATACGAAGAGATCTCCTGGATAACTGCACCTGATGGATGCAGTCCTAACTGCATCCGTGAAGAACGGAAGTCCCCGTGTTGTTATGGATCACATGAGCTGTCAGTTAGGACCGTCATCATCATCCTCACCTTCATAAGTTCCTACTTCTAGTAGTGTCCCACTGTCCTCCAATTGTAGGAAGTCTTCTACAGACAGGAAGTTGTAATCCACCCCTGGGACCTCCCCGTCTCGAGGGGGGCGAGTTGTACCTGTGTAAAAATACAACAACAAAAAAAATTAGGAAGAGTTTTATGACAAAAAGACAGAAGTATCAGGCAGGACATCCTCTTTACGCCTCTCTGTCAACATTAAGAGTCTACATGTTGAGCAGCGAGCGGTCAAAGATTCCTTTCGATTTCTGTAATAGTCATGCGCAATCAAGAATGTCTTTGAAATGAAAAGAACGTGATTGTAATTCAGCTCTGGCACTGAAAGAAGTGTCTGCAAATATTATGTCAGGAAATGAAGTGAAGGAGTAAAAGAATATGACTCTGACTTGCTGCAGTTTGCAAAGTCATCATTGCTTTTACCATTAGCAAACTCCTGGTACTGTTTTCTATGTGCAGCTTTTTGGTTAAAGTCTGCAGCTGGTTATTCAGATGCATTACAGTTACTAGTGTTGTCTGGTGAAGCTGCACCCTCTGATTTGACTACATTGCTGAGCAGCAACAATTAATCAATTGGTGTCTGTATAGCAAAATCCCTTGTTTAGAAAAACATCCGTACTTTTGATATAATTTTGAAAAGGTAATTTTTAACAACTTAGAAACCTGATGTGACAAAGTCAACATTTGAATTTAATAAATCTAAATGTATTTGTTTTTTTCCTTCTGACTTCACACGATCTATTGTTGAGGTCAATGATTTACTTTGATGTCAGTTTGATTACGAATTTACTTAAATAAAAGTCAAACAATGATGGTTGAAGCTTTAGTCTCTCTGACTTAAATAAAAAAGACATGGATGAGCAGAAATGAGAGATGGATGTAGTTAAATGAGGTGCTCCACCATACAGTCACGACCACTATATTCATGATTACTTTAATGGATTTAAATAATAATAAACTTTACCAGATGCGGTATCACACCTAAGAAAATGTATGAAGCACAAACTTGAATGAAAATTAAAAAAAATAACAATTTCTACTTGGAATCCTTATGCACTCATTCCAAGAATCATACATTAACTTCTGCCTTAAGTCCCAGTTGCCTCCCAATTTTATGACTCACAAAAACACAAAGAGAAGAGACAAATTTGAAACACCTGCAACACTTGTGAGAATCCTGAGAACTATCCGTAGTTGTCATGAACAGCTACGCAATGTGAGAACATTTAAAAATGGTCGCCACCATGGCATTGTGAAAATCTGTTAAACGATTCAGTTTGATGGGATCTGCTGCAGCCCAGCAGCTTTCTACCATAATTTGATGAAACAATATATTATCCACTTCATTCAACGGGTGCATCACTTCATCTCTACTCCTTTTCCAAAAATTCCCCCATCATTCTAGACCAGAGTTAGTCTGAATTTAACAATTGGGTTGACTTTTTCCCTTTGCGTCAGATATCAAATTACATAGCTTTGACTTTTTAAAGTAAATATTGTTTTCTAAGATGTTTTTGTTTCATTGTCTTAAAATGTGATTAAATAGTACATACGTGGAAGGTTTATTTAAAAATCTTGAGCCACATTCAAGGTTATCTTACAGTACTTTACAAAAAATAGAATCAAAGCAAAAGTGGAGTTATTTGGGATGACTACAATTACATTTGAAGACAATCCTGTGAGACCAAACTGTCATAACTCATCTTTAGTATGGGTTTATATAAGCGACCAGCAGATTATGAAGGATTTTCTCATGTATTTTCCCCATACTGATCATTCATTTAGGGGCATGTGGACAAAAAAAAAACCCTTTAGTATGAAAAAGAGAAAACTCAGTGGGGCAACCCAATGCATTTCATTTTCAACTTGCATAAATTCTAGGATACATTTTTCAAAGGTGGATAAAATGACAAATACTTACTTAGATGCAAGTATATGTTTTTTTAACCTACTGAAAGACCCAAAGCAGGTTAAAATCACAGTCCCACTAATCTGTCATAACTAAGGATGTGAGGGTTTCATCCACTGTAGAGATTTTTAGTAAAACATTAAAACTGATCTTTTTGCTTCACTTTTAAGTACTTTTTTACATTTTTCTTGTTTTTTATGTGATTTCCCTGTTTGTTTTTTTGTGATGTGTATGTGTGTTGGAAACTTTGGCACCAAAGCTCTGATCTTTTGATCAAATGTACCACTTTACAATTTGTTAGATAAAACACTTTAACAGAAATATTATGGTTATTTCAACTTAAATACATGTTGATTTAATATCATTATGATTTGTCATGTTTTCATCTCAAGTGACATGATTTCAAATAAGATAGATGGAAGTTTGATCGTTTTATGGGGAAACTATTGTTGCTTGGTATCAACCATATGCTGCCATACTATGATGTGTTGAAGTGTAGTCAAAAAGAAGAGTTATTTGAAACTGTACTACACCAAATAGTATGAAATAAAAATGACTTGATTTTTTAACCACTGTACTTAAGGTTCATGTCAAGATTTAACAGCATATATATATTTTTGTCATTTCTCCCTTGGCACAACCATTCTTTATTGTTTTAAAACATTTTTTTTAATTTCCTTTTACACCACTTTTAATAAACAGGTAAGACAGAAGTCCTTTAAAAACCAGCTACTTCAATAGAATGATACTTGACATTATTCATCATGTTTTAATTCTGACAACTTCACTCAAAGAAAGCTAACACATGGACATATTTTCTATTAGACTTTAAGCAAAAAAAAAAACTTTGGTTTCCCTCTGCAGAAACACTAACTGAGTCTTTTAGAAAGTTTTATTCCAGGATATTATAACAAAAAAAATTAATATTCATTCATCAAACAAAACCTGAATTTTACTTTCTGACAGTTTAAGAGAATTCCTCTGCGTTCCCAGAGTCTGACTGAAACTGTTAGATCAGCTCTTTTCCATCATTAGTAAACAACAAATGGAGAGTTTGTTTGAGCTGAAGTATGTCTGAGGAGGTGGTCAAGAGAGAAATCCGTTTATTGACAGATGGAAGTCAAACCTGACATGTTAGCAGCACATTGGACAGCGCCACACCTCCCTGTGCTGTAGCTTCCTTGTTTACAACTGACATACACACCATCCCCTCGAGGCCATTTGCAGCTGCTGTGGTTCTTCCGTTCAGTGCGTGCTGTCTTGTTCTCTTTCTTTCAGGTCAAGATTCGAGGTAGGAACTCTATGGCCACTTTAAACAAAAGCACAGCTTAAGTTTCAGTCACTTAATCTCATCGCACGAGGCTGGGCTCATTCAAACTTCAACTTTTGTTGTCAAAACTTTTACTATTTTTTCACAAAGGCTTTTAGAAACACTGGTCTCTTGGTTGGCTGGTATTCAGTCTCCCTCACACTTTCTAACTTTTCTGCTAGTGTCCTTCACACTTTATTAATACGAACGAGAATAAGGCACCAAAAAGGGTTTCATTATACACAATATGACTGCTACTCAACGGAAGTGACTACGAAATAATAATAACAATTTAATGTTGCTTGTAAAAATGATGAGAATTTTGCTTTGGAGGCTTTAAAGTACCTTAGCAACAGCAGTGTTTTTTTTTTTTTTTTAAACCAGATTTAGGAATGCATTATATTTTTGGTGGCCTAAAGTAAATATGACCACAGCAGGACAAACCAGAGCACTAAAACCTAGTTTTGAGCTCAAAATAGTCAAACAGTAAAAGGATTTGAGTGTTTCCACCGGCATTTATTTAGTTATTTCCTAAAAAATACACTGAAATGCAAGTCAAATTGAATAAAATAATGAATTAATAGCTAATATTCTCTCAAGCCCATAAGGTAAATGTCACTATGAATCTGCTTTCTTAGCTTTTGTCATGCTTGCTACTAACTGCATTAAATGACCCCAATGAGCCACTTTTCCAAACTGCAATTCAAGCAAAGAAATGGAATAAAGCCAGGATATATGTTTCTTCGAAGAAATATCTGACATATTTTCACCCTGAGATAAAAAAAACAACATTTCACAGCAATTTTGCAATTTTCCATATAACTTAATGTGCTGTATTGTTTAACATTTACACATGATACAGACAAAATGCTTCTCCATTCATAATCCTGCTAATAATAAGCATTAGAAAAACAATAAAAGAGGAAAAAGCTGCAAGGAAACAGTAGTTTCACTAACTAGTGCACTATTTCTTTGTCTGCTTTTGACATCTCTGTTTCAGAGATTATGATACTTTATGCCACACTCTAAGTCTGCACAGGATCTCCTTCAGCTTTATATCAAACATACACATTTTACTGAAGCCAGCAGAGACTCTGCTGGCAGCAAACTCATCACTGGCTTGAGCTTTTGTTTTCAAATGCACTACAGGAGGTTATGAAGTTTGTGTGGGAACAAAGAAAACAATGGCAGGTATAAACTAATTTGGATTCTCCAAGGTACTCGTTTCTTTCAGCAGACATTTTTATAAAATGTTAATATGACTTCTGATAATACAATTTTATAATTTATGCCACAAAAAATAAACAAATCTGTAGCAAAATGTGTAAAATTATTAGGTACATTTTTTGCAAGAGTTAAGAATAAGTTTCATTCTGGTGCAACTTATGACAAATCCTAATCAATACCTTAAAAAATGCATATGAACTGATAATACTGTGGCCCTATATTATTCAAGCGTTTTAAGTGTTACACAGGATAAAAGTTATTGACAACAATCATCGCATAAATCTAGTAAAAAGAGGTTTTTAAAACATCAAAAGTCAGATGTGCATTAAAAAAAAGAAATAAAAACACAAATTAGATGTGAAGCTTGTTTACAGAGGAGACCAATTGAAATAGGTTTCAAAATGATTCATGCTTTTCTCTAACAAAACAGTGGTCCCATTTAGAAAGAGAGACTGCCATGTTGCACTGGAATACAAACAGAGATTTAGACACAAATAAAGTTAGATTGAAAAAATATTATATATATATATATATATATATATAAATAGAAAGCCAAGACGAACTACAATCAAAGCTGTGGGACACAGACGGCTTCAGCTGCCCTGATGAGTCAGTGAGCAGAAGTTTAGCTGCAAGCTACGGCTGTCTGAGCCGGTTGATGTGATGATGGGGGAAAACGCAAGAAGCTTTAACAGACAGAAGATTCAGATTAGATGTTTGTTTAGATTTTGTAATAATTCCAGAAACCACAACTTTTAATATTAGTGAGTGAGCTGCAACCTAGACATGTAACTTTTGTTTGTGTATTCAATCTATTTTTGTTTTAAATAGATCTTTTTGTGCTCTTTTCTTTGGACTGATTCATAATGTTTCAATGTGCACCTTTTAAAGAAAATGCACTATCTAAAAAAGTTTTCCACGTTTTTTTTTTTTTTTTTATATATTTTTACAGAAGCACCAAGATGCCAAAACATCCACAAATTGTTGTAGTCTGAAACAGATCGGTTTGAAGCAGGGGTCTGCAACCTTTAACCCCAAAAGAGCCAATTGGTCCAGGTTCTACTGGGCTAAAACTCAGCGAGAGTTAGAAAAATACTATATTTATGTTTTTGTGGCCATTAAGCCATCCATTTATAAAATATAGCTTTAAAATGTTCTCTACAACTGAGTTTTCCTATATATGTATAACACATTTAACTTATTTCATTTTGACAATAACACAACTAAGTCCCTTTCAAAATAAAACACATTCTGTGTTTAATCAGATTCTTCAGCTACATCAGATTCACTTCAATTAAAAATGCAAGAAACATGATTTTCTATTATGACTTTTGTGTTACTTCATCATTTTTCTTCTATTACTAGTGAATAAAAACAAAACAATTATTTAAACATATATACATGTAAATGCAATAGGATAATGTCACTGATTATAAATCCACTTTGATAGTAAATTAAACATTTTACCATCATTTTAATCAGTTAGGCCTATCTGACATGTAAAAAATCTAAACATAAATTAATTAATTAGTTAAGTTTGAAGCTGAAGAGCCACCGTGGAGAACTAAAAGAGCCACATGTGGCTCCGGAGCTGCAGGTTACAGACCTCTGAGTTAGAGATGTAAAAAATAGATATGTATCAAAAATTAATCAAGCAACTGCAGTATGGTTTGAAAACCACAGATACTAACAAGATTATGTTTGTTCCTTTTCCTTTTCCAAGTTGATACCTAAATACATTTCTCTGTCAAATGTCATGCATTATTATAGCTTATGCCATATGAATAAGAAATATCCAGATTTCAGCGTGTTTTGTAAAAGAGTCAGACTGTATCGTATTGACAAAAAGTTCGCTGAATTCTTTATGTATCAAGTCATGTGAGAAGAAAAGATTCACACCCCTATTGAGCAACCGTCTTTTGTTTTTCCTTTCCTTTTTTTCATAAATATATTTACTTTTAATCAGTAAATAATTACAAAAAAAATAACTAAATATATATTTTTAATGGAATTTACTACAGCTAAAAAATCCACTTTAACATTTTAAGTATTAAAAAGTATTGCAAGTACTGTAGATTTTGTAAAGATCTAATAATACTTCTGTGCCCTTCAAGTTTAATCCTTAGATTTGTTTCAAGATCATTTACTTCATTCTGGGCTGCATGATCGTTTAATATTGCTACTATCCATTAATTTAATTTTGAAGGAAGACGTTACTTTTGACAAAGAAACCTTCTTAAAACACTGTTCCACTCGCAGACTGATCTCAGTGGCATCAGTCAATTTAAGCATCTCAAATCAAATCAACAAAATAAGTGCTGCATTTAATATTAATCTGGTTTTGTCTCAAGTTCTGATACCAAATATGGATTTTTACTGAGGTAACATCAGGCAGTTGAAAGCCATCCGTCTAATTGTGACACAGAGTATAGAATAATGAAGATTTTAATGAGACACACAGTACCCTCTGATGCTCTCTGGATCTCTTTAATTTAATAAGGGATGAATACATCTAATCTTCACTGTCCTGTCAGTATTGTTGAAGCACCTGTGACAGTTTTTTGACACATATAAATCTGCATTTTTATTTTTAAAGAGCCCAAACACCTATTTTTTACTCACAAAAAAACATGTCTTTATTACTTTTAAGAGTAAAACGTTCTAAACACACTAGATCTAATCAGTTCCAGCATTAAAATTCAGCGTGTTCTCTGAGGGACAGGAGGAGAGGATGCACCGGGCTGCTGTGACAGGGAGCATCTGCCAAATGGTGGAACATCACAGAGAAAAGAGGAAGAGAGCGAAAGAGGATGACGACGGCGCAGACACATGACGCGCACAACAGGGAAAAACAATCACCTAATGGGCGTGTGAAATCCCTGTCTCTGCCTTCAACTCATACTGTCTTCCTCATTCTCCCCTCTCACGATCTGACAACAAAACAAACCACAGAAAACCACAGCCAATGGGATCTGTGGTTTGTGCAGCAAAACTATCCTTCACTCTGTGCTGGCACCGTCTTTTTCTAGGGCATCCTTTTTTTTTCCTAATACAAGAGGCTGGATATGAGCATGTTTGCGTGAGTCTAAAGACGCGTGAGTGGTATTGATCTAAGCACTGCTAAAAGGATAAAGGAATCTGTGCTAGCGTGGCCTCGTCTCTGTCAGTCTGCCACTACAGTGCGTCTGTCTCGGCGTGCTGCTGCACTGTATATAGGACTCTATATGAGCAACACAAAACATATAGATTTAACAAGGGAAAATTAACACCTTAGCCGATTCATTTGTTACAGTTTTAGTAGAGACACATCTTTATCGATCCATGTTCACTGCATCCAGATTTTAAAGCTAGTTTCAACTCTGCAATGCAGTTATTATAGAACTATATTAGCAAATAAATAAAAAAAATATTGACTGAAAACGGTTAAATTAAAGAAAATTTGGATTTTAAAGCAGTATGTAAAGCATTTATATCTTAAGTTTCTTTCAATCCTTCTTTTGATTTATGAAATTTGAACCAGGAATGCAATAATCTTAACTTGTCAGGTTAATAAAGTCTAAACATTAGTGTTTTTAATGTATAATAGAAAGCACTTAAATATGTTTTTAGGCACTTATATTAACATATATTATATTATATTCCCTCATTGCTGATCAAATGGTTTTCTAAAATGAGTCACTGTTTCTATGGGGTGTAAAGCTACATTTACACTCCCCTTGAAAATGTACGTTCAAGCAACCACTTTCAAAGAAAAAACTTTGTAAACGCCTATATATCCACGTGTTGGGTCATGTTCAAAACTCTTGCGCTCATGTGTCACTAAGCAATTTATATAAGCGTTTTCGGGCTCTACAAACAAACACACATTCACTGAACCCACGTTGCAAGAAAACCAAGTAGAACTTTGACCAATCATGACTTGGATTTGGCAGTGAGGTGTACTTTTTCATTCACAGACGTGTTAACTGTTTGAAATTTGGTCATGAAGGAGGAATTAATAATTGCAGTTTGTGCCAGGCTGTAATTTTTGACACAGAGTCTTTTATGTATCACACATGTAGCGAAGTCAAGGCCCGGGGGCCGGATCCGGCCCTCCGGGAAATTATAGGCAGCCCCCCAGAACATTTTATTTTATTGTAAAAATGGGCCAATGTTATTTTACTTCTAACTTGTATACATTTGACAAAATTTATTTTTATGGAGAGTAAAATATTGAAAGTTATTTAAGGTTTAATTTGATTTGTTCTGGAATAATATTCCTGCCTTTTTATTATTCATTATTGTGTTAAAATGTTACCGTTATAAAGTATAAAAAAAATTGGCATTCTGCTAGCTTTTTGGACTATTTTGGCATTTACTAAGATTTTTTTTTGGCTATTTTGGAAATTAGCTAATATTTCAGCTACATGCTAGCTGTTTTGACTAATTAAGTTTTTTTTAGGCTAATTTTGCATTTTGCTAATATTTTGGATGCCTATTAGCTTCAGCATTTTTAGCAATCAATTACAGCATTTTCAGCTATCGGCACTAGCATCTTTAGTGGCCAAATTCAGCATTCACACTTGCATATTTGCAGGTAAAGCTATATATCTAGTTCATAATTATGTTAAAAAGTCTCAAAGTTTTAAACATTTTGTTTTAGTGGGTTCATTAAATGTTTATCCTGTTCGTTCCGGGACCTAAGGTGTGTTTTGTATTTTAGCCCCTTGTGCAATTGAGTTTGACATCCTGGATGTATTGGAATAGAACTGTGAAAGAAAAGGCAAGGAAAAAGATTTGCACCACTTGGACGTTTCAGACCAAACCTCTTCCAACTGTAGAAAACAGTAGAAAAGAAAAAGAAGAAGCCCCTCCCTGCTTGTCCAGTGTGAACACCGTGGGCTAAATGCACGTTTTAAAATGTATGTGTACTATATTCACATTATTAACAAAGTATAAGAATTACAGCAAGCATAGCAATGGCTTATGTATGTCTATGCTCATTGCCTCACAGTCAGCATAGACAGAAAAACAGATAAAGACGAGATGGAGTGTGTAAACACACGATCAGTTTACTGTACAGTCTGTGGGGAGGGAGGACTATAAATATTAGGTTAGTGGAGATGGCTTATGTCCTTACTGGCAGTTCATAAAAAGCTCTGGAGCAGGGGACATGTGTCCCTGAAGTGGCCTGTTTGAGCTCATGCTATGACCCACATCCCATCTCACAATACTGGGCCAGCCACTCGTCGCTAGTGAACATGCACCATAAATTACAAGAGCATCAGGACTGACCTATGAAAGAAATGGTTGATTTTTGGATTTTTCAGACCTCACAGATGGGCTGTCACTGTTTTCTGATAGTTTGAAGTCTTTGAACATTTTTAGTTCAGTGTAATGAAATGGTCAATATGGGTCTGAGGGTGTTATAATCAAAGCAAAAAGGATTTTGGAATAAGAACAAAAAAGTGTATGCAATAGCCTTGAAACTGCTATGAAATTTAATAAATAAACAGATTATTTAAATTATTATGATTAATTATGGATTAACAGGGTTTATGCTGTAGAGCAGCATCCCAAAATAAAATCTAACTGTATGCCTGGGGAGCTTTTTCAGTACACATTTGCACAAAATGCTCTTATGCCTAAATGCAAGACAATAAAACAAATGTGAGTAATTTAAAACTTTTATTTATGCATCAAAACGACAAAAAGCAGCTAAATGAGGCTGTAAAGTAAAGTCACTCTATCCATTACTTCAATAAACTCACTTTTTACTAAAAAGTCACTTTGCGTTTGTTACTTTCACTTATTTTCATTGGTTCTACAACCACAAGATGTACATGCACAAGGAAAAAATAAATAAAATTAGAGCCCACTTTGCTCAGCTTCAGAGAGAAGCAGATTCTGTGACCATCTGGCCACTGAATCTTTTACAATCCCCTCCTAATATTTATTTGTTTCATGTTGCTTCACATCATTTGGTATTTAAAAAAATAAAATTACAAAATCAATATGACAGAATTTGCAGAGGTTGAAAGGTTTATTAATACTAATTAGCCTTGCATACTGTACTGCATCAAAAAATCATCAGAAAAAGGAAAGTTTTTAGGCAAATCTAGTCTAATTTTAGATGGTGTTGTCAGAAAAAAGGGTTTTAAGAATGTCAGATTTTTCACCTTCAGTTATTTAGATTTTTGATCTATTGCAAAAAGCATTCCCAGCTGTCTTTTAATTGTGATTAAAACCATAAAACCTGTGTCATTTTTATATTTTCTGCAAAGTGACAAGAATTCATCAGAAATTCACCTCTGAGTTTTGGGTGGGAATGTTGCCGTGGAATAAGCCGGCCTCTATCTCCCATCATCCACCTATGTCACTACTATAAACTTTTCTAACAGCATTTATTGACTGCTCCTGATTCACAACAGTTTGAATCAAGAAATACCCAGAAATTTAATTTTAAGCTTAATTTTCTTTTTGTATATCCTCCATCATGAGAAAAATGCCATGAGAACATGTTAAAAACACAGTTTTCATTGTACTGCTCACCATTTTATTTTGACGGGTTGTTAATATTGGTAGTATAGACTGAGCATTAACTTTGGCTGAAACTTCGTGTCCAATTTTCTGATTTCTCAGCTCCATCCTTAGTCTTTCTCCTCACCGCTTCCTGTTGTGTCTCCTTCTCTCCAGCAAAGATCAGAGGAGAAGAAAAAAAAGGCACAGGAAGGGAAAGATGTTGAGGGAGCAGTCACTAAACATAAATAGAACCATATTAAAAAAAAAAAAAGAAGCAAACTGTCATATTGAACTAACGTCAATGACAGTCAGACCATGTCGCAAAGCAACATATTTATAGTTTGTGTTTAGCCTAGTGCTATCTCGTTTAATATTTGCCCTTAAATTTGTTATTAGAATTATTATTCATTAGATCTACTGTGTGACAGACCCTTGTTATAATAGTTAATGATCATAGAGTACACAGGCGGAGAGTTTTAGCTGAGATTAAGAAAACATGTTTATGTGTTATGTACAAGATTTCTTTTTTTACATTTTTTTTAGCATTAGATTTGCAAAAATGTAGTGGTCATCATCTTCTGCATAATAGATTTATGTTCAACAATAAGCAGAATTAAGGTGTTATGCCCTAAAAGTCTGAATTTTCACATTTGTTTAAGATGAGATCTTCTGACCTCCTTATACCCAGACACTCTTTACTGACTGATCAGTGGGGATCCCAAAGCATTCCCAGGCCAGCTGGGAGATCTCTCCAGGGAGTCCTGGAGCTTCCCAGATGCCTCTTCCTATTGGGAAATGTGTGACACGCCTCCTCTGACAGGCGTCTGGAAGGTCTCCTGACCTTATGATTAAGCCATCCCTGCTGTGTCCGGCAAATGTGGGGGAGTCAGTAAAACAAAACACTCTCTTTAATCACGTATATTTGCATTAATATCAGTGAGCTCATAATCATTGAACTGCAGATGCTCTAATAAGTTGAAAGCTCTGCCAGTGACCTTTGATTTGTAAATATGACATCTTGTTACTTTGTTGTGTTTACTCTAAAAATAATTATTGTCAGTAAGCATAACCAGAATTCAGGCTACATTAAGTTTTAATCCACTGAATTATAAAGCAGGTTATCTATTTTTGAACAAATTCAAAGATTTAAAGTGTGCTTCGTGGTTTGAATAAATGGTAGGGGACACTTAATTAGCTCTGATTTAGTTTTTGTTGGTTATACATCCATGATAAATTTGTGGCTGAAATGCACCAAAAACAGTAAAATAAACTGTTTTATTTTTTTTATTTATTTATTTATGATGACTTTACACTTCCTACTGCATTTACTGCATTGACATTATCCTATGGTGCAGGATGTCTTTTATTTTGAAAGGAAGTCATGCAAAGCTTTGTCAAAAGTTATGAACTATTTCACTTATTTTTTTAAAAAAAAAGCTATTTTCTCTTCATGTTCATGTTTTATTTATGCCAAAAACACAATAGTTTATTTAAATGTCTCATGTCAGTAGCAAACCGTAAATATAAATCAGTATCTTGTTTTTCTAAAGGGTAAATGAAGACTTTGCGACTCCTACTGGGTCTTAGTTGACGAGAAATCGATTTGAATAACTTTTTAAGTGTTGATGGTTGCAGACCCGTCAGAGACATACAGTTTCTGAGGGACTCTGAATGTATTTCCAGAGTATTAGCAAACTGTTCATCCAAAAAAGAGGTAAACAGGTTAGTTATAATAGCCAGATTTCATGTAACCAACCATTTTTTGTCCTTTTCCTTTTATGTAAGGTATTTGCTTAAAGACCCACTCTGATGAAATTTGTGTTTGCACCAAGTTATTGTGGTATTTTTCAGACAATGGAGGAGATATGTAAAGAAAATTAAGCTCAAAATTGCATTTCTGAGTATTTCTCTCTATTTCTCACTTTTACAATTGATCAAAAGAAGACCAGAGTGGGTCTTTAAAGATATTCAAACAGTTTAATGAACAGCCACAATATTTACTTAGTTTGTGACAATGCAGATTTAGTCTTTAGTGAGATTATATGCATATATGTTTCATCTGAAGCAGTATTTCATCCACAAACTGAAAAAAGTGTCAAATCTAGAGATTGATCTGTCCAGTGTTCCATGACTTGACCAAAACCCTCATTGTTCTCCCTGAATAGAGGGGTCAACCATCAGCCAGGCCTCTTTAGCATAAAAGATTACTGTAGATGAGATGTGATCCTTTAAACCAGGAACTCAAACTTTGGTCTTCTTTGAATAAGTTCTCTCTTAACAAGTGAGACCATGATATCAACTTTCCAATGCAGAAGTACTTAAATAACATATTTTTTTTAATATTGTTGTGTCAACCAAAACAGCCCCTTAGAAACTCCAGAAAAACAGTCAAACAAAAATGTTCCTATGACTATTTCAAGAAGGATCCATATAATGAATTGCTCCATAATATATTAAGCTTCCTTTATTTTATGGTTTTCAGACAAAATTACTACTAAATTCAGTATGTCTCTACCTCTACGGCTTTCATGCTGCTGTCCTGGTCTGACCTGGATTATATTTGTTTATCATCACCTCAGGCCAAGATACTTTTAATTCCTCTAAAGCCACAATTGCTTCACACACAGCTCCATTCACCTGTGCGGATATTCCCTCCCACCAAGGTCGGAGACAATAAACTGCCAGTTAGTAGTAAAGGCTAATTCTGTACCTGTCTGACTGGCTTTAAAGAGCAACAATCACCCGCACAAATCCAGGTGAAAAACATACATTTCTGTTTTAACAATAGATAGAGGCCTGACAGCATTTCTACGACATCCGATACCCTCCATCGTCTTCCTGCTGTTGTTAGAGGGGGGGGACCTCCACTCATTGTCAAGTAAAGACATACACACAAACACTCGTGGACACACAAAGATACCAACACTCAGTAGTTTAGCCGAACATCTGCTGCTTTTACAACCGGCTGCTGTTGGCGTGAGTTTGGCTAGGGGAGTGCACACAAGAACTAACTTCAAGGAGGGGGGAGTTGTAATCATACCATCTGAAAATACTTAATTTAAAACAAACGACTTTCATAATCTTCCAAACAAAAAGTTTATTTTCTATACGACATAACCAAAAACTAGAGCTTGTTTCCAGAATAAACACACGCCTCATCCTAACAGTGTATGTTATGGAAACATAGACATAAAGGTGAAGCAATAAGAGATAACAGAAATAAAGAAGGGGGCAAACAGTTACAGAGGGAGTTCCCATGAAACTCTTACCTAAAGGATTTATTAGAGACGCATACGGATTCAGCTACTCAACTAGGTCATTAATACACATCAAAAAATGTTCATCCATATATGTTTAATTTTCATGGGATAAACTTTTTAGGCACAGCCTACTAATAGGGGTGATCAAGAATATTGAAAAAATACAATCTTTCAAAAATTATTGTAACAAATATTGTAATTAGACAAAAAACTGTATTAATGATAGATGATTCCAGACCTGTAGGTATTTTGGGGAGAGAAGAGCTTCATACTGTATTCATTTCTGATGATCAGCATGTGCAACAGGAAGCTCCAGTCAGCATCTGTTGTTGTTTCCTATTAAATGAGCTTCAAGTTTAAATCATTTTTTTATGAATATGAACAAAAAGTAAGACTTTCAGATACAGTTACCTTTTTCAAAAGCATTTTTTTTATAAGATGGCATAAATTCTTCCCTGCTTAGTCTAATAGTTCTTACTTTTCTAGTTAAATCATCAATACTAGAGGTGAAAACAACTGTGCATTTGCCAATAAAATGAGTTCAATAAACGCAATAACATTTGTAATCGTACTTGCCATTTTTTTATTCCTTGACAAATTTTTTTTTCATTTAAATCTAATAGTAAGTTTACTACTGCTAATAGCTTAGCCGGTTACACTGTAAAAGGGAAACATTAGCTCAATTAACAAAAGTTCTGCAATTTGTTAAATTTAGTTTTTATCAAATTACATTTTTAAGTTGTATAAGCCATCGACCCCAAATTTTAATTTGATGAAAACTAAAGAATTTTAAATGTAACAAATTACAGAACTTTGTTAATTGATCCAATGTTTCATTTTTTCCAGTGTTGGTTGATATTTGAGACGAATCGAGCATCTCTTGGTACAGGCACCATATTCGGCATGGATGTAACTTCTTTCAGAAATGCATGTTAGCTACGAGAAAAATTCAAAATGGCGACAATTTGTAAAGATTGCAGCAATCCACTCAATTGTTATAAAAATATTCAATAATTTACTTCTCCCAGTTTCAACAACATCGGGGCTGTTCATGCACAAAATGCAGTCTTTGAACTTCAGAGGTACTTGCAGAATCATATGTATATTATTTATATATTTCATGTATTTTAAAATCTTGGATTTTCTTGCTAACATGTTTTTCTGAAAGAGGAGATCCTAAAGTAAATTTAGTGATTGTACTGCAGATTTTTTAAATAATGTTGACTTGTTGCTAAATAAGAAGTCACCGCTTTTGTTGGCCTGTCTTTCAAGCTAATTTCTACTCTAAAGTAAAGTGCTTTTTGCAAAGTCACACAGTCCTGAATTCTGCTGTGCAGCTGGCACTGCAAAATCAACAAGGTCTATCAAAAAATCCTTTTCAGGTTGATTTAATCCAAAAACAACTTTCCTCTTTCACACTACACATTCCAAAATGATCAGTTCGATTGGAAAAGATAAATTGTAAAAAACCGTCATTTGGTTTGATTTTCTTCAAAGAGCAAAAAATAAAATATAATTTCAGCAGTTACTTATCTAGCAGCTCGTAAAAATGTTTTACAAAAGAGAGAAGCAGGTAACCCCACTAGCTTTTCTTGAGATTTGGAGATAGGTGGACATTTATTAGGAGTTTTACAATCTGAGCTATTACTTCCTGAATGCAGCTACCCTACCTTTATCTTCTTGTAGCGTGGCACTCACATTGTTCTGCGGAAACTGTCTGCTGATTGGTTGATAGTCATTGTGTCCTTGGCCAAGGCAGTTATCTTTAAATTGCTCACAATTGTAGGAAACATAAACATTTATATTAAAAAAATGACTAAAATCCTCTTTTGAATGTCTTAATATAAATGTAAAAAAGTTCAAACTTGCTCAGTTTCAGTTTTTCAAAGATAAAATAAAATATATATTTTTTACTTTTATAATATCATGATGATATATTTCTTTACTGCAAGTTACTCACACTAATAAACAACAACAAAAAAGTAATAAATAGATTTTTCTCCACCTGGTAAAACGAACAAACTCTTAATGTGATCCTTTAAAAGATGATTTAAGTTTTTTTATGTTGTTTTAAGAGAGGAACACTCCATTTTAGAAACTGACACACTTTCTTGATCTTAAATTGATAAAAATATCACAACATTCTTCTTATAATGAACATTTTAATGTTTATTGTTAGAATTATGGAAAAAAAACTGGTAAAGAGAAAATGTTAAACACATACCTGGACATCCACACTATTTTAACTAAACTTTTCTGATTTGGCACTTTGCATAAAATAGTTTTTTTTTTTTTTTGCAGCCACTCATCCTATTTTTTTAAACAGAATTTTTACAAGAAATCATGCTTAAATGTCTTGCTTTGTAGAAGATATAATCCTACAACGTGCACTAAGGGACTAAAAATTAAATAAAAATTAAAGCCGCAAGCGGCGTTGGATGGCCCGCAGTCGCTACCCGCCCTCACCCTCGCCGGCCTCACCCTCGCCGCCCACTCCCTCGCCGCCCTCTCCCCCGCCGCCCGCTCATACGCACCAACGCCGCACTCGCTGCCCGCCCCTACGCACCATCGCCACCCTTGATGCTGACCTTTGACCCGAACTCACCTTCTAAGCAGCCACTATG
>NC_050518.1:12768745-12800816 GCF_002922805.2 Oryzias melastigma | reverse complement strand
TTTTTTATGCTTTACAAAATAGTAACAGTAGCCTGTAGATTTTATTAATATATTGCAATGTTTTCAGCATTTTATTAATCCACAGAGTTATTAAGACTTGCTTCCCTCGAAAGTATCAAAATTACATGTTAAGCCCAAACATTTCACTGTCCTTTAATAAAAGACAAAAAAAAAAAGAAAAAAATCTGATTTAACTATTAATGCGCTTTTAAAGCATTTTATTTTGGTAAAGTGTGAATACGTTTGCTGAACTAGGTCTTCTAAGAATGCATAATTGTCTTGTGAAATTTGAAAGCAGGCGTTAAGAGATGCAATGATGTCTCACTGCTTCAGCAAACAACCATTCAAATACAGGAACTCAACACTTTTGAACAATACCCAGCAATGTGTTTAGGTTGGCATTCTTCTTGAAAGCTTCAGTTATTGTAGTTTTTTTTTTGCACAATAAGAGAGTTAATCTACTGTTGTACAAATAAAAGGTTGATTGAGTTCCCCATTAAAGAGGAGAGGGCACGGGGGGGGGAGCCTGACACACAATACTGCTGCTGCTGCCCGACACAACAGGCTATTCTTTCAGCTCGCGCCACAACAGTCCTCGCAGCTGAGTCCAGTTGCTATTCTCCTGCTGTTTCGCTTGCTCCCTCCCTATTTCTCCCTTTTCAATATGGTGGATAAGAATGGGGGGGTGGGGGTTGAGGGGTGCAGTAAAAATGAAGTGTGCTAACACAATCTGAAGCATCATTAGCTGGAAATCTTAAAAGTAGGACGACAACATATATATTTTATAGTAAAATTGAGAAAATATTAGATTTAAGGAGAGATAATGGAGGAAATAGCTATGAAAACATTAAACAAAGATGAAAATTGACAGAGGAGCAATTGCTGCAAGAGCTAAGGCTGCTATTTCATATTAAATAATGTCAATCTTACACAGACAAGTGTGCACACATGCATATGCACACCCGTCATTGCTAATGCTAATCAATATCACATCATAACTCTCCATAGGTGTATTCTAAGATGCCCCCACCTGCCTTCATATCTGTGTTTTATCCCCACCCACATCTCTTTCAGTCTAATCCCAGAAGCTGGGTATATATCATTCCCAAGAGAAGAAGTAAATGTCACAGAATTACCTTTCCACTGCTGCTGCTGCTGCTACTGCTTTTGTTCTTTTTCTCTTTGCATCTTATTCCATAGAAATCTTTAAAAAGATAAATGTGGGCAGGCGGAATTCTGTTCTCCCCTTTCTGTCCAAGCCATCCATGAATTATCCAGCTGTCTGTGTGAGCAGTAGCTCCTAGTCTGCAAGCTCATTCAGGCAGGCAGCTAGTAAGCAGTTGCCGTTTTTTTTTTTTTTTTTTTCTTCAAAGCTCCATGAGCAAAGCAAATTAGATGTCCAGCCCAGCTTGGAGGCTAAGCCAATGTGAGCCACTCACACACCAGTTTATATCCGAGACCAATGTCTGCCACCACACGTTCTCCTGCTTACTCCTGCCCACTCCGTCTCTCACACGCGTTTACTTTTTTTAAAAAAATGTTTTTTTATTTAGCAGCAGGGAATTCCTTTTGTTAAGGATTGTGAACAGGTAAGACTAATTGAAATTTCTCTAAAAAGCTTTATATTGTCAAGCCAGGACAGCAAATGAATTGGTTGAAAACTTTTATTACATGCAAATGCTGCATTGGAGAAAAATTTGCATACACTTGGTGCATGACCCATTGTGACCTAGAAGCAAAAAAAACAAAAAACAAAAACAAGGTTCTTACAAGCATCTAGTGTGTAAAAGGTAAATAGAGAAGTAAATATTAAGAGTAAAGATGTATATTCCTGTTAAAATCTCAAAAAATAAAAAATAAAATTGGGATGAAATTAGGAAACATTCAGTGTAAAAATTCTAAAAAGCTAAAAAGGGGCTTAAAAATAAACTTGATAGTGAACAGCTTCATAAACCCACACCGGAAGTCACATATATTGCAGTTAAACTGACAGATTTTTAGGGGATTAACTTTTAGTTTGAGAATATTTTTAATATTAGGAAATAGAACATTTTATTACACTCAAAACCTTTGCAATTAGACATGCTGACAAAACATATGTGTTGAGGCTTCAGTAATTAGCACTGGTAAAACAGAAATATCCTTAAAGTATGAGCATAACTACAAGATAGAAATTATCTTAGTTTATTTTAAGGCCTGGGAGAAAAGAGGATCACACAAATCAATATTTACCATAGTTTTTAGAGTTTTAAACTGAGTTTTAGATTTAATATGAAAACATTAGCATTAGCACTCCCTAAAAGCCAATATTTTACTTTGTGTGACAACCAAGACAGTCAGAGTGTTACAGCTGGGCTTCATTGAATTGAATTAAACTTTATTCTAGTCATGGCAAGGAAAAAAAACAAGTCACAATTGCAATACTGATCAACAAACAAACAAAAAAATAGATAAATGAAAACTTTTGATGACTAAGTCAGATAGTGTGCTTATTTTAGTCAAAACGTTAACTTCATGGGTTAAAAGGACTTGGCAATATAAAGAAAAGTGGAATTCAAACTTAAAAGCTCAGTAAAATACATCAAATGTACGTCCACTGCATTGCTGCGAGGTCACATCATGAAAGTTAACTGATCATCACAGCGGAATTTCCTCCTAATCATCACAAGACTCTCACACACAGATGAGTCTTCATGGCTTTAACAGAGAACCTCTGTTCAGTCAGTAAACAGAAACACTTCATATTCTCAACCTAATCAAGAGGATTCTCATCAGCAGCATTTCATCGCAATGACTAAACTGAAGAGTGAGCTTGGTTTGAACCTATCTGAATCAACAATTATGGATTTTGTCATACTTTGGAGCAGACTGGAGCCCCTCTTTGGCTGAAGCATCAGTCTGGTCTGAGCGTGCAGACGCTGCAGTCTCATGGCTTCAATTTGACCTAAGTAACTGAGGTGATCCTGTCAACAATCTACACTTGAGTATTAACGAGATCAAAAAGAAATGACCTGACATGAAGTCGACATGGCTCTGTGAATAAAGATGCTGTGTTACATAAATATTATTTTGAGGCACACTTTATATTCGTGATCACAAGGTTGATTAAGTTGATTAGCAGCTCCAGGAGGCTGCACAAACAGAAGAGGAGATTGTGGTGTCGAAAGCGTTTGAATAATGGAGGGATTTATTTTCTTTTAGTAATCTTAAAAACCTTCATGGACTGTCAGTTTTTTTAATGATAAAATATAAGTATTTTTATATTATTTTGATCTGAATTTACGCTCTGATGACACTTGTTTCTCTGTAAAACAACATCAAATTAGAAAAAAAAAAAAAAAAGCCCAGCAAATGCATTAAGCATGAAGTACAGAGCTTATAAACACACATGCAGGAAGCTTGCACCTGCCTTTCTACATCATTACCATGCAAAAAGCCATATTTGCAAAGCCTCCTCATTAAGTTTGGAAGCCATCGTTTTCTCATCCCTCGCCGTTTCCAGAGAAAACTGTGTGTTAACACAACGGATGTCTGGGTAAACGGACAAAATATGAACCATGCGTGTGTGAAAAGCAGACAAACAGAAACTGGGGCCCACTCATCCATTACGAGAATGAATGGCCATCATTAGCATGAGGCTCCCCGGCAGCACCCTGCAATGCAGCGACATACACAATGGCGAGTGCCACGCTTCCCCCTGCCGTTCCCCCAGAGAAGCCCTTTTGTTTGAACAGCATCTGGACCTGACCTCCATGCATTCAACGCCGATGACCCCCCCCCTCTTCCAGTTCCCTCTCATTTCTTCCCTTCTTCCCCAACCACCTCAAAGAAACCTGCTCTCCTCTGCCTCTCCTTCTACCCCCGTCCTCCATCTTCAGCTCCTATCCTTTCCTGTACCCTGTCCATTCTACACACAGAACCCCCCCTCCCTCCCTCTTCTAAGGAGAGCAGCCATGTCTTGCTTCTTGAAAAGAAGGTCTGTGTATTAGTGGGCCTTACACAAAGCCTGCAGGGTGAATCAGAAAAGCAAAGAGGAAAAAGCACCAGGGCTACTGGCCATCTGTCCCTCTGGGTTGGACGTGCCTGATCCGAGTGTGCCTGCCCTCCTCTTTCCCTCACATAATTCCCACCCCTACCCCCACCTTCCCTGATTCCCTTAGCCTATATACACAGCATCAACCACACTCTCTGCCAAGCATACATAACAGACTTTGAATGGCGATGATGTCGAGAGCATAAAAAAAAATAACGATTAAGTGCAGTAGAGGACGGTAAGGAGATGACACTTGCCTGGATGCAGAACAAGCCCGGAGCCAGCAAATCAACCAGTAATCCCTTTCTTTGTGTGAGCGGCAAACAGAGAAATTTGTCTCCCACAATGATTTCCCCGAGATCGGCAATGGAGTGGAAAACAAGGAAGCGAGGGAATGAAAGACAGAGAGAGCAGGGGAGGGAGAAAGAGAGATAGAGAAGGGAGGAGATGGAGGGTGAGAGCAGCAGAGGCAGGGAGGCAGCAGGAGCAGCTAGAGTGTGACAGAGAGAGACGAAAGAAGGCAGAAGCCACCGCCGAGCCACAGGGACGCTGACACTCACTGGAGGATTTGAAGTGAAGAAGAGAGAAGAGCAACAGAGAGACGGAGGGAGGGGAGAGATCAGGTGGGGGAGGGATGATTGGTTCACTCTGTGGCTCAAACGATGGGATAACGCGGAGATAACCCTCATCCGCAAGCGGCAGCTGCAGACAAGAGAGGGGAAACGAATCCCACGAGAGATTGAGAGAACTTCTCTATCAACTGTGACATTTGCGGCGCACGACAACAATGACCATCTGTGGCAGCGGAGCAGGGGTAGATGGAAGGACAGGAGGGTGGGCTTTTTTTTCTAAAACACACGAAACACATGTCCTTAAGTACAAAAAAAAACATGAAAGGAAAAAAACCCACCTCAGCCAGTGGCAGAGGAAACCCACCTGTTCGAGTCAAGCATGGGTAGAAGAGAACAACAGTCTGGAGGGAGGGGGAGGGCACACAACAAACAGAGACAAAAGAAAACACAAGGCTGAGAAGTGTGGCTTTATTTGACTGCTTTTGTTGTTCTGCCTTGTCATGTTAGGAAAATATTTGCATTTGTTTGCAAGAGAGGAAGGGACAAAAAAAAGATGGCAGCAGTTGTAGGTCGCCACAAAGAGAGGTAAGGAAGCAAGGGGATAAAAGGACAGAGGGATTTAAGTTATATAGACATCTCTGGGTTGGACCGATCATCATGGAGCTGTATTCTGTTCTTACATACATCAAAGATAGTTAAAGTCCCACTCTGATAAGTTTCAGATATATTATAAAAGTGTTCTGTCAATCATCAATAGTCAAAATACATGTGTGATTTTCTAGGACATACTGTCTGCAGAGCGGCAGAAGTTCTTAACAAATCTACCTCTGACTTGTGGGTGGCATAGAGTACAGTCGCCCCCACTTCCCATCATCCGTCTGTTTACATGCTCTCCTGCTAGCTTACAGCCCCTCACAATTCTAACCTAACATTACCGGTGTAACAAAAACGACGAGAAATATTGCAGCTATAAGGCCAAGACAGTTTTGAGCCAGACGCCAGCTCGAACAGGGAAAATGAAGACGTACATGGATCTAGTTGTCCATAAGCGAATATATCAGAATGGAGTGGAGCAGGGAGTTTGAGGCTTTCTGTAGTAAGTTCTATATCCCATTTACAGGGTTTTTCCAACAGCATTTTTTCATCAACTTTTGATTCAAAATAAACAAAGAAGCATTCAGAAATTCAATTTTAGGCCTCATTTTCTTTATATGTGTTCTTTATATGTTTATATGTCCTTCATTGTGAGAAAAATCCCACAAGTACATGTCAAAAACACCAAAATCATGATTGTTTTCAGAGTGGGTCTTAGCACCAACATAAATACAACGATTAAAGTAATGAAAATCCAGCCAAAAACAAAATTACTAAAGTAGAGTTTGGACCACTTTGAGTAATTTACAGTTCTTCAAATTTTCTCTCCTGTTTGGGTAGGATATAACAGACCAGTTTGATTCCCACATTTATCTGGAACAAGTGTCCTGGTGTGTATTCACCCAAGTGAATTCTGGTCTGCGACCAAACAAGTGGACCAAGACCAAAAAAGAGTTTGAGAACGTGATGCTAACGGTCTGCTACCATACAGACTCCAGAACATTTCATTTAAGGGATGCAACAATTGACTTCACGATTCAGCCCAAAACTTTGATTTTTGGGTCACTGTTTTATTTTGGTTTGATACTGCGTATTATAAAGCAATGACAAAAAAAAAAGTATTAGAATGCAAGACTTCCACAATTGTTTTTTTCTAAAGTAGTATTGCCCTCATAATTTCTGGCCAGCAGATGCAGCAAACACTGAGATAACTCATTCTAGTCTATTGCAAGAAATGCCATCAAAATACAAACCAGGCCAAATTAAGCAAAATCCTGGTTTGATCTGAACCAAGGAAGTAGACCAACAGAGTTTCCTGGAGGGAATATGCCCTAAAACTCATAGTTATAATCATATAGTTCTTTATTGCTCCTAATAAAATAATAAACCAAGATCAGGTTCTACCACGAGGTACTTCTGCAATACTTCCACATTGTAAACCTTTTCAAAACAAATGACTCATGTAAGTTAAGGCAAAACCTTTTTCTTTTCAGCTGTCTCATATCATAAATAGATTGTCTTCGTCAAAAGTCAATAAAAATAACTGGAACAAGGCACAGTTCAACAAGTAATCACTATGTGCTTGTTCAACAATTGAGACCATTCTCAGTCCACATAATTTCTCCAGCGTTCAGTTGTGCAACAATAAAACCGAAATACATTAAGGCTATAAGTCAATCCTATCAGAACTTGTGGATTATGTAATTCATCTATTTGTTTTACAGCTAATACAAGTAAAATGTTAACAGATCCTTAAAAACAAAAAAAAGTATTTACATTAAACATACATACTTAGCATCCTTCAGTATTTTAGAATAACAACAGACTGGAATTACTAACAGATAAAACGTCTTAGTAATCTTGGGTTAAGTATTTTACAAGGTGAATGTATCAAAAAAACAACTGTCACCTTTATTTTAGTGAACGAAACATTTTGTGAGAAACTCTGCAAAATAAAAAATGTTCAATTTGCCATCCAATCAACATTATTATCAACTTATCAAATTAATTTTAATATTCTTTTCTTAGGTCTTTTAACCTGTTTGAAGGACTGCCTAATTACACGTACCCCCAGTAACACAATAAAGACATGGAAACATTAAACTTTTAAACAAATAAAAACATATTTTAAAATGTATAAATACAGAATATTAATATTATTGTAATATATGATAAATATTTTAAAAAATATTTAAGTCCCACTCCTATCATATCTTGATCTGTTGTCAAAAAAAAAAAAGTTCTCAATGGTCTTTTAAAAATGAAAAAAATAAATAAATAATAAAAAAGTACAGTACAGTTAAGTGTTTACTTAAACCAATAGTCATTGCTAAACTTCAGCTTGGAGTGAGAGAGTGAAGTCTTCGCAGTTGGTAAAAATATTACATTTCAGTTTTACTAAATCAGCTTGTATTCAGTGTAATTTTTTAGAGAGATGTTTCATTATATGTAGGAAAACAGGTTATAAAAACCCACTGCAGTATGATGGTGCTGCCACTACCATGTTTTACCGTGGAGCTTGATTTCTTACGCTATGTGTAAAATGCACTGATTTACAGATGGACATAAAAATCTGGGACTGCTTAGTCTTAACAGACTACATTCTTTTAATTACACGCTCAGAAACCTCTCACATGCCAGAGGTTAATTACACACAAGTTAGTTTAAAGCCCCCTAGATAAAAGTTCTAGTCTTTGCCGGGGTTGCCTTACAGGCACTTTATAGACATCCCTGACCTTATTTTACCTCTAAGATAAATTCAATTTTTGGGGTGAGTTTTAACACATTTGTGATGCTCTTATGTACTAAAACATTAAATTTCTTAATCATGTTTTTAAAAATCCCTTATTTGCACCTTTAAATGAGCAGTTTGAAGAATTATTTCTAATTAATTCTATTTGACCTCTGACCTTTCGACAGAGTTACAGACTGAAATCTTTTCCCATCACGTCTATTGTAATTAGGTATCAAATGCGACTGTATTTCCTTTTGACTTTCTCAATTCATGAACGCATCTGTTGGTTTTTCACTGTAATATGGAATAAAATGGATGAACAACTGATTGAGTCAGCATAAAGTTTGAAACATCATCCATAAAAAATGAATTATGCGCTGTCTTTTGTAGTTTTTTGTTTTGTTTTTTTACACAAGGCAAAGACACTATAAAAATAATGATATTCAAGACATTTTTATTCACCTGAATTATCTTCATGTCATGGAGCTGCTTTAATACAGTTGTTTTGAAATATATCAAAACGTTGAATTAAATGTTAATATTTACATCTGCATCAGAGTTTGCCTTCTGTACACCAGAGCATCTGCATCGTGTCGTGACCTTTGCAAGAGCCTGCCATGTTTATCACATAATCAGGCAGGAATCTATTTTCAATATATCAGGACATCATAATCCTAGACAGGGGGCTGTGAGAGGCTCAGAGAGGCGGATTTACTAGTCACATGGCTGAGTGCAAGAGAAGCACAGATAGAACGAGAAAATGCCAAGAGCAAAAAGAGAGCAGAAAACAGATTTGCCTAGAAGCCTCATTTTCTTAAGGTGCGGCCTAACGCAAACACGGGCATTCAAAAACATGGACGCTGCTGAAGGAGGTGGAAGCGCTGATTTTATTAGTTGCTTGGGTGCATTTGAGTGGTGATCAAACTGGGTTTTTAATGTCCACCACACTGTGTCATGTTGAAATTCTTAAGATTTCATGGTGATGAAAGCTAAACTGTTTTAACCAGAAGTGACTAGATGTGATGTAAGCAAAGCCCAGATGTGGCGTTTGACACAATGCAAAGAGTTTGGCTCAACCTCATAAAACAAAAGAGCTTTTACTGGAAAGCAATCGTAAACAATATTAAGAAAAAATGCAGGCAAAATACACATTTACTTTAGAAAAGTGGGTCCTCAAAGTCTTAATTGGTGAAGAAGAAATTAAAAATGATTGGAGAATTTACAAATAAGTTAGAATTAGGGGGGTAAAATAAGAAAAACAATGAGAAAAGTTTTACTCACAAGGCACTGCGTGACGATAAAGATTGGCTCGGATAGTTTTCTGCAGCTCATGGTCAGGTGACGACTTCTGAAACCTCAAGCTCAGGAAGTGCTTCAGGTCCTTGCTCAACTTATGACCTGTACAATGCAGAGAAACAAAAACATATCAAGTATACCAACATTAAAAAAAAGAAATAAGTTGGCTAAAACCAACACAAAAAGCAGCTGAAGAAATCTTTGTTTAGGATATTCTTAGAGAATTTAGAGTTTAAGTTCATGACACTAGTCCTCTGCACTGCCACAGAGATTTACACATTTGTAAAACAAAGACACACATAAATATGAAAGTAGTCATCCTGTTTTATTAGAGGCCACTAATGCAAGAAACAGCTTGGACAATAGAGAGAGCATCCAACCCCATGGTCCATTCAAAGAAAAAAAAGAGTGACCGGGGCAGGTTTTCAGTGTTTGATAAAGCGCCCACTGATTGGCTGAGATTGTTAGGCACACCCAGCATTCATCCAATCAGGTGTTCTAAAGCTGCTGGCTGAATTTGAACACAGCTCAGGCGCACAATAGAGCCAGATGGTCAGACCGCACTCTCACGCCAGGGTCTCATTTAGGACCATTTAATGATCTCCAAATGTATCATCCAAGTCTGAAATAGCTGGCAAGCAGTTCTGGGGGGGGTGGGGGGTGGGGGTGCCATGGCCTCCTATTGGTCTTAGATCTGTACTGTAAAGAAGCAAATGAGAATTACAGCAACTTGAATTATATCAGCTTTTGAAAGGATCTCTTACATATTGTGAATTTTAGATTTTACTGCACAAGCCTGGCAAACACTAAAACTGTAACATATCTAAAATTTTGGAAAAAGCCCAATAAAGTGATACATTTTCAAGTGGTATGATCTATTAGTTAACAAAAACAGGATACGTTGATCAGATCTCAAGCCTGTTGGGTGTCTGCATATTAGTCATATGATCCACAGAAGGCTTTTTTAATTATATTCTATGCAATAAATTAAGTAGAAACCATTGTTTCTGCATTGTTTTTTTCACTTCAGTGCAGTCACTGCTATTACAGGGTTTCTATTGAAATTTTAGGGCAAATAAAGAGCTTAATTTAGTGTCCTGCATTTGGACAGCTGTCAGACAGAAATGCTGTAGCTGTCTTCATTATGCACATCATTTAAAAAAATTATTTGGTTGATTTTTTTTCTTGCTTTGTCAGTTAAATGGCAGCTTTTAAAAATCAATTAAAATGTACTTTCCCTAGTTTCACTACTTTGCTATACAATCTATGTTTGAATGTTACGTTTTGTGTTTCCCTCTCATACCAGGTTTAAGTAAATCATTTACAGCTGTCTTAACTTAAGTTAATGATCAGTTTATTTAAGTGTGGTTTTCAGGTCATCCTTATCAGGTCATCTACTGTGTCCCCCATTTTTTTTTTGTTTCTGCCTTTGTTTCAAAGTAACTGGGTCCATTAAGCTCAAAGAGGCTTCAATGCTTCATAGAGCTTTATCTGCCCATCACTAATTTTAAGCGACAAACCGAAATCCAAAACACAAAAATCTCAAATCTGGATTAATAAAAAAAAAAAGACAAAGGATGAAGTCACAAGTTTGATCCAGAATTGAGTTTGACACCTAAATTTGCTATAATCACAAGACAGCAACAAATAGCAGTTCGTGCATACAAGGAGAACCAGGTGAAACCAATGGAATTTGAAGAGCATTTAGATAAACTGTGACAGAGAATAAAAAATAGTAAATGTTTCAGATTAAAGTTGTAGACCATGGAAAAATGTTGAAAATGGGGATGTATTATTTTCCTAATCATGAAAAATGTATGGTAGCTGATGAAAAGGAAAAGAATGAAAAGAAATCTGTTGTTCAATAGACCAGTGTCCTAAAGTGACTTCCCACATAATGTCAGTGCCAGCTCCACATCCACATCAGACTATGTGAATGTAAACATGAAAGTATGTCACGAGGAGGGGATTGTTTTAAACACTTCAGGAAATAAAATTGGCAAGCAAAAAAGGTAACATTGCTTGAATTACTCACACACCCAAAACAGTAACATAGTTAGCAACCAAAATCCAGAAGGAAAGACTCGAGCAGAGATCATTCACTGCTAACTCGCTCTATAAGCTAGTCTCATTGTAGCCAGTCATCTGCTTGTGCTATTTTCTGTGCAGTAGCACAGACACAGGTTGGTATTCGTTGCTGTATTTTTCCGTCCTTCTACACACTCACATGCACACAGTCCACTGTGTAATTCAGTGCAAGCAAAGCACAGTCAGGTAATTGTTACCTAGCAACCATCCAGTGCTGACAACCATTATTATGGTCCCTGCTAGGCAAGCAGAAGTCAGATTGTAAAAGGAAGACATACAGCAGCACATAGATAAACATACAACTAAAAAGCAACGTTTCAACCCTTTTATTTCAATAGAAGAGCATATTTAAACATATTTTTTGCATATTTCCTTGCTAGCTTAGACGCTTTCCCCCAAGATAAAGACTTATGCCAGGAACAATCCCCTCCAGTGAGTATATGCATGGGTGGGCTGCCCAGGTGTCATGCTCTATCAATGAGAAAGTCATCAAATATTCATTATTTATGAAGATTAAAGCTGCGTGAGCTAGAGATTACAATCACTCCACTGTGGCACTGTGTATTTCTTTGGCTCATGCTGGTCCATAACAATAAAAAAGTGCATGTGTGGAGTATGGTAAGAGCAGGTTTGTATTATTACTGCACTGATGGTGACTTGAAATTGGATATTTGAAATGAATTAATTTGTTAAGCATTCTAAGAGTATCCTATATATTGGCATCAAGAATAAAATCTTTTTTTTCTTAACCAATCAGAAACAATATTCGACAAGAACGCGCTATAAAACAATCCAGAGGATTAAAATCGATGGGATGAGGAAACTGAAGACATCTCAGCTCACTGTGGAGCTTCTGTCCTCCAAAACAGAGAATTGTTGTTTCACCAAGAGCTAGATCAATCGTTAGATCAATTGATGAGGTTATTCACACAGAATATATTTCTATGACGCATGTCTTCAAGACGAAATGATGTTATCGCGACAAAAAATAGAAAAACTTTTCCTGAGAAATGCAAATTTAAATGAAATATTCATGTAAATTCAGTCCCAGCATTGCTATTTATAGTCTTGTTTACAACATGTAGACAATCCCCATGCCAGTGTAGTGTTTGAAATAGGTTATTAGATTTTATTAAAAGTCCCTTTATGATCAAAATAAACATGAATATAATTTTGCAGAAAATTTCCTCCCTCTATAAAAAAAAAAAAAAGATTCTTTGCTGGAGAAGGAAGCTGTTAATATGCTCTCCGTATTATGGCACTATAATATTGAGTCAGCAAACATGCAGTCTTGAGTTCTGCAAAACTATTTCAATTAGTAAATCCAACACGTCATAATACAAATAGAAAAAATACATTTTTAATTCATGAAGAATGACCAAACTTTCTTGCCACTCGATAAAAGCTCATAAGAATCATAAAATAAATCTTGTCAAACCTCTGAGAGGCTGTCCTTCATTCTGTTAAGAGGGATATGTTTTCTGATGCATCAGGAGAAGTCTTAAAAACCAGATATGATACCGAGAGGTGTAGGATGTATGCAGAGTCGATCTGTGAAAGACTGTTGTGAGCTGAGATGGGTGTTTTTCCTGTCTGAGGAGACAGAAGACTGATGTGAGAGCCTCGGTCCTCTTAGAGGAGACAGGCCGAGAGAAAGATAGATTTAACTCAAATAAGAGTGGATTATACACATCTTCCATGCCTGCAGCCAGTATTACATAACCTTAAATCTAGTTATGCATCCTGCTTCATTTTAGGAGTGGGGGTGGGGGCTAGTGCAATCAAACATCTGAAGATATACAATACGTCAATTATTTCATTTCACAGCCTTTTTTTTTCTGTGAGCATGTTAACGTAAATGCACTGACACCAATCCGAATCTTTATAATAGCTTTTCAAGATTTTGAAATGCTTCACAAAAGCATGCTGGTCCTGTAGCATGAAAATACAAGCATATGGCAGCAGCTGCCTGAAATATCAGCAGAAGATTGGGCCAAACAGCTGCAGTCTGTAGTACCACGTAACAGCTGTCCCTACTACCTCCTATCAATCTTGTCTGCAGAAATAAACCTGCCGTCGATAACCATTTAAAGCAGAGTTGTAGCCTTTAATCAGCTGCAGTGATGTGTGTATAGCTGGGTTAAAAAAAGAGAGAAATGCCCCAAAACAACACAAAAACATAGATTTTAGACAAAATCCTCATTGTGTTTGTTCCGTATGAGAGGCGCTGCTCAGCTGCTCATTAGGATTCACATACCATCTTCCAGCTCAACACTGCCCTCTGTGTCTCTCCTGCTACACACAGACATGTATCCATAGCAACCTAGAGCCAACCAGATTAAGACGAGCTCCATGCTGTCATTGGAACATGCTGCCTCCCAGTGGTTAAGCCCAAATACTCACCTACCTATCCACACCTGCCTACTCCTAAGAATGTGGGATTTAAATTTATCATGCTATGTTTTGTAATCTTAAATCTATTTATTATTTTAAATCAGGGGGAAAAATTCCCATCATGCTTTTATAAATTTTGCTAAAATAAAAGATATAATAATACAATATTTCTACTATGCCCAAAATATCTTGGCAATCGAGAACAGTATTTCCCCACAGATGTAGGTTTGGGTTTATCCTGACCACAGCCACAAATCTCTAAATTACAGCTGCGCCTGGAAGACTAATCCACGATCAATTCTATGCAGGCAAAGTGGGTAATTATTCAAAGAAAAATATGAATTACAAGGTAGCACTAGAACAGAAGCTCTACAGATCATATCTTGTGTTTTCTACAATATTAACAGATTTTTTTTAACTAATAATTAAAATACACATAAATGACACAAAAGTGAAGTCCATTCAGTTTACATGTAAATGTAACCCGAGAGGGAGAAACTTTAAAGATGCCTGCATGTGTTTGGCTGTTGCGGTGGTGGTGGTGGCGGGGTAATGCGTGTTAATGCATGTTAAAGGGAGCTCTGCTCTTGTGTGTCAGACATTTCTTTCCCCCATTAAAGCTGCGTAGACCACAAATCAAATTCCAAATGAGAAGCCTGTTGTCTTTAGTTTAGAGGAGGGGAAGAGGCAGTCCTGATGTGATCGGGAAGCACACATGCACACGGATCTGCCCTCTCTAACTGTAGTGACAAGAGCAAGAGAGCGCTTCAAGGCAAGAGAGCTTTCTAATCCTGATCTGTAGAAAGATCAGAGGCATTTCTATGCCATTTTAATACAGGGGTTTAGTTTCCCAGCTTTGAACCTTTTGTAAACTATACTTGGAGCTGCTGCTTGTTACAACATTATTCAGTGAATATGCAAGTTGATTCCAGTAGATGCTCTAATTTTCCATGGGGAAAGGTGTTAGTGACAGTACAATCTTTAGAACCTGCATTATTACCCATAAAGTACAGTAAAATAAGAACATGTTTTTAAAATAAATAATCTACTTTTTCTTTTTTGCTTCAGTTTTAACCTGGTTTTCTTATTCTTTTTTAATATCATTTTTTGTGTATTTTGATGAAATCCGTAGCTCTAAACTGCTTAAAGAAAGTGTGTGTTGGCTTGCAGAGAATTTTATTTTCATTGTTCCCAAATTGACAATAAAGCTACTGAACTGAAAGAAACGAAATTGATGTGAACAAACCATATCAAAAACAATTTTCATTAGCAAAATTCCCAAATGAATTTGCTCTTACATTTAGATAAAAAAGGCTCCTCTCCATCTGCATTATTCTGTCTATTGTGGAGCTGTGCCACAACAATAGGCAGACTCACACAATCTATCCTCAAAACCTCTAAATTGTGTTCTACTGTCATTTGAAACCAACTAAGAATGTTTGGAGTTTTCTATGGAACACATAATATTGTGTTTCAAGTCCATTTTATATAATAGCTGCAAAGTAGAAACTGGAAATGCTGGTTTTTAAACAGAAATGTCCGTTGTTGCACTGGTTTCGAGACATCCAGACTAAAGACTTTCTCATTACAGATAGTATTGTGTTTTTTTTCTGTTGTTTTATGTATTACTTAGTTGAGTTGTTGTCAAAAGCCAGAAAATATAAGAAAAATTGCAAACACACTTTAGCTGAGACTTCATAAACGCTAATAAAAAGACATAATTTCACATATCAAATATACAACAATTGCAGAAATACACATATACAAAGACGTTTTTTTGTTTTTTGCATTGTCTACATGTCACCATGACAGCAAGTGTTGCTGTTAATCAGAGTTGCAGAGGAGGAAAGGAAAAAACTAAGTGGTCTGCCATAAAGCTCCAGACCAGTCCTCTTTATATAATTACCCCTATAAGCAGCCACACCCAGAGCTCCTTTCATGTTTTCTTTACAGTAAGCTCTCATTTATCTGGATGGTGTTCATGAAGAACACACAAGAGCCCAATGACACCATCTTGTTTATTACAAGTGTTTTCACTCTTAAACAAAGTTAACAGTTAAATTCTGCGATTGTCAAATATTTTTCTAAGTGACTTAGCATTTTTCAGACTGAACATTTCATGTAATTCATAAATTAGATAAATAAGATAAACAAGTGTGTAACTAGTTCATATTCCTACGATCCAACCAGATCAATCTGCCTGAGGCAAGTTGGTAATTGAATCAAATTGAGCTACACCATAATAAAATCATTTCAAAATTAAAGAAATCCATTATAATTGATACTGAAAAACACCATTATCACTGAGGTAGAGTTTACTTTACTATAACTTAAAAAAACAACCATGAGACATCACATCAAACAACATATGTGATCATTACAGTCTAATGTGTGGAAATACTGAATATCGCGAAGAAATGTGACCATACATGTCCCGTCTGTATTATTTCAATTAACTGTATGAACCTAAAATGTTGACATTAATTCTTATTTACTTGTTTGTTCACATATTTAATTTACCATTGATTATCTTCAAAGAAATACAAGGAATCTGGGAATCTTCACCTACACTGTTCAGTGCTCAGGTATTTATCACTGAGTCACACTGGTTTGAATTTTTGGCTTAAGATGTTCTGGGTGGATTTTAGGTCAGTGAACCAGATCAAATCGTTCAAAATGAACCAATCTCAACCATACATTATGAATCGTTAAAATGAATTGTTAAACCCCTAAAAATAAAACGGATTTGCTTCCTAAAACATATTGTTTTTCTGTTTTCTTATTTTCATTTTTTTTCATAAAATACAGTATATATTGGGGAGCACATATATTTCATTTTATCTGAGGCCATTTATTTCCTGAAAGAGAGGAAGTTGTCCTAGTTTCACAAAATTTAACTAATGGAAAAATATGTTAAATCTTTAAACACTTAGTATTTTTAGTTGGTCTTGATTGTTTAGTTCTAATATTTGTGATGCAACAGAAAGACCAGTTTTTAATTGTGGAGGAAGCTTTTGTGAAAATGTTTCTGCATGACAGGGGGCTCTGCAGATCAGCAGGGGTCTTTTCGGTGAGCAGGCGTGTGCAGGTCAGTTCTGACCTAGTTCTCTAGCGGTATGCTGCTGACTCAGACTCAGCAGTGCATAATGGTACAACTGGTTTGGAAGGAAGAGTCACAGACAAAGAGACGCACAAACACACAGAGCCACACACAAAGGCGGGCACAGGCGGTGTGTTCCGCTCCAGTGCGCTACATCTGTTCATTACTAAATATATCCAGAGGAACCCAGGCTTACCACTCCCTTCTCTATGTAACTAGCTGAGCAGGGCTAAAGGATGAGCAGGAAAAAGCCAGAAGTGAAAGCTTTTAACAATCCTCGTTGATATACCCTGGACAGAAACATTTCCCTCAAACTATAACAAAGTTGGGAAGTTTTAGGAATTCCACATTTACTACACAACAGATAACAGGATCTCCTTATAATTATCTTAAGTTGACTTGGAAAGGGAAGGAACAACACCTTTTTTGTGGCATCCAAACAAAGCTACTATTTTTAACATGTCCATTGTATTGTTTTTCCTCCCACAGGCAACGTGGAGACACTGAAGCTTCAAGGAAACTGAATCCTTCCTGTCACTGATAGAAGGCATTAAGCTGAAGTTGGTGTGTGAGCATCAGTTCTGACCGGCTGCCTCTGGTAAATGCCACTGCCTTGCCTGGCTGCCACACACAAAAAGGGCTTTTGACAGAAGCCGATATCTGTGGGCTGTGAGGAAGAATATCAACTTCCTTTCTATTGGGAGAACATCCCAACATGAGTGTGTCATTACAAGCCGGGTGCCACGATAAAGCATTCAAATGAAAACAAGATAAGGAATTATGACCTGCCGTTGTGGTGTGAGCCGGTGTGTGCCACCTTCACCTGGATAAAAGGAGTAAGGAAAAATAATGTGGGGTTTGAGTGTTAATGAGAGAGTGGAAAAGGGGAAGTTTTTCCACAAAGAGGCACAGCCTAACCAGTAATTTGTACCTTGAGGGTTATAATTGAAGGGACTGCTTGTGATGTTGACGCTGCCAAAAAAGCAAAGCGGTGGAGTTAAAGGAACACAAGTGACACACATATTGTGTATGAGTGGTTTATTTTGTACTGCACCTCATATTTATTAATAAATCCCACAACACACCTTCTCTACACAGAGCCAAAGGAGCCATAAAGTAGTTTGAAGGGCTGTGTTTAACCTGAGAAATGAGAGAGCAGAGTCCTCAAGATTCATTGGATTATTGTGTCATGTGAAGGTCCTCAGTCTGATTCCAGACAGAGGTGGCAGCTGACTTTTTAATGAGAAGAATTATTTTTGAAAGTGGATGTGTTTGCCTGAAAACTCAACTAAATAAAAGTTTGTTGGGCTTGGTAAATAAAAATAAAAAATCTGATTATAGAGATAGAAGAAAATTTGAAGAGTGATTCACTTACAGAACAGAACCTCATTCCATATCAGAACTGTTTTATGAAAAGGAGACATATCAAAAAGAAACAACAAACAAAGTAAGAAAGATAGCAAATGGCAATTTTTGCTCTAACAAGCATCAAAGATGCATTTCAGCACTGCTTCTTTAAAACCTATTAAAGGGTCCACCCATTTTTTTCTTATAGATAAATATATATATATATATATATAAATTCTTATATTTTTCTGCAGTTTTATATATATATATATATATATATATATATATATATATATATATATATTCTTATATTTAAATATAATATCATCTTTTTATATTTAAAAAACAATTCAAAATTAAAACATTATATTGTGCAGGACTATTGAGAGAAAATGGACTTGATTTGTGCTTAAATTAGGATTTGTGCGTGCGTAATTCTTGATTTGTAACTAATATAATACAGTTGGTGCATAAATAAAAAAATACAAAATTAAAAAAAGCTTGAAACTACTTACACATGCAAATCTTAAAAAATTACACACATATCACTTGTTACGCACACACAAAACCTCAGTTACACACTGAGGTCAGAGGAGTCACCGCAGGTCAAAAGCGTTTGTTTCTGGAAAATATTTTTATTTTTAAAGGGATAAGTGTTTTAAAAACACTTGTTAAAACTTTTTTATATTGATTATCGGTAAAATCTTTTTAAGAAAGTGGGAAAATGTCAAGTTTTAAAGGATATTATTCACAAGCTACATTTAAAACGGCTGATAACAAACTCTGATGAATGTCTAAAAGTCAAATTTTTGCTCAAAACTTCTCAAATATAAAATGTATTTCTCTCTAACTTTCTCTATTTGATTTTATTATTTTTTTTCCTAATGTGAATTTTCAGAGTAAAAAGATAACTTCTGCTCAGAAAGCTCAAATCTGCTTTGTTTTCACATATCTCCAAAGTAAAAGGGAGCTTTTATCACAGAAATCAAAGATCTGGCAAAGACACGCGTTCTATTTTTACTTAAGAATTATGCAAATCTTTCTGTTTTGCTTTGCTGGTCTCAATCCTGCCTGTCTGGCAGAGGTCTATAAACACTGTCAGCAGTAAATTAAACAAAAATAGCTGTTTCTGTACTTATTCATGTGCAACTATCTTCTTTGAATCAGTAACTCTTTCTACAATCTCTTCAAAACACTGTCTGCTCCTAAGAGTATCTTGTTCAGACAAAAGTATTCCTTTTTAATGAGTCTCCCACCATCAACGCTGTTCAATCCTGTGTAGAACCAGATGATGCAACTTCAAACAACAACAGAAACTCAAGGTCACTGCCTCCCATTTTCCAGAAACGGTTCCAGCCTGTGTCCATGCACTGAATCTCTCCTGTTACTCAAAAAACAGCAGAAACAGACTTAGCTTTGATCATTTATTCCCCTGTTTCTGTCCCTTGTTAAAATAGGCATTTTAATTTAGATATGAAAGAAATTAGTATGCAGAAACCTCAATCATTCCTAAATGGAAGCTGTTAGCTCCTAAAAGTGGTCTTCTATATCTACCTGCCACAGGGGAGCAGATGAATTTGTTCACGTCTAACCAACAAGAAAATTGACATTTTAAATTAAATCTAGAGTTTCTGCTGAATAAAAAAAAAGTATTTCACAAATCAGGCCAATAACAACAAATGTTTTCTACATAAACTGACTAAAACTTTCAATCAATTGAGACATAAAATTAAACATTTGGACCAAACATTCAGCGACATGTAAGAAACCAAGCACCTTTTTAATACCAACCTCAAAATAAAAGACTGATGACAGCATTCTTTAGGAATGTTCTCCAACAGGAACACATGAACCTTACTGATAAACGGACACAAGGACTGTAAGTGAAATGAGCTTAAACAAAATAAAATACTATTTAGTCAACATTATACAAATTAAATCTACATCAAATGTTCTGCACCATGCACTTCTTTGTAGCTTTACTTAATGTGTTTTGGTTATAGACCTGCAAAAAGCCTTTAAGCTGTGAACATTTTCACATCATTAAGGCCTAAAAAGTGTGGTCTTCTTCCCTTACACACTGTGGCTAATGCAGACCATCCCAGAGTCACGCCAGAGCAGGGAGGAACACATCAGGAGAAGGTCAACTTTGGCAAAGCTGCTTTGATCTTGATAAGGTGTGCAGCTTTTTGACACTGGTTGGAGTCATTTGTCAAAGAATGGAAGGGAGAATGTGGTCACATGGACACAAACCCAAGTGCACATTTATTAGGGTGTTTGACCCTTTTTCTTCACCTGTGGAAAATTGTCAGTGCCCTCTTAGGAATTTGCTCTTTCACCTCTCGTAAGGTGAAATGTCATGGCTGACTGTCAAAAACTGACTTTGGCACATTCAAGTTTAGATATATTACAGAGGGGAAAAACAGCTTTGAATTAATGTGAACAGCACTTTAAAATATTAAGTTGTGAAAAAAAACAAATGTGATTACAACAACTGCAATGAAAAATATTTTTGTGTGCTATTAACACATTCTTGTGGCATTTTTCTCATGATGAAGTTTATAGAGAAATTCAACTTATAATTTATTTTCTGAGTATTTCTTTATTCAAATCATTGTGAATTAGGAGCAGATGAAAAAAATCTGTGTGAAGACACTTGATTTGTTACGTACAAGCCAGAACCGGATCCACTTGTGGACAACTAGATCCATGTACATCTTTTTTTTTCCACGTCTGAGCTGGTATATCAAAACTGTACAGCTGGATAGCTCTAATATTGCTCACCATTTTTGTTGTACCAGTGATGTTAGATTGGGGTTGTGAGGGGCGGATGATGGAAAATAGGGGTCACTCCACACAAGCAGTCCAGCCCACAACCCAGAGGCAAACTTGCTTTGAACTCCTGCCGCTCTGCAGAAACTATGTCTTAGAAAACCACTTTTTTTTCATTATAGCTGGAAAAAGCATGATTATAATAAAAGAACAATTTTACTATAGATCAAAAGATGATTGGAGTGACACTTTTAAATGTCTTCATGTCTCTGAAAAGGTCATTCGAGATAAAAACGTAGAGAACTATAACCACTGTCACCAAAACACAGCAATTTTTACCACAAAAACAAATGCTCAGTGTTCGCGGTCCACAAAAACTCTGACGTTTTGACTTTAATTTCAAATAAATAAAGACCCACTCCTTTGAAAATTGTGTTTTTATCATGTTAACGTAGCAATATTCTCCTGATGGAGGATATATATAAAAGAATTTAAGACTGAAATTGCATTTCAGCATTTTTCTTTATTTAAATCGGGAATCTGGAACAGATAAAAACCAGTGGTTTGAAAAAACTCCCCCATTTTGCAGCAACTGAAATGGGCGAGCCAAAGTCTGCTTGCTCCACTCAATTCCGATGTATCCACTTGCAGACGAATAGACGTGTTATTGCCCCAACATGGCTAATACCATAACAATAACGTCTTCATTTTCATGGCATCTCACTCGTAGCTGTATGGCTGCTTTTTATTGCTATGCTAATGTTAACTTGGGTTTGTGAGGGGCTATAAGCTAGTGGAAGACAGTGTAATCAAAGGGATGATGGGATATCAGTGGAGCTAACAGTCCTGACCTCATCTCAGAGGCAAATTCTTGATGAACTCTTACTGCTCTGCAGAAAATATGTTATAAAACAACAACACAGGTCTTTTATATTGGCTAACACAGCATATTTATAATTAAAATAACACTGGGAACACTATTACAATGCATAAAATAAAGTTGGAGTGACACTTTAAAAGTTTACTAATGAAAAGAACCACAACCCAATTATTTAAATTCAGTCAAATGTAAGCCTGCCATACCAAATTAACTGGTAAGTATTTTAAAATTATATTTTGAACCAAAGACAGATCTTCATTAGGAGAATAGTATCTTCAGGACATTACAAGTTCTACAATTTGTAAGACTAATTTATTAATTAATAATTTTCCTACACACAACTTAAAAAAAACTTTGTCACAAAGCTGGTTTAGTTTTCCATGTTAGAGCCAAATTTGAGAACTAAAATTTATAGGAACTTTAGGTTTGATAAGGCTTGAAGACCGAAATGATGATCTCTATACTAAGTGGGGACATTTGACAGCCCAAAAGATCAAATGAAAAAGACCTTTCCATGTGTGAGTTCTAATTTCTTTTTTATCCTCCTGATAGGCTGCACCTCTATCATGACAATTTGCTAAGCCAAACAAAAGTTGGGACTTTGTGTGCTTGAGCAGATATGACTAACTGTGTTCTCTGAGGACGTTCCAGAAAAAGTGCCTTCTGTCAAAACAGATCGTGTCTTACCCAGAAATTCAAATTCCAGCGTGATGTCTTTTTTTTTCCAGCCACTGTCCTTGTAATCCTCAACTTTCTTTTCATCCTCTGCCTCCCTGTTCTGTTGTTACAGTAAAACGGGCAGGCAGGGATCATGCAAGAGATGTAGACTTTCGGTTCTAGCAGTCTGAACAAATTAACCTCCCATCTCAGCGCACCACCAACCTTGTGACTCATTAAAATTTAACAAGCTATCTTCTGACAATGGAAAGCTTTCACAAATTCATTTACTTTTAGAAACAGTGTTGTAGTGCAAGAGCATCCTAATCCTAAAACGAATCCTTCCTTTTTGAACCACTTACTGAGCCATTTCTCTGCCTTAACAGACACTAAATGATGCTGGTAAATTGAGCTGCAAGATATAATTGCATTGTTGTACATAGAGTTAGAGGCAGGCTTTGAAATTAGGTAGCAATGTCAACTTCAGCATTGACACTGTTATTTAATTTGAAAGCACAGGGTCAAGTGTGCAGCTCAAAAGCTTAAGAGCAACCAGTCTTTAGAGTCTGACACCCAGAAGACTGTCTGACAAGACTGAAAATCATGTTTTTGGTGTTTTAAAATGTTATTGTAGCATTTTTCTTATGACAGATAAAAAATTAAATAATTTTAGATTTAAACTGCGTTTCTGAGAATGTCTTTATTCAAATTTTGGTGGATCATGGGCAGATGAAAACATGCAGTTTGAAAAAGCTCATGTTTGTAAACTGCAACTACAATTCTAATGCATCCACTTGCATAAAAATAGATCCATTAACATCTTCATTTTTCTCGCCTGAGCTGCCATCTGTTTAAAAATGTCACCTTGGGCTTGTGAGGTGCTATGAGCTAGTGGGAGAGAGTGTAAACGAAGGGTTGATGGGAAATTAGCAGAGGCTAACTTCCACAAAAAAAGTCCCATGCACAACTGTGAGGCAAAATTCTGAAGACCTTCTGCTGCTCTGCAAAAATTATCTTAAAAAATGTCAGAGGCTTTTGGATTTTGGCAAAAAGTGGTATAATGATAATTAAAGACCACTGAGAATGATTTTAAAATAAAAAATATATATTAATAAAATGGGACTTTAAGGATCTGTTTGGTAAAAATCATCCTATTTCAGAAAAAATATAAAAAAAAAGAGTAACACTCATACTCTTACGTAAAAAGTAAAGTTTTTTGGAAATCCTTCATATAGAGATGAGTAAAAAAGCCCTTCATTTCTCTGCTTCAGCTTGTGAGCCAATAAAAGAAAAAAAAATTAAATATCAAAATTTTGATTTCTTTTTTTGAAAGTTTTCACATCTCAATCAAAAAAAAGACATACTTTTATCATGAAAAAAATTGGAAAAAGGGTGTGTAATGTTTTTTTCACCTCATCGGTATGATTGCAAGAAGTAGCAAAGCATTGAATGTCAGCATATGTTAGTGTATGTCCACCACATGAACTCCTCTGGCAGTGAACAAGCTCTGATTCAAATTACATTATCCAGCATATGAGATTAGCAAATGCCATCTCCTGAAACTCTACCCCAGGATACTTCTTCTGAGAGGTTCCAGATGAACCAGAAGAGGGAAAAAAAACTCATGTCTACTTTGAACAATGACAGTCTGAAAGGAAACCCTTTAAAAGTGCAATTTCTAATATATAAATAGCTCATATTCCACATTATAGAGTCCTATTACTTACTTTAAAGTAAATATTTAGAGGGTCTATGAGGCTATCTGGATGTCTTTGTTTGCACTTCATCACTGCATCACTGCCAAAAAGAATAACTGTGTGGACAGGTCTCATAGTTCCTGTTTTGTCTACAGTTCAGGCATTTTCATTCATCCCTGAAAATATATTCATCGACAAAATATCATACAAACACGCATCTGTGAATGATTTGGTGGAAATATAACTACATCCTAAAAATGTTTACTATTACTAAATATAATGGATTAATGTCAATTTAGTCATGGAATCATTAAAAGTTGTATATTCCAGTCACCTGCTCATTTCTACAATCATCATGTATCAAATACACTAAGCTTAAACCCATACATATGCCTTTTTGAGCATCTGAGATTAAATCAAACTACATTTATTTTTAAATTTACTGATAGGAATCTCAATTTTTTTGTGAAGTTTCTTTGTTAAGTATTACCCCAAAAACTTGGAGGGATTTTTGTTTTATTATGAATACTTTTAGAAAACAATTTTACCAGGTACTTCAGTTTGCAAGGAAGTTTGTTGTACTTTTTAGCATTCTAAATATGTGACTGTGACAGCATCTATTAAAATGTGAGGTAATGTGCTTTTTAGGCCAAAAATGAAGATGAAACTTTCAGCCCCTGTTTTCTCCTTCCACAGTCCAAAACATCTTTTATAGGTTAATTGAGGACTCTAAATTGCCCCTAAGTATGAGTGTGGATGGGTGTGTGATTGTGTGGCACTGCAACAGACTGGTCGACCTCTCCAGGTAACAGGAGTTGGGACAGGCTCCGACAGCCCCATGACCCCGAAAAGGATAAAGAAGGTAAAGAAAATGGATGCATGGGCTTTCAGCGACTTTTAATCACAGAGAGAAACATGTTCTAGGCAGCTTAACCTGTTCTGTGTTTTTATCATTTTTTAATTGGCATTTCAAGTGTATAATGTAGATATGCTCTTTTTGTTACAAATTTAAACATTAACCCATTAATACGCAAAAAACATTGGAAGAGACCAAAGACAAAGATGACTTTCTCCTAAAAATAAAAAAAGTATTTCATTCTGCAAACTGCATTGTTAGAAATTTTCAAAATTCTATCAATAAAATTTGCAATAGGCTGCATAGCGATGTAGTGTTTAGTCCTCTTGTGTCACAGCGAGAAGCCTCTAGTTCGAGTCCCAGGTGGGACCTTTCTGTGTAGAGCGTTAATTATTATTATTATTTTTTTTTTGTACCCTTATCTTGTGTTTGTGTCTTACAGTCTCGCAGAAATGCCAAGTTTCTAAGATGCAGCTGATAGGATGAAATACGACCTTTTTACCCACCAATAAAATCCAGTTATAATACAAGACACTGACACACCTATCATCTGTTTCTTAGATATTTGAAGAGAAGAGTCAGTCATCTGGGCCCGTAGTCTTAACCTGTTGAACCACCTTTCCTTAATGGACTTTAACCTGAGAATTGCACGTCATTATAAAGCAGCAAGTGCTTTCACTCACCTACGTCAACACAAGAAAATCATTACATCTGAGATGTCAAAAGTCGGCCAATAAAGATCAAAAGATAACATGTTATGTATTTGAAGACATTTTATGTTTATTCTGAAAGTTGTTGGACTTTTTTTGCTTCATGACCCTGAGGCTTTAAAAAGTATTAAATAGATGTGAAAAGACAGAGGCAGGCATGCATGGTTAAAAATATATAGGTTTTCTTAGCTTAGATATGTTAAAACGTTTAAAAACTTCTCTAACAGAACTTTTAACATTTAACCAAACTTTAAAGTGACTTTCAGACTAACGTTTTTTTTACTAGAAAGACGAACAATGTTGTATGTTGTAAAGACATCTTGTAAACTCCAAATATTCTGCTATTTCCATGCAAACAATGATCCACTGGAAATTATAGAGCAGTCATGTACTGAAGATTGAAGTAGGTCGTGCATATATGGCCCATTCTAAAGTACAACCTATAGACAAATACAAAAAACAACACGGGTTTAACACAGCCATTCACAAACCAGAGAGTGTCAGAAAAGCAGCAACAATATTTTAACAACTCATCAACCATTTGGTCAAGTTTCCTTTGTTTGAAAGAGAAAATCCAAAAAAATCAACAACAAAGGAATGCAGTTCAGCCACACTGAATGAGTTATCTTTATATGCATTATTCTATGGAAGTAACACACCTGCGGACACAACTACACAACCTCCCTAGATGTACACACACCCTAACAATGCTGCAGTTATTTGGGCTCACAGGCCGTCGGTGAGAATAATGGAGACCTGATCCGTCTCCACAGTCTGTCATCTGGCTTGGGACAGCTTGGATGGCTAACCTCTTACCAGTTGTGCATGGGAGCCCCTCAGACTGCCGAGCACAATGCGGGTCTTGTGAGCTACTCGGATAATCAAAGAATATCCCCCTCCCTTAATTAAAGACGGAGAATCTGCTGACTCAGGCCAGAAACTAATCACAGATGAAGCCGGGCATCCAGAGCTCTGGGCACTGAGGCTTTGTTTAGAAGCATAAAACGTTGAGGTAAAACTCGACAAGAAAACTATCAGGGAATATTCAAGTCCCACTCCAATCATCTTTTGATCTATTGTAAAAGCGTTCCCAGTGGAATTGTAATGATGCTGATTTTAGCCAAAATCAACGAACGTGTCGTTTTCAAGTACATAGTTTCTGTAGAGTGGCAGCAGTTCATTAGAAATTCTCCTCTGAGTGGTTAGTCTGCCCTCATTTCCCTTCATCCCTTTGTTTACACTCTCTCCCGCTAGCTTACGGCTCCTCACAACCCCAACCTAACATTATCGGTGGAACAAAAATAGCGAGTAATATCTGTGCCGTACAGTTTTGACCCAGATATCAGTTCAGATGAAGAAAACAAAGATGTATGGATCTATTTATCTTGTGTTCTGCCGACTGTAATTTGTACATAACAACTAAAAGCTAAAGAAATGTTTTAATCTGCTCCTGATTCACAACGGAATAAAAAAACATTCAGAAATAAACATTTAGCTTAATTGTCTTTATATGTCATCAGAAAAATGCCACAAGAACATGTAAAAATCCTACTAACATATAATTTTCTCATGCTGATTAAATGTTTTGCAAACAAGACTAACAACAGAATGTGTAAACTGCTAGGATATCCAGACTCAAGGGTTAAACGTTTATTGTAGTCAATTTGACAGTGAGTACAAAGGCTGAGAAGTTTCACTAAACAACTCTGATATAACACAGTTAATGATTTCCCTAAGAGGACTGCAAGCTTTATCAGAGGTTGTGAAACACAACTGGAACCAGGAAGAAACAGCAGGTGCAAAATGGAAAAATGGGGAGGAATAAAAAGAACATTTTTAATTTGAAACTTGAATCTTAATTCCCCTTCTGATGCTGATGTGGATATGGCAGTTCTTTACAGGAAGATAACAGAAAGTGTCTCTCTCCTCCCCTAACTGTGAAAGGCAGATGTGCATGCAGCTGGCTGTGGGCAATGGGTCAGTCTCACCTAATAAGGCAGCATTTCCACAAATAGCTCACAACTATTGTTTCACTGTAACAGCCCCTTTCACTTCACATAAACAATACTAACTTAGAAAGAAGTTTTGTTAAAAACAAAACTGTCATATTTCCACAGCAAACATCATTTGGCCTTTTTAGAAATAGATTTATGTGGATGAATGTTACTTTTTGCTTAATTTTCATATTTTTATGGAAGTCAAAAACTCAATATTCACATAAATTCTTAAAATATTTTACTGATGGGCATCAGAAAGTGGGATTTAGATACATTTACGCAGCGCAGAGGCGCATGAGAAGTATCTCTTGGTAGTTTGGATAAGTGGCCTAATCTTTGTGACTGCAACTCTGACCCACTGTGGCTTTAGCAATGTTGGACAAATGAGGGCAGGATGACTGTCGGGGCAGCTTCATGTCAAACCTTATGAAGACTCCAGGCTGCCGTGGAGAGAAACGAGCAGCTCTGCCCTACTTCACAGAGTTGGCATTTTTGCCACAATGGAAGAACAAATGTCTGGATTTTTTAACTTTGTTATGACTTTTGTATCCAGTTTCTTACCTTGACGCACAGTTTTTAACCTGACCGGACCATTGGAGTAGTTGATCACACCAAAAATGTCATAAAGTGGTAATCCAGGCACGGCCAGCCCGTTGACTTCCAGCAGCAGCTCCCCCTCACACACTTTACCGTCCTGATAAACCACAGCATCCTCCCGGATGTGTCCGATGTATGGAAACTCTCCATTCTCCGCGCCTCCGCGCAGATCCACGTTCAGCTCCCCGTTTGCGTCCCAGCTGACCGCGCACTCGTTCACTTTGGTGATCCAGTGGTTCTTCCTTTGAATGACTTTTGACATAATTGTTGAGGTGCGAGCCCAATTTAACTGCGAGGAGTGGCGTCCGAATCCCCCCACTCATAGAACAGGCACTGTCCCGCGCAGGAAACTTCAGGCTGGATCATCCTCATCTCTCCTGAGTCCAGGAATGCCCACGAACGGACGCGCATCGGTGGATCACAGTCCGGACGGTTGTGGTTTCCGCGTCTTTAAGAGAGATTCTGGTCCTCAAGGGGCTCACACAACCCAAAAGGAGAAATATCAGATTCAGACTCCCGAAATATGAGCGCCTTGTCTTTTTCTAAAACTTTCATAAAAAGAAAAAAAACATTGAAAGGAAGTCGCGCGTTTCCCTGAAGCTCTCCTGTCAACCGGCGGCGCCTTTAAGGAGGTAAAGCTGCGCGTTCGCTCCTCCACAGGATGGAGCAGCGGTGGAGTTTGCGCATGCGCCAAGATCTGTGTTTATGGTAGCCTTGGAGTCATTTCTCCACTGGGACAAGGGAGTAAAAAAAATCCAACCCGACCCCTTACTTACCGGGTCCTAAAGCTCCTCTCAGCCGCCTGCGTTTCCAAACGGATTACTGCGATCTCTGTGCGTAATCCTCGAGCATCCTGTTGTTTATATTTCAAAAAAAAAAACTTGCATCATCTTTTTCCTGTATTCTGAAATGAGCAGGTTTCCTAAAGGCTGGTGTCCTAACATAGTAAAAGCATCCTGTTAACTGATCCAAATGTCCATGGTTTTTCCTTTAGAGAAGTGAAGAGACAAAGAAAAGTTCTGGAGTATTTTCCTTGTATTTTCTCTCCAGAGAAAAGTTTCAATTGTACAAGATTAAATCAGTCCTGTTGCTGCAAAAAATAGCCCAATACTAGGAAAAGAATAGTAATTATTGAGGGAAAAAATCACTAGAAAGTAGTAAAATAATCTGTCTATGCAGCAACTCAGTTTTACTTATCAACAAATCTTATAAGATAAGCCATACAGCCCAATAATATGTAATTTTTGCTTCTTCTAAACACATGTTTAATATTTTACAACTTGTTTGTATAGTTTAGTTTGATTACAGTGAAAACAAACTAGTGTTATAAGTGGAAATACCTAGAAATAGAAGAAACTTGTTGTAGAATAAAATGCACTGCAAAACCGGCTCCCTGCAGAATTAAGTGAAAAAAAATCTTACATTTTTTAAATAAAATAAAAAATATTTAAAAGAAAACTGCCATTGTGGTAAAAATATTGTCTTTACAAGAAATTCTAGGTTCTAAGACGTGTTTTCTCAAGCTAATATTAAAATTTGCTTCTGAAAAACTTTTTTGATACGTTTTTTTTTCCTTGCAGGACAGAAAATACAGTTTTTTTTTCTTGAAAAAAATTGTCTTTTTGCTTTCTTGAGATTTAGTTTTGCATTGTGCAAACAACATGGGAATAAGATATTTGTACAAGTTGGTCCATCTTAATATATCCTTAAGAAATCGGAAACTAGAACTTATTCTTACAACATATATTGATATGTTGTTTCCAAAAAATGACAATGAAGACCAGTCAAACATTTATTCAACTTAAAAATAACATAAAGAAAAAAATGACAGCTGGAGGTTTTGTTGAGTATTAAATCAAATGTTTCCATTGTCGTTGGCATGGAGAAAACTGGTTTGGACTAATTTTTCTAGATTCTAGTTTTGTTTTTATTTTTTAATTTGAGTACAGTATCCCTTGGATTTATTTTAAGTGTAAGTTTCAAAATCAGACATTCAGTTTGAAACTGATATCAGCATATATCCAGAAAAAGAAAAGCTGCTTTAAATGGAAAAGCTGTCTTCTTATCTTTAGTCATGTTTTGGACATTTTGTAAAATGTCAGTTTTGATATTGAGGAATAAACAGTTTCTTAGTTGCCTAAGAAAGTCAACTTTGACAAGATAAAAATGACATTAAAAATGAATATTTCTGAATAAAAGAACATCAAAACCCTGCCATCTTTCTGGAACGTCTTCCTGTGAAAGCCACTTTTCTAAACAAAGCTCTTTTTGTTAGTGTTTTAACTTTGCGTCATCCCTTGACTGCTTTCAACAGCTAATTACATCTATTTATGAAAGTTTATTATTAAATTTTGCTACAACTAATGTTTTAGAATATACATAAAGAACTTGCAATTAGAAATGAATACAGAGTTAAAAAAAAAATATAGTTTTGATTTTCATGTTTAGAGAAAAAAGGTCAAATTGATCCAGACTTAACAGTGTCTCATAATCCTTATTAACAACAAAAATATGTTGGGTTTTTTTTGTCTTTTTTCTTTATTTCCCAGAATATTTTAACCATTTTCAAGTCAAAAGTTTCCCCAAGAGAAAGGAAGTCTGTGCCACTGGCTGACAAAGGGAGCGTTTATTTTAGAGCAGAGGTTTTCAGCAGTTTGGGCAGAGCAAGGAGAGGTCAGGTGAGAAGCACATGCCCCAGCAAAGGAAAGCAGGCCGGCCGTGTTTCCGGTCTGAGCATACAGTACAGTAGCTGGCACTCTACCACTAAAAGGCAGTGGCCTGGATAGCTGTGCAGCTTTCCATTCCAGCGTTTAAAGAGTTTCCAGTCAGAATCAGCCATAATATCTGCACCCACTTGTCCTAACATGTTTTTTTCCTGTTAAATCTATCAATTCTTTTGCGTTTGCTGCTTTACAATAACCCATACCTTGATTGTTCTGTTTTTATGTGTTGATCATTTTGATGAAATGGTGCACATGGCTAAGCTTTGCTGTAAAGCGGGCGCTGCTCAGCCTTTCACGTGTCACATGACACTCTCAGTGGGCAAAAACTAACTGCTGCAGGCCAACGAACACGACACAAACGCAAGGCACTCAAGTGCTCAAGATGTTGAAATGTAGGCCGCTGCCACAAAACAAGCGCCCATCTGAAGCTCTGCAAGTGAGCATGCTTTAAATCCTATGATGCAGAATGAATGCAACCTTTAATTGGCAAGAAATGTTCACAAATTGAGGTGCATGGAAATGCCCTGGTTCAAATCCTGGCTGGATTTTCATTGTTGGCATGTTCTTTGTGTGCATGCGTGGGTTTTCTACAGGGACTTCCGCATCCAAAAAACATGCTTGGTAAGTTAGTTTGTGACTTTAAATAGTCTCTTAGGTGAGTGTGGTTGTCTGTCTCTGTGTGGTCCAGCAGGAGACCACAGTAGCTGAGAAGACTACAACACCCCTGTGATTTTGAACAGGAAGAAACACTTGTAGAAGATGAATAAATTAATGATCATTAATTCTTAGATAAAAACAAGGCAACCACTTACAATCATTAGTGCCCCATCCAATGTGGGATATCTTCAGGCCTCAAAGTCTGGTGTGTCTGCACATTTTCCAGCATCACTGTTTGAAAAAGAGGAGCAGGACTCCATTACTTGTGTCATTTTTAATTGCAATAAGTGTAGGGAAGAAAGGAGACATGATTCAGTGATTTAAATGTTTGACCCTTTAAATTCAGTCCATTATGTCATGATATTTT
>NC_050518.1:12763163-12768630 GCF_002922805.2 Oryzias melastigma | reverse complement strand
ACCTGCGGAAATTATTTGAAGAAGAAGAAGAGAAGTTGGGGAGGGGAACTTGGCCCTCAGTCCCCATTATGAAATGATCATGTTTTCTCAGTCTGACACATTTATATGCCTAACATTTATCTAAAAAAAAGAAAAAGGAAAACAACAGTTTGGACACTCGATTGTTCTTTGGACCCACTAGGGTTAAAGAGAACTCCAAGCATAGGGGCTTTGTATGTACAAGTCAACCAATTGGGTTAGAACCAGCCATTCTCAACTGTAATGGTAGGTAAGAACTAAGGATTTGATTAAAATGTAATTGATTACTTTTTTTTTAAAGTTTGCTTTTATTTTAAATATTTATGTATTTATTTTACCACTGAAGGACCAAGTCTAATGTTTCTTTTGTCAGAAATAAAAGCTAAGTTTCTTAAATGGTTTAATGTCCCATTGTGCTTTCTTGTTGGTCCTTTTAGTGGGTTGAGTAACAATTTATTAATTGTTGTAAATTCATCCTGCTTTGTTGAACTCTATTTTTTTTAAGTGGCTACATTTTGTAATTGTGTCTTATTTAGGTTATTTGATTAAAAATTAATCACATTTTAAAAATTCTTTTGCTGTCCTCATCAGTCACTCAGAATATTAGTTTCCATATCGAAGAATGTTTGAAACTTTCCTAATCTTATGGCATTCAGGGTTTTTGTGTTTGTGCGGCCAAGAACCATCCCCGGTTTCACATATTTAGAAAATTATGTGTAAATAGTGCCTTTCTTTTTATCTTTTTTTTAAAACCAAATTCCCTACGTACAGATAGCTATAAAGATTAAAAGTGCGGCCTTTGTCTTGCATCTTTAAACTTTAGACAAATAGAGCAAATTTTATTATCTCTACATATCTGAATGAAAACACAGTGATTATGATTTTTTTTTTAGTGATTATGATTTTAAAGAAGAATCTTTTCGTGGAGAAAACGAGAACCTTCACCGACCTGCTTTCAATGCTAGTCTCTGCCTTTCATTACTTGGACTTTAGTTCTTCCAATATTTGCAGGATCACAATATTGTTTGGAATTTGAGCAAAAACATTTCTTAGAGCATTTGAATGTTGGAATTGCAAGCAAAAGGCAATCATAAACAATGATAAGTGTAAAAATAAGTGAAAACACTTTTTATTTTTCAGCAGTCTTTCTTTAAGGCATGACTGAGATGGATTGAGTATTTACATTTTAGGAGTGTCATCAGGCCACAGACGGTACACAACAGTAATATATTAACCATCAAATAAACATTGTCATGATCTGTTGGAGAAGACAGAAAAAAACTGCAAAAAGCTTTTAGTGATGACCACAAATAGAAACCATGATTGTTTGAGCACTTGTATTCAACTCTTAAAGTCATTCTTTTGAACACACTAAAACTGTGCCACTTAAAGAGTAAACAAAGAAACATCAACCTTATCTGGACATTTCTGGAAAATTTGTAACTCATTTTTTTTATTTCTAATAAATATGTTTTATATTTTGAAACAAACATATTGCATAAAAAATATTGAAAGTTCCTTAATTATCATTTTCTATCTTAGATGCAAGAAAACAAAAATGAGCGTTGATTGAATTTCACAACTTTACATTAAGTTAATTTTATGTATTAGACATCCTTATCTTTGTGGAGATGGTAATATTTGCTGATTTTATTATCTGCAGTTTAGATTTGTCAAGGTTATTCTAATTTATTTTTACATAATATATTTTTTTAATATAAAGTGGCTTTCCGAAATTGTTTTAAAAATGCTCACGTTTTCATCTAAAACTTCCAGTTTCTGTACAAAAATGAAGCAATATTTACCTGACAGGACGCTTTGTACATTTTGTAACACCAACAGATTAGCAAAAGAAAAATGGAATGCTTGCAATAATCTTTAGTTAAAGCAAGGACATTTTTTATTAATAACAGAGCCCCCCATTGCTGTCAGATTGAAAGACTTTTAGTTGTTTTTCAAACAGAACTCCACACTCTCTGTGAGTTTCTTAATTCTCATCGTGTCTCTGTTTTTTCGCCCATCATTGGTCATTTTTATATTCTGTGAGGGCCCGGGGCTAAACCTGATCAGAGGAGCTCAAACTGAGTTAACATTCAATTATTTTATGTGAAAGTCGTGAGAAGTACAGTGTTGTAATCCAATCCCTTCTGAAGTATGAAATATTTAAGATTCTACAGTGTGAATGTGGAGGATGAACCACTTGTTAGGATTGTTTTTATTATTACTATTATCATTAAAGCATAAAAATGTATATCTCTAATGGGCGCACACATCTTTATATTGTCTTAAGTGGAAAATAGGTTATTCACTTTGTTTTATTTGGAGTTCAAGAAGACGGGGCGAACCTTCAGAGATCTAATGTCTTTCATTATGGACGTTATTTTGTTTGTTTGATTAAAAGGGATTTATTTTGTTTTTGTTGGGGATGTAAATTATGTGTTAGATTTTGTTTACCCGTTGCTTTCCTTTTTTTTCTTTTACTTATAGATCAATTGGTTATAAAGTTTGTTTAATCCCTCCCCTTTGTGTTTGCTGTTGACTTGTCCATACCTATAAAGCTCCCCCAGGGTGTTGTCAATGGAGTTAACCACAGTGTGGATTTTAATTATGTTTTTGTTCAAAGAAATCCTGTTCTGTTAAAAAAAAAAAAAAAAGAATAAAACAACTTTTAAGCAAAACTACATTTGTCCTGCTGACTGATTGTGAACCTTCACAATGACTAGTGTTTAGTGTGTTTTGAAACATCTTATTGTGCTTCTATGTCTTAGTTAGACTTTTTAAATAATAATTTTTGTCTCTACCATCAACTCCAAACCTAAGAACAACCTAACTAACTAAAAAAAGCAACACAAAAAGTTACTTTTCAAGGTAGGTACACTGTTTTGGGGAAATGCTGATTATAACAGAGTTATACATAGAAGGATTGTTCCAAATAATAAAAACAATTCAGGATATGATTTTAATTAATACTACTATGAGCACAACCAACATGCCTACACATGTATGAAACCTGGTTAAAAATACATTAAATATAGATTTATCACATAAAGCAATTTTCCCATAATATGATAAAACTATTATTCTAAAATACCATGCTATAGAAACCACGTTGGAAAGCATGTGATTATGGGGTGCCGTTTGTAAATCAGAAATGTAAAATTTTTACATCTGAAAACATTGATGTACAAATTTTACATTTCTGATTTACAAACGGCACCCCATATGTGATGATACAGCGTTAATGGTCTTTGTTATGGCTTGAAAAATATAACCTAATTTTCAACAAAATAATTAAATTTAATCATGTCTGAGGACCTCCTACTCCCTTTCAAGCAATTCAGTCATTTGTTGACAAACTTGAGATTTAATAAGTTCATGCATTGTTTGTATAAATATACAAATGTCTGTTCATGATCAAGATTTATCATAATGGCATAATTTTGCATGTATATGTAAATATAAATATACATATATCTGTTACTTTTAATTTTTACATTTTCCAATTAAGTCATTATAAATCATCCAGAGTTTGTCTATATATATCTCTTTTGTTTGTCTTTTTTAGTATTTCTTTATTGATCGTTTGCTTTGATTGCTTAGAATAAACACATTCCAAAACTAAAATAGGAGAAAATGGTAGCTTAAGTTAGACCTCATTCCTTTGGATAGTGTAATTAAAATTTTACTTCTCATGAAAAGCATTTCTTTAGAATCTTCTTCAGGAATAAGCCTTTTTTAAAGTGATGTTTTAAATCTTGTTCCTGGAATCGGCTGCATCCCAGTTTGGATTTTTCACGTCATAATGCTCTGACTTGTGCTGCATTTTAATGTTGTTTTTAATTTTAGTTATCTTTCCTTCATCTCAGCTCAAAGGACTTTTCACATTTTCTATCATTCTTGACATCGGTGTCACTGCTGGTTTCCTTACAAGTTGGCAGACCTCCAAAATATTTCGCTGCTTACCTTACATTATTTATTTTTGTGTGGATCAAAAAAACTACAGAATCTGAGAACTATCAGTCTCCACCACTTTCGAACAGCTCTCCTGTTTGACTCAAGAACCAACACAAGTAAAGTTTATCTGTCTGTCGGTCACGAGTCAGCTACAGTATGAGCATCAGTTAAAGCTGCTGATGTTTCTCTAGAGTCCAGGAGTGTGACAGGATGATGCTTCTTTGTGCATGTGATGGAGATTAGAGCAGCTCGGCTGAGCAGTTGGTCCATCTACTTTAGCAAGATTTATTTCTGTTAAGCTTACAAAAAATGCATGCCTTACTTTGGCCTTACTTTGTAAAGTACACAATATGCTCTTCATCGGTGTCACGAGCCATATCCGGTATGTCTGATCAAAAGAAAGACAAAAACTTGATTTTATATCCTTGGGATTTAATAAAACAAGGAAACTAAGGTGAAGCACAGGCAGAACTGTGACATGAATGAAACTATTTGTGTTTCATAGAAACACAAAATCACAAAAAAACAATAAAATCACAAGAGTTGGCTATAGAACGTGGTACAAGTTAATTAAATAACTTCAGAAAATCCTTTAATTTGTGTTATTTTCAACATTTAGATTCTCCTTTAAATCTAGATCTATAAGATTAGAGAAGGGAGTTAAAGGAAAAAAAGGGACACATTAATATATTTTTTTTAAAATTCCGCTGAATATGATGATTCAATTGTAAATGTTATTAAACTCGATATGAAAAGATGACAAAGTGAAACAAGTACGGATGCTGCACTCTGGCCATACAACCCCCTCCCTTACATAAGAGACATCCACGCTCTGCTGCAGGCACAGAAAACAAGGCCTGTCCCAATGCATTGAGCCTTCCCCTTCACTGCTCCTTAACCATGCAGTACGCAGCCAGAGCAGACACTGAGCAACGTTGAATTATTCAGCACAGAAAACATCGCAGCAGCTAACCTCTATTAAAACAGAGCAAAGAGACTAAAATATTTTCTAATTAATCACAAAAGTGAAAAATCTCTTTAACTTCCAGTTTGAAATAGTTACAATTCAAGAATAAGCCAAATTATAGTCAATTTTGATAGTTTGTAAGAAACATCTATGTTTTTTTCCTCCACTGTGGTCAGGCAGTCCATTCTGTTTTTATTTTATTTTTTTATTTGTCTAGGATTTAAAATAAAAATAATTGTAAAACAGAGAGTAGAATTTTACACACTTTTAAAGGGATGAGATGGGTTTTCATAAGAATTTGTTGTGTGCTGGCAGCAGCAAAAACACTAAGCTGGCCCTTCAGATCCTGCAAGCTCCAAATATTCAATCAAACAAAGTTCAGGGGACTTTGGAAGCCAAGAAAACAGCATATTAAAATGCTGAAATAAGAACTACCTATTATATATTTATAATGTTCTTCCTCTGAAGTTCTGAAGACTCTCTGGAAGGTCAAAGATCAGTGGCAGTACTACATCTAAATTTGATTCA
>NC_050518.1:12752759-12763155 GCF_002922805.2 Oryzias melastigma | reverse complement strand
AAAAAAAAAAAAAAAAAAAATCAGAACCCTTCATTTAAAAAATCCTAATGAAAAAATAAAACAGAATCACAGAAGTTTTAAATATTTTAGAGTTATGTTATTTTCAGAATATTAGTAAATATTCTAGCCTGCAGGTTCAGTGCAATATGTTTAAACATAAATAATACAAATAAAATCCCACGTGCAACTTTTGCAACATAGAAAGCTGTTTTATTAAATAAATTGTTACTTTACATATCAGCCACAGATGTTTGGCAACCTTACACATCTGTATCTGAGATTCCATCAAGGGCATGCAGCCGCTTACATCTTAAATGTTCATATAAGTTCACTTCAGTTCAACCAGGGAATGAAGAAAAACACTAAAATTAACAATTCGTTTTTATTTTTAGAATCACTGCTTGAATCCTCCAACATTAGGAAATACTCCTGAGTTTGCTGCCTGTACAAATAGTGAGCATCTGTTATTGCGTAAAGCAAGTTATGAATAAGAAAACACTGTTTTCTATGTATTTTTGACATGCAGATAAAGCAAACATAGTTTACTAACACCAATTCCAGCCTCTCTCCCATTAAGTTTGTGTACACATCAAGAAGGTTTTTATTGATTCTAAAACTGGAGTTCCAACTGGCCACATTTACTGGCAGGACTTTTCCCAAACTGGACTGGAGAGTTTTGAACTTTTTGATCAGTTGAACAAAAAAGCCATCAAAGTGCCCCAAAAAAACAACATAATGAAACAATCAGAAATTTTTTGTTTTACGACTAAATTATAATTTTCACAATGATCTGATTCTCTTTTCTTTCTCCTGTAAATGCGTTTGTATTATTAACTGTTCCAAGCTGACTCACAGGAGTAGATCCTGTCTGCTTCACCTCAGAGACTTAATGCTTTAAAAAAAAAAAAAAAAAAAAACTTCAAAGTACTATCAAATCGTGTTGTAGATAAGAAAAAATGAGAACAATGTGTCTGCCTCGGAGGCAAGTTACAGTGAGCAATGCACTGAGGATGTTTGGCTGGTGTGGACACATGTAGTCCAGGAAGTCACAAAACTAAGCAATTAGAAAAGGATGTGCTTTTTTTTTTCTTCTTGAGAGGATGTCCTGTGTCCACGCAAGGATGTGATGGAGCAAATGTGGGTTTTCCTCACAGGCTCAAAGCTTGCCAAGTTAACCCTTGTGCAACCTAAATATTCCTTTAACTTCCCTGGTCATATTGGTCAAAAATTATCCATCCTACCAATGAATCTTAACTTCATTTTATAGCTAAAATTGTGATAAAAGAATCGGCTATTCATTAATTCAACTTAAGTTAATTAACTTTTTATTGTGATTTTTTTGTTACACAGTAAAAAAAAAAAAAAAGCTGCAGTTTTCTTTTACACAGAAAAGATCAATTCTTACTATTATAAAATAGTGAAATAATTACTTCTAAATTAATTTAATTGAAATGAAAAAAAATGAAACAGTAAGAAATCATAAATGTCTGTTGACAGTTTAGTCTTTGACACACACTTTTAATAAGGCTTTTTAATTGGTGTACTGCAACACAGAAGCAGAAGAAAAATGTTGTTTATCACTTAATAACATTAAAATGCATTGCACTGTAAACAAATTATATCTTTTACGTTTTTCCCTTGAATCTAAATTTAAGGAGGCTTTTTGTTGACACCATTTTTGCTTTTTTTCCACAAATGTATGAGTAGGAAAATGTAGAAATACAAAACAAAGACCACTACAAATAAAAATAAATATTACCGTAATTGGAGATTTAATGATTAGTATTTTATAAGACAACATTTTTAGTAACTTAAACTGCTTTCCTTTGGTCTTTGATTATGCAAATGCAGAAGATGTGTTGTTCAGGTTGTCATCACCCACTGTAGAAAGTGTCAATTATCTTTGCAGTTTCTGTTTCAGGCAGTTAGACAATGCGAAAGCATGCTCTCAGGGATGCAGCCGTGGCATCAGTTTGACAGGTAAACATGCTTCTGTTTTTGCAGTTTGCTGTTTTTGCTGTTCGGATCATGAAGGCAGTACTGATGCTCCATGACAGGTTTTCAGCTAAATTAAAAGCAAAGGAACTTGAAGAAAATGTAACCAGAGTTTGTCAGAAAAGATAAAACATTTTAAACTTTTTTTTTTTTTTTATTAAAGAAAACAAATAAATGCATTTTTTTACTGTAGGCTTCATTTCAATTACTTATCTGGATTTAACTGTTTTAGAAAGTCTTGTAAATTCAAGAAAAAAAAATATCATTTTTTTGCATTATGAATGCATTTCACCCTCAATTCTGAGACATGTTTTTTACTGAGATGGCTATTGCAGGTAAAAAATAAAGAAAAGGAAGGATAAGTATTTTCTAATAATTCCCTCATTTTAATTTTTTACTCTTAAAGTAGTTGGAATAAATTATTCTTCATTCAACTAAAGTAACACTTTCTCAGTATGCTGTGGTTTCTAGAAACCTTGCAGCAGCACTTGCTGTGCAGACTTTGAAGTGCAGAATAGTTGCCTTTATGAAGCTTTCTATCTCTCATGCATGAAATTCGTTTGGCATCACTGCTGCAATATCTTTAATTTGCATCTTTACTTTTTAAATAATGAAAATACTGAAATATTTTGAATCCAGAAGTCATACAGAATGATTTCTTTTTTTTCACTCTAAGATTTGACTTGTGTGGATGTAATACTTAATTTTGTTGTGCTTTTTAATGTATTTTTTACTTTTTAAGTATAACTAGTGGCTAGTGATATAACTTCTAAATATACACGTTTTTTTAAAATAAATTAAATAGAGTAAGTTGTCCTCAAAATGCAAATTTAAATAAATGACATCACCATCAGGTCACCGAGAATCTTCAAAAAGATAAAAACAAAGTGAAGAATATGGGAAATTAACTACAGATTGAAAAAATAAAGGACATGAATGAATAAAACTAACTATTGAAGTGGTGCCATTTTATTAAATTATTATCTTAAGCTTAGATTTAAAAGTGGTTATTGTCAGATGGCACATGCAAGGTTTGGAGAGACATAAAAAGCAAAGCAAGCAGACGTTTATTACTGATGATTTAGGATTTTTCTCATTTTAAAGTTTGCAGAAACTTTGCACTTGTATCAGAATTACTTTGTAATCACATTTGTAAAAAAAAAAGTACTTGCATTTCTTATGTGCCTTACTTTTAAAACAAACAAACAAAAAGCCAGAAATGTAAAAAGACACAAGAAAACCTTTGGAATTAAAACTTGCTTCTTTGAAAACCAAATATTTCTTTGTTTGCTGTAAGTTTTGATTCCCCATTTGTTTATTTTCCTATATTATTCACTTTCTTATGGTGAATTTGATTTTACAAAAGGTTTTATCAGTTATCAAATGTGTTGCCACGATTTTCATATATTTATTTTTTAACGTAAAAGAGAGAACAGCTCTTTTGATCACATTGTGAATACTGCATGAACTCCTTTTGGCAAAGGGTCAATTGGATGGCCAACCCATGATGTTATTTTTATTTAGTAAAAGTCAGTGACTCTATGTTCATTGTCCTCTTTTTAATTTTTTTTTTGTTCTTGAAATCTTTGTTCTACTTTGCTTTCTACATTTAGAAAGTTCAGCTGAGTTTCTAATTTCCTGTCCAGTTTCACTGAGATCATTGTGCTTTCTTTGAGATCTGTAAACTCTTCCACATCCTGGATTTCCTTCCATAAACAGCTATTATGACCATTTCGGACAAAAGAGAAACTGAAAAGCTAAAAATCCCTTTAATTCAGTTTAGTCTGTTCAGGTTTATGATCAGGTCTCATACTGCCCTCTGCTGGCTGAGTAATATGACGTTTCTTAGACCTTATGAGGTCTTCAGCAAAAAATCCTTGAAATTCAAACACCATTTGAGAAGTATTTGGCATCCTGGATAAACAAAATTCAAGCAATATGACGTCTCTTTGAAATGGATATGCCGCTGTGCATGAAATCAGCTTTACCGCCTCTTTTATTTGCAACTTCTAAATTTTTTACCTCCTGTTGCTATGACTGGTCTACACATTTTCATACATATTGACACCAGATGGGATCCCAGCCTTATTGAAGCTCATTTAACAACACAACTGAACCAAAAATCAATGGAACCCCATTGGCAGGGCTGTTTTCTGTGTGCTGCATTGGATAATTTAACTCATCATGCATATATTTTGTTTTTAATGCGCAATCCATCAGTTCAGAGTTTGATGTTTGACTGATTCTATTTTTGTGGTTTAAGCACATGAAGAAAATCCTCCTTTAAGTCGTATTTCCTACAAAGAACCACAACTTTGCTACTAATCTTTAAAATCTGACGTCCATGTTGTCTGTTGGCGTGGGTTTCATTTGAGTGTTTGTCATTTGCACCTCCTGTTGAGGCTCTAATTAATTTCTTTGTTGACCACATGTTCTCCTGAATATTTTTTGTGCAGCGACGTGATGCCGAGCATCATCTAATTGCATGTTTTGAGAGCCTTTGAAGCTTTGAGGGATTTTATTCAAGTATCTCTGCTTCCACAGTTGAAGACCATGTCAAATAGGTTATCTGAAGACTCTAGATTGGCCTGTGTTTCCCTGTAATAGACTATGTGACCCCCGCCTTCATGCGAGGACAGCGATGACAGCTCATAGCATGCAACACAACCCCTGAATCAAATTTATGGAGTCATTAATTAATCAAAAAAACTTCCAGGAATTTTTGTGCAACGAAAGAGAACTTTGTTGATATATGAGCTGAATGATCTCAAGCACGTTTTTTTCTTGGGTTTTCCCATGCCCATCAGCACATTAGGCTAACAGGAGAGGTGGGAGGCCATAAAGGAGTGACGCAGGAGTTTCTGAGCAGTGTGGGAAAGAAATTGAAATGAAAAACCTAAATGATTATGGCTGGTCAGGAGGAGTCAAATGTCTCTGATGTGCAATTCAACTTGTTTGTACATCATTTTATGACAAATTGGGCAGGTGTTATACTTCTTTTAAGGTCAAACGTCTTTTAAAGCTTTACTGTTGTAGGATCACCAAACAGCTACATAACTATTTTTTCTTATAATTCACTCCTCAATTTACCACTACTACTTTAGTACCAAAAAATGTAATTAGATTGTTATTAAAATAGATTGTTGGCATAATCATAAACTGTGAGGGCTACAGTTTTTTCTACTTAAACAATGACTTGTGAAAAGGGAAAGTGTGGCGATACATATCCATATGATGACATATAACCGCAGACTGAGACACATCTGTGCTCTGCTACACATGTGAACTTCATTACTCATCTCATGGGGTAAGAAAGATTTTACCCATGTAATTCATTCCGACCATCATCCCAGTACTACTGAAATTCTCTCTGTGTTCATCACAAGAGGTACACATGCATGAATAAAGCAGAAATGTGTTTCTATTTTTCATAAGCAGTGCAAAAAAAAATGTGTGAGAAATTTTAAACTCCACCTCAATGGGTTTAAGATCTCAGTTTGAAATTGGTACCTCTTAACTTGTTAAAAGTAAAAGCATGTTTTTACCTAAATATTGCTTATATTAACAGCTTTTAACTCTCTCTTGAAACTTGTTTTATGTTTGACTTCCTCGAATCCCAAAGGTTAAATAATCACACTATAAAAGGTTGGTCGTAAAATCATTTTACAGAGTAGTTGCGTTTAATGCATCAGGCAGGGGTTCTTTGTTAGTTTAGCTTTTTATTATGCTGAGGGTACACAGCGTTCCTCATTTCAATGCAGGAGCTCACGCAGGGTTCTTCTTTCATCCCTGTACAACATAGTTCTTAATCAAATTAAAACTAAAAGAATATGTAGAATTAAAAAAATAAACAGAAAAGAATTAAATATGCCCACAAGCGTTAAGATTTAAGTTGTTGTTCAATTTGTAAGCAATTTTAGACCAAACAACTAGGTGTTTGGTTGATTCACTGGTTGAATTTGGTTTTCTCCTTCACTAAAGGTTAAAAACATGTTCAGGTGCCATAATTAAACTCTGGGAAAGGCAAATGACAATATTCAACTTCTTAGTTTATGATGATGACACTAAATATTATTCTATACCATCATTTATTCTGTCAAAGGCTTTATTTTTACATATATGAAAGTGGTGTTTTATATATTTTGCTTTTGCTAAGACACTTCAATAAAGCAGAAACTTATTTTCTCTGGTTTTGCCCAAAGCATTGTAAAAAATGAATCCTCGGATTGGATGGACAGTTTTACCAACAACACTCCCAAAACAGGCAACTGTGTAGGACAATAGTCAGAATTTTGTTGATTCCACTCACGAGTCCATCATCATTTTAATAAGGAAATATCTTGAAAGAGTGATTTAACAGTTGGGCTCTTGTCTGGAGACATCTTGCATGAAGGCCAAACCGCGCCAAAGCAGAGAGCCAGGAGGAGGATGGAGCGGAGGTTGGGATGGGGAAATGCCTGGAATGTGATTGTCTGGAATTTTGCTGTGATTGGCTGTTGAGAAAGTGAGCACTTTAGCTATTGGTTCACAGTGAGGACTAGTTGATGACTGACATGGAGGGAAAAATCTGCAACCCAGCATATCAGAAAATGAGGTAAATCTTCCATACTGAAGTTGCATCAAAACTAATTACTAAAAATAAACAACATAAATACATAATACAAAATTGTAAGCTCTATGTTAATATATATAGAAAAACATTCTTGCAAATTTTCTCAATCAATGTTGAACCCGACCGTAAATGAATTTATTTGGGGAAATATAGACTTTAAAACACTCAAGATGGTGGAAATTTTGTAAATGGTGCATACTTGTAAGGTAATTTTCTCCTTTGATTAAAGCCAAAACCACTTTACAGTCTCTATAATTCACACTAATGGCACAATTCTGCCATGCGGAGATGGTAAACTGTAACAGGAGTGATGTGGGGTTCAGTGTCTTGCCTGAGGACACTTCAGCACATGGACAGGCAAGGTGAAAAACAAACCTGGAACCACTCTACCTCTGCACCACAGCTGCTTTCCTTTGAAACCAGCCTCCAGTGGTCATATTAGGAATTTATGGTTTTATTTTAAATTCAGAAGCGGAAGGTGAGGGCTTGGTCTAGCCATTGTACACAATGATTTTCACTAATCTTCTGCATCCCGTCTCTATCACTCCCTATCTTATTTTTTATTACTTATTTGTATTTCTCTCACTGCTGGGTTTCTAGGGTACAAGGTATCTAATAGAACCCATAGTGTTGAATAATTTCACTATAAAAAAGTCAGTTATATGAATAGTAGTGTTTATGATACTAAAAAACTTGACTTCTGCTATGTATTTTGCTGAGAGTACACAGTGTTCTGCAATATACTTTGAAGATAATTTTTATCAAATGATGCTTCTTCATTAAACTAGAAACAAAAACAAGTTAAAGGTTAAAGCCCATGTCAAACAAAAGGTAATTGTTCCTTTTGTTGTCTTGACACTTGACCTGATATTACCCAAATATAACCTGAAATAATTTCTGGGTTTTTAGTTTATGTATTTTTTTTAAACTACCTCACCTGCTTTTTGTTAGTTTAATCATCCTCAGTCTTTATGGCTCTTTGGTCTTCAGCTACAATCTGTCAAGTCCTCTTGTCAGTTTTTGCTTCCTGCTGAAATGATTTAACCTTCTCACGTTTCAGCTTTGTCACGTTTTACTTTATGCTTCCATCACATTTACCCAACATGACCCCATCACCTGTTGAGCGAGTGAACTTCCTGGTTGAACGCTGCTCATCTTTGTGTCTCCCATCTTATGTCTTTGTTAATTTCAGTTTTATGTTTACCATGCTAAAATAATTTAATGATCATAATAGAGGCAGGAAACTGTTCTCATAGTTTTACCAGAGGGTGATGATACTGTTCATCATTGCAATTCTTGTAATCAACTCAGGTGTCTGACATACTGTATCAAAAGTATACTGTTACCTGTGTTTAAGTTCTGGAAACAGCGTCCAGCTAATCTGCTCCGACAGCTCACTCCATCTTTCATTTCCTCTGAAGCTTCCAATCCCCCCAAGGAGAAAGTGTCCAGCTTACTAACGTCAGCAGTGTGTGAAGCTCTGCACTGAAGTTCCAGGTCCTGTATGTTTTCCAGCAGGTCAGAGGTCAGATCTCCTTCTGGGGCCTGTTTATCACATTAGAGGTTATGTGACTGATTCGGGGGATGGATGCTGGGGGAGGGGACCTTCGCCGCTTTCAAGTAGTCACATCTAAGAAAGCTCCACAGCCAGTGGCCTAACAGTTAGGCTATGTGTGTGGGGGGGGCAGGGTATAAAACCAAACTAAGACACAAGAGACCACGCTGAGAGGAGAAGCTTTCACTAACTAAGATTCAAGAAGCAAATACCAGAAAAACCAACAAACAGGGTAGACATCACTGGCTTAGTCTGCTGTTGAAAAGGCCACCATGACTCTACTGGTGAATTACTGGACGTCTTTGGTTGCTGTGTCACTGACAGCATCCACGAGCCATGCTCTGAGAAGGTAACGGACTATTCCTTCTAAATATGAAACACTCTTTTTAAATATGTGGCATGAAAAATGCCAAAATCTCATCTTTTTTTTCAGAATTGCACTGAAGAAGATGCCAAGCATCAGAGAGACTCTGCAGGGGATGGGAGTGTCTGCAGAGCATGTGTTAAGCCAGTTAGCTCAGATGAAACCAGCTGACAACAACAACGGGACTGCTCCTACTCCTCTAACCAACTATTTGGATGTGAGAAGTTTTTTTTTTTTTTTTTGAGTGAAATTTTCTGAAATATCTTTTGGATTTTCTGTGAAAGGTTCCACAGGTGTTTGGAAACCAAGATGTGGTAAATTAAAGGCACCTGGACTTGCTTTGGAAAAAAAAAAAAAAAAAGAAACAGACTTTCATCTCGTGGGTTAAAGGGCCTCACACATTCAAGACCCTTTCACCCTGGTGTTGAAATGTCGGCTTGAGTAAAAAACTCCATATATTTGGTTTTGACCGTAATCTGTCTATATGTCATTCTTTTAATGTCGAATTCCATACCTTCAAACTGCATTTTAAAGTAGTTACACATGGGAATAATTTTTCTTCTTTTTTTTAACTAATAGTGACTAAAAGAATACTTTTTTTGTTCCCAACAGACTCAGTACTTTGGAGAAATCAGCATTGGCTCTCCGGCCCAGATGTTCAATGTGGTGTTCGACACTGGTTCGGCTAACCTGTGGGTGCCCTCCCAAAGCTGCTCACCCTTTTCCACTGCCTGTTGTAAGTGCTGACATGCATGCCTTTAATCCTAAAACTGATGTGAACCATGCATATCTGAGAATACACACTAAGGTTTTTATGCATTTTTTGCACTGATCTAACATATTGAAAAATAAAAAAAACAGGTATAGAAATGCATAAAAAGTAGGTGCAGGAAAAAGAAAAAAACCATATGGGCTTACATTGGAAGCTCTACCTAATAAAACTTTAAAATTGACATAAAATACAATTTTATGCATTCACAATTTTACACTTTAACCCTTTAACACCTGAGGCGTCACCGGCGACGCTTAAACACTATATCTTTAACATATGAAGGAATTGATCATATTAATGGTTGAAAAGTTACAGTACATCAAAAAGATAAACACTGGCGATCCAGTGTTAAAGGGTTAAACATCTTAAACAAAAAACATTTACATTCCCTGATACAATCATTTTACTATCAGGAATTGCTTTAAACTTTTTAAAAAAGAAGTGTCTGATATGCTATTCATGGCCAGATGGGAAAATCGACTCCACATTATGCAGCCTCTAAATCGCAAACTAAATTGAGATTTTGACGTAACATATTTTGGAACATGGAAATTGCCATTTACACACTCAATTCAATTAAACAATGCTGACTCTTTTCATCACATGACTCAACCTATTTTGGAATTAAAATGTTTTTTCCTTTGAAATAATAATTAATGAAGGTGCTGTTGCTAAAAGTCCAAAATTATAGAGGAAACTATTTTAATTTTTAAACACAACCCTACATAATCTTGCATTCTACAGGTTCTATATGTCCACAATAGTTTATTGATCCTGGTATTGGAATTAGAAAAAAATTATTGACATTTTTTAAAACAAAGACTCGATTTGGAAATGGATTATTTCAAGCAATGAAATAAAAAATGAAACACAAGAAGATAAAAAGAAATATATATCTGCAAATGTAACAATCTTAAGATAATTAGTCATGAAACTGATTGGAAAGTACATAGACATCAATATACCCTTATCAATAATTCAATTATAATTAATTGATTTTTATGCAGAGCAGCATAGTTTATTCTTGTGTATATAAGGCTTGCCAGACAGAAAGTAACTTTCTGTTTCTAGATTTATGAACACAAACTGTATAAACTT
>NC_050518.1:12730425-12752738 GCF_002922805.2 Oryzias melastigma | reverse complement strand
AAAAAAAAAAAAAACGTTTCCCCAACGATCTATTCAAGATAGTCAAATAAAAAAAGAATTTCATGTATTTTATTGATTCTTAAAGTTCTAAGATGTTTGTATCATTTTGAAAAGACCACTTTGCTTAGAGAACTATTCATCAAAGCTTTCTCCAAGAAATGTCTTGCTTGTTTTGAAAATTCTTACAGCAATGATAATAATAAATGTTTCCTGTGAAATTTAAACGCAACTTTCAATCAATTTTACTGCAATAGCCATGCTTTGTTAAATTCTTTGTCACAAAGTGACTAATGTTTTTTTTTTTCAAATTTCTTTGAACTCACATCCTTAAACTGCTCTAATTCTTGTCTTTTTTATGGTTTTTATTTATTTAAGATGCTTCCATCAGTTTTTATTGTTTTCATTCCAAAACAGGACTTGCTGAATCATTTAAAATACATTTTAGTTTTATGGTAAATTGTTTTGTTTTTATTGCTGTCAGCAGTAATAACTTTATCTCTTTAATCACTTCTCACTTAGCTGTTGTTTCGATTATAGTTTTAGAATAATTTCTTGTGAATATGTGCAATCTTGTAAAACATAATGTTTTATTACTTGATCCTATAAAAATTTAGAGCCGGAAATTTAGATAGTTGTATAATAAAGTTAAACTTTAAAGCCTTTTAGTGATTTCCCTCATTTTTATAGCTGTTGGTTCAAACATTTGTGCTGCCTTGGATCTCTGACACTCCTTTAAATACTGACTCCTCACTAATTACTTAACATAAACAGAGAAGCTGGGTGAAACTGTGAATTTAAGAGGGAAAATAAAAGTCAAAATAAAATCTTTATAGATGTCTCTTTACTTTATGATGCATTCTTCTTCTTTTAGTTACTCACAACAGGTACGATGCATCCCATTCTCGCACTTACGTTGAGAATGGCACAGGGTTTTCCATCCGGTATGCCTCTGGAAATGTCAGGGGATTTCTCAGTGAGGATGTGGTGGTGGTAAGTTGAAAGCCATCAAATTAAAATTATTTATAGTCCCTTCACCGTGTGAGACATTTGATCTTTACCTTGTTTGATCCCCGCAGGTTGGTGGGATTCCTGTGGTGCAAGTATTTGCAGAAGCCACCTCCTTGTCTGCCATGCCTTTCATCTTTGCCAAATTTGATGGAGTTCTTGGGATGGGTTACCCTGATGTGGCCATTGATGGTATCACTCCGGTGTTTGACCGCATCATGTCTCAGCATGTCCTCAAGGAAGAAGTGTTTTCTGTCTATTACAGCAGGTGACCTAAAATAAATCATCTGGCAACTTTATTCTGTTGTATAAAATCACAAAAATATTAGTGAGAAAAACTAGAATAGCGGTTAAATCATATTATTTTTCTGGCATCTATTTTCTCTTTTTTTTAACTTTAGTTACAGTTGTATTTGATTGATTATAGGAGATAATTTCTTCTCAGTTTGGATAATTGGACAATAAAGTACTTTTTTCCCTTTCTTTCATTTAAGTAAGTCTAAAACAGTTCTCCAATTATACAGGTTTTACAAACTTAAATGATGTTAAATTTATTTCCCTTCTGGAAAGCATGCTAAAACAAATCTTCTATTTAATTTTTAGGGACCAATAAAATAAATCCAAAACCTAACAGTATAAACTACAGCAGAGTATTGACTACAAATGCTAAATTATTGTCACAAGAAAAAGTGACAGACATTTGTTTTTAGCTGGTTTGTTCTTTCCATCTTTGGATATTTTGCACTTTTTCTTTTTAAAGACCCACTCTGATGAAAAGTTAGTTGTTTGTAACATGTTCTTTTGGCATTTTCCTGATATATAACCAAAACTGAGCTCAAAATTGCACTGTTTAGTATTTTGTAATTGTTGAGAATTAGGAGCAGATAAAAAAAAAGGCAGTTTGAAAAAGAGTAGATTTGTGACACATAAGAAAAATACGCTGGGTGGGCCACGAGGTCTCTATTCCGCGCCACAATCGATGAGATGTGGTGGCAGGGTTGCTCAACTCCACGTGATTCAGAGGTGAATTTCTAATGAATTACTCTGCAGAAACTGTGTTCTTAGTTTATTTATTTATTTATTTATTTTGTCTTAAATTTATGGAAGAGGATTAGGGCCACTGAAAAAAAAAGCCCATGAAAAATTCGGACTTTTTTCTCAGAATTCTGATTCTAAGTCAGAATTTTTCATGGGCTTTTTTTTCAGTGGTCCTAATCCTCTTCCGTATAAAATAGTATTATCATAAATTAAAAAAAAAAAAAAACACCTATACAACAAATCTGATCTACGAACAGCTGAGTCCTCTGTGGACATTTTCCTTGTTTTTATGTAAATTTTCCAAAAAGTTGTTGTTTTATTTCTGTTTTAAGAAATCATTTTGTAATATTGTTAACAACTGTATTTTACTTGCAGAAGCAGCCACCATTTTTATTGTTCAATGTAACAGTAACAGGTTGAGCCTGTCAGGACTTTTTGGGGCCTTGACCTGCACACAGTGGCTGTGACCGTTCATCTTTCTCCTCAGGGATCCAAAACACTCTCCTGGTGGAGAGCTTGTTCTTGGAGGAACTGACCCAAACTACTACACTGGGAACTTCAACTACGTCAAAACAAAAGACACAGGAAAGTGGGAGGTTATAATGAAAGGGTAAGATCTTTGTGTGGTCCCTTGTAATCCAGTGTCATTGGGAGACTGTTGAGTGTCTGCACTTCACTTGTTTCAGGGTTTCTGTGGGCACACATACCATGTTTTGTGCAGAGGGCTGCACCGCTGTGATCGACACAGGCTCTTCCTACATCACAGGGCCGGCTTCTTCTGTGTCCGTGCTGATGGAAACCATCGGGGCGGAGTTGGATGAAAGTGGGGTGAGTCTTACACTTTCTTTGAAATTTAATTACCCGTAAAAAATCACATCCTTTTCACATTTCACGATCTGTCACACATTTCTGCTCACCAGTACAAAGTCAACTGTGACACAGTGAAGTTGTTGCCGAGTGTTACCTTCCACCTGGGGGGCCAGGAGTACTCACTTACACATGAGGATTACATCTTATGGGTAAGTTGCAGAAACAACAATGAGTGTTGTTGTTACTGCATGTGCTACAAAGTTTCTAAGATGTGTAAATAAAGCATTTTATGATAACATTATCAGATCAGAAGAAAAATCAATCATCCGTAGTTAAAAAAAAAACAAAAAAACTTTTGGCTTATCCCACTTTCTCTGCTTCACACAGATTGTTTGGCAGAGATTTTTACACCAGATGGCTTGAGACAAGCCCCTATTTTATCTGGGCTGGGGACCGGCACAGGGAGACTAACCCCTTGTGACCACATAGTTAGTGCAAATGTATGGGCTTAAAATGCGGCATTTTTTAAAATAATATTTGGACGTATCTTTGAAAACAACTTTTAAACGATTTTTAAAAAATATATATATAACAAGGGAAGTGTAAACTGCCATTGCTACTGGAGCTCTTAGGAAGTTGGAGTGTTTGTGTTAGTTAAGAAGGACAGCAGCCCACAAATGCTCAGTGCAGTCTATCAAACCATTGGTGTAATAGTTTGTTTTTAAGGCTGCTGGTCATACCAATATATAAAAAAACATTTTTTATACCTAATGAAATGTAATATGTATTTAAAAAAAGGAAACTGTGACCGCAGGATTTAAACCTGGGTAAAACCGATAAAAATGATTACAAGACCTACAACCACACCCATTGGTGTTTAAAAAAAAGGTTTGTCCAAAACTTAACAAAAGCAACCTTCCACATGGTGCTTGATTTAGACATCAAATTATTAGGGAAGATTTGTTCATCCATTGATTTTTCACTATTTTTAAGCAGGAATTAACAGTTTTTGTTTTAACAGCATGTTGGTCTGGTAATTTGATAACTACAAAAAGAGATTTCTAATTATCTGCAACAAGGAACATCTGTTTTTATATGGATGCAAATGGACTTGACCAAAGACTCACATTTGATGAAGCTCTTTGCAAACCCTGGAAACAGAACCCTCATTTCCAGCATGTCAGTCCTGCACTTAATCAACTTAGCTATTGAGCCCACGAAAACAAATGTTAATCATTGACAATAATAATTATAACCAACAAGGATTATTTCTGCTTGTATTACCCTATCTATAAGCCTCAAAGCTAAGAACGATGCAATATTTTGGCATTCCAGCACATCTGTAATTATCAATTTCTTTGTAGATAATCTCTTAGAGGTTTGTGAGAATTTGAAGGAGGTCTGGGTCTCCCTGTCCTGCTCCCCCGCCCAGATAAAATATAGGATTGTGTCAGGAAGGGCATCCGGTGTAAAACTCTAAAACTCCTCCAGAGGTCATATGCCTAAAGGTGGACATTTGGTATAATACGATGAAGAATTTGTGATCTTAGTGTCTGAATTTGACTATTAAAGCACTGTGGCCTGTTGGCAAAAATGTATAAATAAATAAAAAATGTATAATCTACTTTCTTAAATAGAATGTTGAGGTTTCTTCTCACAAGACTCAGATGTGGGTACTATGATCAATAATGAATCAGCCCACATTTATTTTCATTTTCCTGGAAGTGCATAATGACGCTCAAAAACACAGATTGGTTGAATTTGCTCCAGATTTTTCCCTACCGAGAGGCAGTCATATCCTGTCAACACATAGCGTTAGAGGCACTGATACAACCTCATGCTGATACACACTCTGGATTGATTTTGGACTTCATAATAATTAGCGAGTGAATAATTTCACTTTTTTTTTCTCTCATTCAGAGCACATGGTTTTTATTTTCTCCAAACAGGATAACAGTTTTATCTCACCACAATAAAACCTTCTCTGTGTGATACTTTATCGCTATATCTCCAGATAACTACAGGAAATACTTAATAGAGTTATAATAAGGGATGGTTTTTCTCAATAAAATGGTTTAAATTGGGCTATGAATGTTATGCTACACAAGAGGTTTTTCTTCTTTTCCTCTTGACTGCTCCTTTTAGGGGTCACCACAACAAATCTTCCACGCCCAACCACCCTCATGTCCTCCTTCACCTCCTCTTTGGTCTTAAATTAACCCTCTTTCCTGGTAGTTCCATATTCAGCATCCAGATCCCTGTCTGTAAGCCTTGTTTCGTTTCATCAAGTATCTTATTCTACCCTTCTACTTTCCATTATGTCGGTCTACGCTCCTGCCTTTCCTTTTACCTTACAAACATGCCTTTCTCCTCCCTTTCTTTAACCAATAACAGACCAATTTCAACTGGCATCCCGCAGGTCAACAGCATGGGTGGAGGTAGCGGTTAACCACGGCGTAAAAATGTTGTTTATTGGTTTTACATCAGATGCCCATCCTTACACAACCCTCTTCATTTACCTGGACTTGGGACTGGCACGCATAAGCACTAGATTGTGCCCCCTTGTGGTTGCAACACACACGAGACATAAAACAAATTAAGTGGCAACAACAATGTTGTCTGACAGCAAATCAGAAAAACATTAAAATTGCTAAAGTTTTGTCTGAAATTCCTCAAATGTTAAGGTTTTGTATCAGTCAGTCAACATTTAAATGTATTGGTAGCACACAGACATCTTACAATATCATTTTTTGACACACAGAAATTAAAAGAATAAAGTTTGGAAGTGTTTTTTACTTTAACATTTCAAAATATTTGTTCAGCAAAAAAATCAAAACAAAAAAGATGTCAAAAATGTATTAGGAGTTGTTGGAACCTTCCGAGGGTCTTATAGTCTCAGGACTACAGCTCTGCCCTCTGATATGAACTTAAACGCTGTACTATCATTTACATTCTTTTAATTAAATATGACTTTTTTTATTATAATTATTACAATTAATTACAGAAAAATAATCAAGGGGTTCCAGAAGAAAACCTGTTAATTTTGTCACTTGGACTGTCTTAAAAAGTTGTTATTATTTCAGAAACTTTTCCAAGCAGGCACTATAGTAATTTTACATCAGGCTTGGATTCATGAGGAAGACGGTTGTGGCTGTGTCACACTTTCCAAACTTTATGTGACTTTCTGGCTCCTGAGGCTTCTATATGTGTAGGTCAATCGTATTAATGTAAGGACAAGCGTAGCAGAAACGATGCTTGCACTTCCTCTTCTAACCACTGCATGGCAGGGTCCCACATCATTCCTTTAATTGAAAAAAAATGTATATGTTTGGTTCACATTTCTGTCAGGATATAAAAGTAGTTATGGTTAATTTTATTTTTCTTATTTTTTTCTTTAAATTTTACCTACTATTGTGACTTCATCAGCATTTGGAGCTGAGGTATTTTTTTTAATTATATTTATATATTTTTTGAATAATAACTCAGTTTTGTTCTGTATTTTTTGTGGCTGCAGCAGTCTCACATTGAAGGGGATGTCTGCTCAGTCACTTTCAGGGGTTTGGATGTGCCCCCACCCACAGGGCCCCTTTGGATCCTTGGAGCCAATTTCATCGCCCGATACTACACAGAGTTTGATCGCAAGCACAACAGGATAGGATTTGCCACAGCGGTCTGACAGGAAGTGAAACATTTCTAATGCTTTGCTGTGATCCTGCTTTACAATTGTTGCTGCTATCTGATTATTTCTTGCTATTCTCAGCTCACTTTTCTGCTTTGTTGAGATATTATTTCAGGTTTTTAAAAAGAAAATTGTGACAAATATGATGTCCTTAACATTTATTTTCTATTATTTAGCAAGTTGCATAAATATCTGCTGTTTTATTTTCTACACCTCAGTCTGAAAACATGTTTATCTGTTAGAACTGCTTTGCATATGAAACAACAGAATTTGAAATCATGATCAATATCAGCTATGAAACGATGTAATAAGAAAGAATAAAGCTTTTGACTTTCATTTACATTTTGATTGTCCAACTCTACAAAATGTGTTCACTTCTGAGGGTGGAAACAACAGATTTCATAAGTTATGTCATAACAGTCAGAGAAAAATCTTGCCTCCCTTTCCAGTTACGTGTCTGACTGTGGTTAAGTAAGACAAACTTTTTTTTTTTTGCTTTCTTTGACTTTGCAAAGTTTTCCATCGGGGCAGATTCATTCCTCCCTTTGAACTCGCTGAAAACTGTTTTGACATTAGAGTAAAATAACATTAGGAAACAGAGAGGATGCAGCGATGCTCCACAGGTTCATGTGCTATAATTTTCTGGAATAATAACAAGTCTCAGAGTTCCCATGGCGAGACAAAGGGCCCAAGACGCAACTGGTTTTTAAATCCCAAAGCTTTTTACTGGTACTGATACTCATTGTGATTTTTTCACAATTTTTAAATCAAACACAAACTCATCAAAATAAAAATAACCAGAAAAAAAAGAAGTGTTTTTTCAGGTTAAATCAAGAGGGGCTGTTACAGCTGTTTCTGCTTACCAAGCAAACAGAGTACACTCTAAGACAATATAACAACAAAAGTAGACAAATTCATCAGATACTCTTGTCAGATCTTTTTGTCTCATTTTCTCTAAACTGCTCAGGAAGTCATCCCATGCTGCTCTGAAGCTTCCTCGCTCTCATTTCCATGAATTGTTTTCTTTGGATTTTTATCTGATGACAGCGCACAGCGAGGTGAAGGTGGACATTGGCGCATGATCAACATTTATAGAATAAATGGGTCTTTGTCAACAGCTTTAAAGAATCAAGCGCCACAAAGAAAAAAAAAGTTTGAAACACTTCACCATAGAACCCATAAAAAGAGAAAGACAGATCATCAAAACCCTGCTAAATGGGTCACTTTTACAACTGAGGTATGTGGAGCCCGCGTGACACAAAGTACCAATCTGCTATTTTTAACTTGTTGTTTTGTTTATTACATTATGTTATGTTCATGTTGGGCTTTTTTCTTAATAACTTTATTATGACTCTAAGGCAAACATCAAATCTAATAGAATTTAATTTTCCATGTCTTTTCCCTGATTTGCTCAACTTCTAATATTTTCCCTCCTACTTCCAAAAGGTCACATATTAGCCCCTTTACTCATCTCGTAGTTTAGTGCTTGTGGATGCAAGCAGTTGCATGCCATCGTCCAAATCCCAACGTGAGCTCTTTGCCTGTTATTCTCCGTTTACCTGATTTGGCCCCTCTGTCTTCCTAAATCCCTTTCATACCTAGAAAGACACAGCGGGTAGTTAAACACCACAGAATTTTATCGTCTATTAAATCTTTTGTGTAGTTGTTAATGCTAACACAACGGGCCCTTAAATTTGTTGTGCTTAATCTCCCTCTTCTGGCCACAAACGCCCCCCCACCTAACAGCCAGAGTTAACTTCCACCCCACATCTCTAATTAGGAGCATTTTTTTCATCCCTCCCAGGTTTTTCCTTGAATTAATTTTAGATAAAAAGCCAAGTATTTTTAATTTATTTTATTTAAGAGATGACAGCCACGCTGTCTGCCCTTCCAGTTCTTGCTTCATCTTTAAGGTATTTCCTTATATTGCCCCGTTTGACTGTCTGATGTGTTTTTGCTTTGTTTTCTAAGACAAGTTTTATTTTTTGGGGTTATTCACACATTCCCAACCTATTCAAACATTTAAATCACCCCTTTAATTTGAAGCATTCATGAATACTCACAAATGAAGATTAGGCTTTAAACTCTTTCTTATGGCAGAACTAAAAAAAAAGAAGCCCTCAACAGCGGTTTGTTTTCCCGGCGCGTGTGTGGTGTAGACCGCTACCGTGTCATTGCATCATTGTAGTATGACAATTAGAAAAGCAACAACTATGGAGATTTTTGTGTTCATGTTTTCAATAATCGGACCATGTGCAATTGCTAAATCTTCATTTTTAATCACCGACTTCTTCTGCAGTTTTTCATCAGTCATTCAGTTACAACAACTCCCAAAACCAAGTGCTTGTGCCACCTAGTGGTGAAGATAATTCACAGCTTATAATCAGAACAGAGATCACCCAGTAGCTTGTTTTTTTCTTGCTTTACTTTTTGTACATCGTGTATAACAGGAATTGAATTTTGTTGGAAAGATGAGCGGCCAATAAGAATACTGCAGTAAAGATGGTAGAGATGGTTCGAAACGCTAGCTTAGCGCTATTCTGGTGCTTTCTATTGTTGTCATCAACTTCTGTTCATCAACGGCTGGCAACAGCAGCTCCGCCCCAACCGTCCCGTTGGATTCTTCTTTTATTATTTTATTCTGCATTTACAATCAAAGCCAATTCAGCTGCTAATGTTTTCATGGAATAATTTACTCCAACCTCCTTCACCTCCACTTTACCTTCTATTTAACTTCAAAGGCAGGCACATGGATTTACTTAGCCACTTTTAATTTTTGTACATCCCTTCAGGGTATCAACTTAATCCTATATTCGTTGTTTGCGTGCAGCAAGACATGAGTTATGAGAAGAGGCCGTTTCCAAATGTTCATCATGATTTTTTGGGGGAACAGGAACCTAAACCTCCTGAGACGTGCCCTTTCTCTAACTCGTTCTCTTCAGGTCATCTTTGACTGAAGATCCCCCACTGTTACCTCCTCCTCAACCCTTCATGCCTTTTTCTTCTTTTGTGCTGTCAGTTCATGAATGAACATGGCTGTGGACACTCGGCTTCTTTGGAAACATTTTAAAAAGTTCACATACTCTGGAAGAAACAATGATTTCATTAAGTTTTCATAGAATAAGAATGAAAACACGTTATTTTCCCACTCAGTTAGTTCTTGGGTGAAGCCATTTATTGTAAAAACAAAACCAACAAACAAAAAAACTTCTTCTTCTGTTCACCCTTTTTAAAATGTGATGGCAAAATAAACTTCCCAAATGACTGACCCTGTTTAATTTGTACATACCCTGATGATTTGTACATGAAAACATGCACAAAGCTGATACAAAAGAGTTTGAATGGCAGCTAAAGGTGACCATCCTCAACTGTGGCAAAAGATCTTGGAGTTTCTGGACTCCCAACAAACTCTCGTGTCCTTCATCCAGTGCTGCACTGACATTTCTGGATCTTGAGTCAAGGAGAAAGCTAAAGGTTTCAAAAAATCTATGGGAAAAGGTAACTAAACTGTACAAAATTTTTCAAACTGTATAAATGTTTATTTAAAAAAAACATGTTTTAAAATGAGGGTATGGCTTCATGGAACATATCATCTCATTCTATATTTATAGAGCCTTAGAAAGAACATGTTAAGTCCATATTAGATTGTTTGGACTGGTGCCAGGATTTTTTAAGTACTTTTAGAAGATGAAGATTACAAGTAGAAATGATTATAATGAAGCCTTTTTTCTGTAATAAAAGTTAGCCACATCTCAGATTTTTTGGTAGGTAGTTGTTATTTATGGCATCCAAAACCAAAAAAGAAGCTCTTGAAAATAAGAAAAATCTCCAAGAAAGCTATGTAACCTTTGATATGAAATGGGTTGCCATATGCAGTGCTTTTTTTCCCTCTCAGCTTTAGGATTTTTTATGCTAATTCTACTTCAAAAACAACTTTGTGGTTAGAAAATCTCATTAGCTGTGAGTATTCTTTCAGAGTTTTGCTTAAACGTTTTTCTTTCTTTTTTGCCTTGATTTGATTTATTTATTTTCCTGCTGTTCAAGACACATAACATGGTGAAGGAATGAAATAACTCATCCCAGAACAACTCCCCTCACTGTGAAGGCTATGGTTTGGAGAAAAAAAAAACAAGAAAAACATTGGGCTTCTAAAGTTTTCATAGATTCTATGAAAACGTTTTGCTGGTGATAAATGCTTAGTATGCACAACGATCTGTTGAGACCGGGTAGATCTCTATCTGGCAGTCAAAAGATTGGTGTTGCTCTCCAGAGATGGTCCAGTTAGTCTGTGAAATTATCCAGAAGATTAAAACAATCTACGCAGTCGGTGTAATTTGATGGAAAAGACGCTGAATAGGGGCTAGAAAGGACAGTGCAAACATTTGTTTTTCAAAATATTCATCACCTATGTTGGGGATAATAAAATATTTGCTCCTTGTTATTTAACCCTTTTACACTGGAGTTTTGAGTCAAAGAACGTGTGCTTTTTAGGTACCCCAAGGTCACCTCTTTACCTGACAGCGTTTTTGTGTGAACTAGCAACTTTCAAAATGATAATTTTTATGGAGACATAGAAACATCATCACCTTTAGATGAACAAGTAATATCCAATTATACAAACGTTTGTTTCACTGCACAGAAACAACCTTCATAGCCCCCCCAATGTTATGTCACAGATAAAATTCAACATTCTTGCTTGATGACAAGCAAATACTCCCATTGGTATTTTATGGATTTTCTGTCCTGTAAATTGTAAGCAGTAAATTTGAAATTGTAATCTGCAGGACAGACAAAAGCACGATAGCGCTGACAAATACATACTTTATAAATGCATGGACACCAGCCACATTTGCACATGCTATTGGTTGCACAATTTACACTCAGCTGAGGACCGTCAGTCCGTTTCTTCTTTTTTAATGTCTATTTAAACAGTGGCCTCAAAGGCAAAAAGTTTTAACCAAATTGGCGCAAAAGGTGAGACCACCCTTGATCAAAATGCATGATTCTGTATTTATGAGTTACAAATAAAAGATTATTTAAGCTTTTCATTTTTGGCAACAAACACAGGAAGACAAATAAATTAATAAGTCAAATTCTGTTTCTTGATAAAAACTAACCCATTTGCATGTCTCACATATTGCTGCAGCGTCACACATCTTTTTCATTGTTTCACTGTGACTACAACTGAAGACACCACAGAAATGTAACGAAACCTTACACCGTTCCAAAATGGGGATTTACACAGCACATGTGGCGGAATAAAGATGCATCAGAGAGGGAACAAAGTGGCAGTTTAAAAGTCTTTTCAGGCACCCCACCGTGCTGAGCTCTGGGTCTCCTGCTGTTCATTTCACACATGACTTTAGCTTTGTCGGCAGTTACATCATCTTTAAGTCTGTAGACCAGAAATACAACATTTGGCTCAATTTCTATTCAGGATCAAATAGAAAAGTGCTACAATCTGATTAAAAGGGGTTTTATAATACCAAATAGGATTAATAATTAAGTCACAGAGATGAGATGAATGATAGAATTCCAATCCAAATACTGGCACCAGTTAAAGTTGGGGGAATGAAAAGTATCCATGATGGAAAAATAAAGTGATGAATAGGATTGTTATTAATCTAAAATTCAAACAATTCAAAATGTGTCATTCATAATCATAGGATGCAAACTAATTTGGAAAAGATAAGCAAACTCAGTATGGAAAACAATATCTGTACAAAATGCGTTCTCTGTATTAGTAGTATATGTTTTTGTATTACTTTATCACAGCTTTTAACTACACAAGACTGCAGTTGACATAATCGATTTCTTTTAGCTCTTGTTTGATTTCATAGAGTTTCTGTTTTTCAACATTTATGGTTTTTTTTTAACTTGATGGAACCCGCACTTGTTAATTTATTCAATTAAATAGAAATGTTTAGCTACACACAATGTTCTCTATCAAAAAACACACAAAAATGCATTTCCTGTTGAAGTATGCTAAATTACAAAGGATTTTTAGCTGCCTTAAATAATTATTAAAGCATATTTGTTTGAAAGTTTAGCCAAACAAATTACTGGCAGAAAAACTGATAATAATTCCAAATGTGCTACAATTACAAAAAAAATGCTTAGATTAACACTAATAATTAAATTAGCTGCATATTTTGTTTTCAAATAATGATGAATGTAAAAGTACAAGAAAAAAATGGAGTTAAAAATGTGCATTTAGGGGCCTAAAGCATTTAAAATTAGAATTTGAATTGTAAACCGTTTTAAGCTGAGTAGTTTACATAAAAATAAAACAAAAAAAGGTATAAATGAAAGATTACACCCTTATTAAAAACTTGATACACATTTTTTTTGTAGCTCTGATGGAACAAAAACATTTGAAAAGGTTTGTTTTCAATAAACACAAGGAAGCTTGATTTTTCAAAGCCATTAAAACCAAGCAAGCCCCAAAATAAAGGCACTTTTCTGAGGAAGCTGAAAGTTTTAATACCAGAATTGCTGAAAGAATGCAAAAGATTTCAGTTGCCAATAAACATGGTTCCCACTCAACCCACACCTTTGTGCAAAATAGCAACAAATCCGTGTAACACCAAAAAGCTTCCCAACATGTCACTTCTTATTATGCAAAATGCTAATTTGCATGATAATTGATCAAAAATTGCTCTGTGGCATGAGAATCAAACAAACTCTAATTTAATGCCCTATTTTAAACTTTCAACATAAAATAAGACATTGTGGTCAAAAAAGGAAGGTACAAGCTGGTAACAGTTCATCCAAAACAGATGCTGACTGTTAAAGTGTTCATTTGGAAAAAAGAAAAAAAAAAAGTTAGAAAGTCTTGGCAAAAAGCTGTGTGACCACAATACAATTGTAAATGTACTTTTTTCCTTTCCGATGGTTTTGTTCTTTTTTTGCAGATACTAACTGTATCAATGTATCAATGTGTCGTTCGATTTTTTAACTCTTTATGCTTTTGTGCATGTTAGCTTTTTGTGCTTTTTTAAGGCAATGGGGTTCAAAAGCAGAAACAGATGTGAACATCCACTTGAAGTTTACGCAGGGTCTTTTGTCCTGTTTGGGGTAATTCTTCTAGATGATCCATGTGAAAGCCATCAATATATATATAAAACCCTTAAACTGTTGAAAAGATCTCCAGAGACCAAGACAGTATTTCTTGTCAAACCTAGAGAGATGGGAGGTCTTTAAAAGGATTGCATGTCAGCTGAAACAGATTGAACTCCCTCAGTCTCAGTTTGAACTCACTGAAAGGAGGAGGAGCACATGAAGCAGTGCATCGAAGAACACGCCACATGACAAAGTGTCAAATTTACTTAACAACAAATTCCTTTCTGTGGAGTGGAAGTGGATATATATAAAAGATTTCTTTGCTTCAATGTGTGTGACAGAGGAAGTTGGTGTTTTCCATCATCAAACACTTACCAGATGACCATCCTTGTGTCAAACCTGAGTCACAGCAAAGCTAAGGTAGGTGAGCGTCTTTTGAAGACCAAAAGGAATATTCAACACTGCAACGCTCAATGCATGTGAGAAAAGGCGGCAGCCTGGTTGTTCTAGCTCGTTTTCGTTTTGATTTTGCAGTTGGATGACCTAAATACAGATATTGAAAGCATGGCAAAAACAGCTCATGTGATATTTGCATCATGTGCGCCAGCGTTTGTCAGATACCAGTTCAATCAATAGTTTTATTAGATTACATTAATTTAATAATAAGTGGGCTCCCAGAAAAGATTTGCTATGATGGTCTTCAGCTTAGTCTCTTGTTTTACCTTGAAATATGAACTTTTGTTTGCTATTTCCAAAGCACACCCGATAAAATTGTGCTTTTATTTTCGTGCAAAAAATTTGAAAGCATCAGATTTTAGTTTTTTTTTTTTTTTTTGGCGTTTTTGATCATTTTGCAGACATCTTTCAAAAAATGGATCTTTGGTTCATATCATTTTCACGGACGACTAAAATCATGCTACAAAGAAACAGAACCACAACATGACATGGGATATTTGTTCTGGTGCCATCCGCTTTCACTTATCCCTCTTCTGTATCTAAATACATTACAGAAGTTAAACAAAAGCCAAGACATCTTGTTTTGATGCATAAATAAAGTTTTTTTGTTTGCATTGCTGTAACGCTTGTCTACTTTGCATCAGGCTCTCATTTCGTGCTATAAATAAATGTGGCATCTGCCTTATCTACCTTCAAATGCTTGAAAGAGCAAATTGCTGTGACCATTTGTTAACAATAACTTTCTGTGCATTTTTTTTTGGTAGTCAAAGGGTGCTTGGAAGTAGATATTGTGAGATTCAGAAGACGTGTGCACGTTACTTTCTGTAAATGCCAGAGGGCACTATTTGACCATGACTGAAACTTAGGACTTAAGGAAAAAAAGCTGGAGTGTTTCTCACAACCATGTGCAGTGGTGGACTTTTACTTTTGCAAAACAGCTTCTCTCAAGCAATGCAGGGTGGAAGCTTTTTTTTTTTTTTTTGGTTTTATCAAAAATGATCAAAATGTCTCTAAAATTGCAAAATTTTGTTTTTTTTTTAGTGTGTCTGAAAGCATTTCTAACACTAGTGAAGTATTTTGTGATTTGAATGCTGGATAAAAGCAGTTGTGATAGAGTCCAGGTTGACGATAATATCAGTCTTCATTTTTTAGCTGCAAGTAAGGTCATTTTTGATTTGCCTAACTGAATTGAATGATACGCAGCGAGGTGCCAGCGTGTCGTTCGAGTCAGGAGCGCATTGGTTGCACGGATTTAGCTGGTATGTAAACAATGTCTTCTCGTGCGGTGTCAGTTGCAGGTGAAGTGTCTGTGTATGCTTATATTCCTGAGCTTCCCGCTGGTAATGGCTGAGGTGCCTGGTCCATGCAGACACTCAATCACTAGGGAGCACCTGCTGACAGTCAAGCAGTTGGTAGGTGTAAAATCAACATCAGACTGATCAGATCTCCAACCCTCCAGCTGAGATTACGTCTGTTGTCATTTCTGCAGATGGATAACCAGTTGAGCAGTGGTTGCTCAATAACCTACACATTCATAGAGAGGAGAAGTTTGGTAAGGTTAAAATAAGTTTATCTGGTGTGTTTCCAATTAAAGTGAAATTTTCTATCAGCTCTTACTGTGTTTTATCTACAGAGCAAATGTTGTTTTGTGAAGGCTGCCTTGCCCTGGATCTTGGAGCTGCTAACAACCAACTTCAAATATAAACGGGGTTCTGTAAACGATGGCTATGTTCAGTCTCTAAGAGCTCTCATCCTCAACATTTATTCTCAAAAATGTGTGCCACAGATTAACGAAGAAGTTGAGGTTAGTATTTCTACAAATATCATTTAGCAGATTTGATTTTTAAGAACATGTTGATGCCTTTTTTTATGGGATGTCCTGCAGAGTAAGCCAGAGAGCTTTGAGGTTCTCCACAGAGGGTCTCCTTCAGAAGCACTGCAGAAAGCTTCAGAGGTGTTGGCCGTATACTGGGAACTGGTAACGACCAGTGACTCACCTGTTGACTGGAGATGTGAACAGGAATACACAGAAAGTTTTGGATCTACCACAGACCCACCCTTTGAGTCATCCTCACATTATTTTACAGGTGTGAAACTCAATAAATTGAAAAAAAAAAAAATCAATCAGCAGATTTCCTCTCTGATCACAGATGATATGTCCTCTTTTTTCAGAGAGTTACAGTAGGAACTTTGTCAAAGCCTCACACAGACGACCAGTCAGAGATTTTTTCAAGCTTGGCTTCATCGTTGCATCAATCTCTGGAGGGCTACTATTCATTATAATGATCTACTGTCTCATCATACACAAGGTAAGAGCAAATACGCATTCTGTAATGTCAAAACTTGCAAGGTTTGGCTTTAGTTTCCAGCAATACTGTTGTACCAGTCATGACAAAACAATGTGGTGTTGTATGCTAGCATGGATGTGCTGTTTTGCAAAAGTATTGGCATATCTAAAAAAGCTAATTTTCTGTTTATTTTCCCTCCAAAACATTTTTATTCAAAAAATTTATTTTCAACTCCCCTCAAAAACCATTTTTTCTTTGGTTATTAGTTGTCAGACAGTGTGTGAAATGTATTGTCCGCATTTTAACCATTCGGGGGATGGGTGAGCTGCAGACACAGCTGCGCTCAGGAACCATTCGTTGGTTTAACCCACAATCCAACCCCCTGTATCGACTTACACGACAACCGTTTCGGCTCCGATGCGACCGACAGTCTTTACGTAACTTGAAATTGCTACCAGCTGAATAGTGAGCGCCTGCATGGAGAAATGGCATCGGCTGACTCAGAAGTGGCTCAAAAATATTCTAATAATCGCAGATGACAATTATCATCCTGAGCAGGTGTTTTTTGCTTTGTTTTTTTTTTTTTAAACAAAGCATGATCAAAAGTGTTTTTGATTAGAATGAATCGGTTTCAGACATTCTTCATTCTTCAGGGATGAGACCGGGACAGGGAGTTCTCCATCTTCAGTTCAGAGTTTTGCAAGCTTGGCAGCAGAGCCTCTGTGAGTCATCTGCTGTAGCTGGATCGCTCCTGCATCGCACCTGAGCCGTGTGAGCCTGGGGTTAATGTTGAGCGTCAAGCCGGAAGATACATAGTCCCATTTTTTAGTCTTTGGTATGACTCAGTCAGGGTTTAAATTCGCTGCCTTCCACTCTCAGGGCGGACACTCTACCACAAGGCCACTGTAGATCTGAATTCCAGGGGTCTTATTGTATATACATACATTAGTACTGAGCAACAGTTCAGTCCTGGTTTCTCCAATGCTTATGCCAAATTGTCTTTTATGTCTTTATAAGTGAAAACAAAAATGAACTCCATATAGGTGAATTCCAGAGTAAATGAGCCAGAAAAACGAGCAAAAAAATTAAAAACATTTCTTAACTTACAGTCAGGGCTTCAGGATTTATTGGATAATTTTACACTCCAATGCTTCAGTGTCTTTAAGCAATACATAAAAAAATTCTAAAATAATTATAGTTATTGAAGTGTTTGGGAACATATAAGCCTTTATGGAGCAGCTTTGGAGCGACAACTGATAACCAGCTCTTGAGCTGAGCTGGCTTTTTATTATTCCCTGTAGAAAAATGTATAGTTGGGACTTGACCCCCATATATGATTTTTACTGGACTATGAAGATTTTGACAGTCTCTGTGGTTAGAATTCCACTTTAAGTTTTTTTTCTGTTTTTTTATTACATTACGAGCAGGAACGCAATCAGAAAGCAAACAAAACTATACAGTTAAATAGGGATATAAAGCTTCAGGTAGAGTGTTACAGCCCACTCATAAACTTGCAGTGTGTGACATAAATTTTAAAAGCTTTTCACTCTTGTGTTTTCATGTCAGTTTCTGCCAGAACTTTGTGGCTTAACTAATCTACCTTATTTTAAACTTAATGTGCATCATTCTCCTTTAACACAAGAAGTGCTGAAGTTTGAAAGATGTTTGTAAGCTAATGGATTAATCTCATATGTTGGAGGAAATGAGCCAAATATTTCAAGCTTTCATTACCTCCAAAAGTTGTTATTTCAGAGTTTTTTCCCACTTCTTTGTCTCCTGGCAGCTAAATTCTGTTTTTAGTTATTTTTAATTACATCCATGCATTCGACATTTTCTCTCCTAATGAGTCAAGCATAGTTTCAGACATTTGACTTAAATTAGCCTCATACACATTTATTTTCGTTAAACTCACCTTTAGATAGGTGTTGCTATAATTAAAGAATTTTAGATGCATTTCATAGCTATATACGAGTGTGTGATTTTCCCTCTTTTCAGGTCCTTCTTGCTGTTTTTGATATTAATTGCCCAGAATATATTTTGTGCCAGTGGTGTTTATAAAAGGCCAGCCAAGCAGCTGAACAGCTTTCATTTATCTCGTGTAGACCACAGCGGTTTAGGGAGGGGTTGTAAATCTTCTTAGAAATCCACAAACATACCAAGAGCCATTACAAATTTTAGGAGAAAAACAACAACAGCTCCTAAACAAAGTGATGGATAATTTAAAATAAAAGTTTTTTTTTTATGCATGACAACAGCCAAAATTGTCGCACCTACAAATGTGCACATTTAAAAAAGGTACTAATAAAAAATTTAAGATTGTAGTTTTCTTTATTCTTCATTTCCTCACTAAAAATTATTTTCAGTAACGTGGGACAATTTCTCATTAATGCTACAAGATAAGCTGCACAACAAGGCTCCAAAAATCCAGTTTATTAAATTATCATTAAGCATGATAACATATTATTGATATTATTATTATTTTTAGTGTGTCTAATCACAATAAACTGCCACACGATAGAGTGGCTGTTCTCTGGCTTTGAAGGTTTTTTGGATCTATTTTAGTCTTTACATGCCAATATCTTCTTGCAAAATTTTGCCTATTTAATGGCTACTTCATTAAATGCATGTAATGAAACAGAATGTTCTACTTGCTGGGTGGTTCCCTGTGGGATTCCATCAACTTGTTCTGGACTTTTACAGTAGTGGTAAGACTGCCTCAAAATGCCAAGACAGTGGCAGAGGAGGAGTTGGAGAAGGCCTTAGTATTTCAGTATAAAATGTATAGTTATGTACTATGAGTTGGTATTTTTCTCTAGTAGTACAAACTCTATTTGTTCTCTGTACTAGTAGGACTGCTCATGCTCTTTATGGTCTGTCAGTCAGGAACTTTTTAGTCTATTATTTATGAATTTGTTTTCTAGTTGTTTTACTCATATAAATGTTTTTATTGTGTTAGTATTCATGTTGCACCTAGTGTCTATCTGCTTCTAATCATCACACCTCATGTCCTAATCAGGTCTATGGGTTCTGTTTACGAACTGTATATGAGAACTGGAGCAAGTGAGTGTGACGTTACCCATTCTGGTTCCAACAAAATTAAATCAATTTTTTTGCAATACTGGAACCAGAAATCACCAGTAAACAGTGGTGCTGTTGTTCTGTGTCACTTTTCCCTGTGGTCTTTTTTTGTGTCTGTGAGATTTTCTCGTCATGGGTTTGTTGATTTAGATCCAGTTGTGTTGGGTCATTGTTTAGTTAAAAAATTACATTTGATTTAAGCTTTTTGGCTCTGGATTTCATAAGTAATTAGTCCACGCAGAAGAAAAAAAATATGCAATACAAAGCTGATTTAAGGGGTTTCTCTGGATCATTATTAAATATATTCCGAGCTTTTCATTTAAAAAGCACAAAAAGCTTTTTTTTTTAAGAGAGAAAAAAATTACAAAGAAATGTGGTTAGCTTTAAAAAAATAATGTTGCTTGTTCCTGCAAAATTAGATCAGGTAGAAAGAAACTGATTTGGTGGGAAGTTTTACAGATGGATGTTTCAGAGTGAACGTGTTCATCTTCCTATGGAAATTAAAATCTGGTTTAGTGAAAGGAAAGGTTGACGGTTAAAGAGGTGCATTTTTAACTAAATCAGACTTAGTGGTACAAATATGTTTGTATTAAATCATTTTAAATGTGACCAAAAAAACATAGTAACAAGAGTATGATACCTTGTAAGTTATTTTTATTCAAATATTCTACCTTGTTCTAAAATATTATGGCAATTGCTTAAAAATAACAACAGAATAAAGAGATTTGTATTATTCCACAAAAGACAAATATTCTAGAAAAATGTTAAAATGTTTGACTCTTTATATAAAAGATAAAGTAACATTTCTGTTGTTTCTAACCAAAAATGTTTAATATTTGTAATCTAACAGAGCTGTCCCGCAGCCTGAATTATAGCGCAGCTCATTTGAGCTGGTCTGTTTCCTGCTTACATGGTGGCCTAGAAGGGCCAATTTTGATAAATTACAGTGTCAAAGAAAAATTATTGCAACTTTTTTTAGTAAATACTGTAAATGTATCAAAAGCACAGAATTTCTCATATTTATATATTTTTTTATTTGACCATACCAGTAATCTCCTTGTCAAGTTCACAATTAATGTCCATAGAAAAAAGAGTAAAGGGACAGTAGATGGGCAGTAGAAAAAGTAAAATGTTCAGACTAAACAGTCCATCAATATTTCCAAAAAAGACTATTTCTATGATTTTTTTGGGGGTTAAAAATATGGTCAGATTAATAGTGACAGTATTGCTTGAATTGCTTGTTTTTTAGGTCATACTCCAATCTTTTAATAAACTATTGTTAAAGAGTTTCAAATAAATAAGGATTTTGCCATTTAGCCAAAATTTAAGAATAAAAAATAAAAAAACGTGCTGTTTTGTAGGACATACTTTCTGCAGAGTGGTAGGAGTTAATCAGAAATTTGCGTTTGAGTTGAGGGTGAGACTGTTCGTGCAGAGTGAGCCTGCCTTCACTCCCTATCAACATTCTCTCTCGTTGTGGCTTACAGCCCCTCACAACGCCAAGCTAACAGCAGTGCAACAAAAGTGGAAGGATTTGGTTCCATCCAGTTGCACAGTTTTGAACTAGATGGGCGAGGAAAACAAAAACATACATGGATCTATTTGTCTACAAGTGGATGCATCAGAATGGGGCAGAGCAGGGAGCCTGTGGTTTTCTGAACTTATAACTGCCTCTGTGAGGAAAACATGGAGGACAAATACACTTCTTACCTTGTGTAAAACAATTTTCTGGGGTTCTTTTAAGGCTTTATAAATTGCGGGGTAATTTTGTGTAAACTTAAATTTGATGGCTACTTTTTCCTTTTATCATCCATTGGCAGATGTTTTAATTGATACCTGGGTCAAAATGCCTGGTAAATGTTTCAATTGAAGTTGCTTTGTGTGGCTTTTTCTCGGTGCTTTGTTTACAGACTGATTCCAGGAACTTTTACAATTTTGCAGTTCAGAATCTTGCTTTTTGAAGCCAAGTTAAATTGCAGGCTCAGTCAGGTTTTAATTGACTATTAACTTTTCTTCATTTTGGAATGATTAGGAAAGCTAACCAGTAATTGGTGGAAAAGAATTTGCCATTAGCAGACAGACAGCACCAAGCTCTACACGGGTGATTTTTTGGTTTATTATGCACCAAAAAACACTGCTGCTGATTGAATTTAGATGAAAAAGTAAAGAAAGCAACATCGTTGTGATGTGATGATTTGATTTTCTTCTTGGCCGAACTTTAAATTGCAGAATCCGCATACTAAGCTGCATGAGAACGCTGGACACGTCCAGGAGTTTGAGGGCTGTGTGGTTTGCACATGATGGAGACATAACAACCCAAAGTTATATAAAACTATCTGACATTTTCTGTACCACTATATGACAGTGAACCACCAAAAGTTAATACAATGATATGGTGGTTTGCCAAGTTCCCATATAAATGTAGGAAGTTTCTCCAAAATTACAGGGATATTTTTCTTTTTTTTTTTTTGTAGGAAAATGTATTGTGTTACTTGCTTTGGTGTACACTTTATTTCTGCAAATGCCTGCTTCTTTCCTGTTTAAAACAACTTAACATCAACATCAATGTGTGAATGAGTGTGCTCGTGTGAATGGGATTTGTGTCCGTTTGGGCCTTCATAAAGGCAGAAACCACTATAACTACCATTTCCAGGAAATTAGACTATCAGGGAAAATTGATTTTATTTCCATGATTCCATTTAAAAATTAAAGTTTCATAGAATACATGTTCATGGCCCACTGATTAAGTTATTTATTTTTACATAAATTGGGGTTTCAGCTCATAAAACCTATGAAAACAGGATTTCTAAAGATTAGTCATCTGGAGAAAGCTGCCCAAATTCTGAAGGACATGAAGGTTTTCAACTAAGTTTCACCAACTAATCATCTACTAAACT
>NC_050518.1:12661879-12729741 GCF_002922805.2 Oryzias melastigma | reverse complement strand
ATGTTCATGTCACACTGATTAAGTTATTTATTTTTACATAAATTGGGGTTTCAGCTCATAAAACCTATGAAAACAAGATTTCAAGCGATAAGAAATCTGGAGAAAGCTGCCCAAGTTCTGAAGGACATGAAGGTTTCAACTAAGTTTCACCAACTAATCATCTACTAAACTCAAAGCAGCTGCAAAGGTTCCCCACAGGTTATTAAATTGGTTCAGTCGGGCTCAATCTGCCATTGATCCCCAGGAGAAGATGCACCAGGAAAAGTTATGAGCTGAAACCTCAATTTATGTAAAAACAAAAAAATACTAGAAATTAATAAAATAAAAAAATAAAAAACAATGGGCCCTGAATCCCTATTCTGTGAAAGTTACATTTTTTTAATGATTTTTATGGAAATGGATACACTTTCCATGATATTCTTTTTTTTTTGCAAAGGGTCTGTGTATTCATAAAACTATATTTCTTTCTATACTTTAAAAAAAAAAAGTAATTTTTTGCCACCCGCAGAGATAGTCTGCACATAAATAACCAGTATCCCCCACGGCAGATAAAACTAAAGAAACTACTTGGATGAGCAGCAAAACATATCCATAGATCAACTTTAAAGGCCAGTTTCCTTTAAAAACAGAACCCTATGATAATATGACCTGACTGAGAGTCCACAAACTCTGTAGGGTGCGTCCAACCTTTAAACCAGGGATATCCAAGGAGGGGCCCGCTGGCTGGGTTTAGATCTTCTTGTCTTCCTCCAAATATCATGTTGCACTTTCTGTGTTTGGCATTGCCTGTGAAACGGATGAAAACATGTGCAGCCCGCATTCTTGGTGCTCACAATTACATGCCTACATGCAGGTTGGAATTACAGCTTTAGAAATCAAAAACTTTATAGCGGCACAGATTTATGTTTGTGTATGTGTACCTTTGTAAGTGCTGCTCTATTTATATTTGATCCATCATTTAAAAAGTCCCATGAAACCACGTATCTGGCAGCAAGTGTTGCAGTTTATGAACTTATTGGGCTTTAGGAAACTATGATAAACATGGAGCAGCAAAGGCTTTTAATTACCCTTTTTTTTGGAAAGGTGAAGATTTTGTCACCCAAAATACTTTTGGAGTCAATCATTAAGTTGCTCTTATATAATAGGACTATAATGTTCGCTGTAACTTTATGGCAGGAAGCATGCAGGATTTTCCAAGTACATGGATGATGCAGGACAGTGAAAAACTTGTAAAAAAAAAAAAAAACAGCCTTTCACTGTTTTCTGCTGCACAGACCAGTAATGACATTTCAGAAAAACTGCATTTCCCAGGAGTGGGAACTTATTTGCACATGCAGAAGTTTGGTCCCCAACTCAGCTGTCTTGGCCCTCTGAGTTTTAATAGTTTGGGGACCCCTGCTTTTTCCTTTTTACATGTTTCATGGAGTACAGATTACATTTATTTTTTTAAAAAAAAAAGGTTGCATAATAGAACAGATCTTGTCCGACATGTAAAATTCAATTATGAGTTTTCTTTAGACCTACACCTCAAAAAGTTTTTTTTTTTTTTAACATGTTCTTGTTGCACTTTTCTCCTGATTCGGGACATATATAGAGAAAATTAAGATTAAATTTGCATTTCTGAGAATTTTTTCATTCAAATCATTGTGAATCAGGAGTGGACAAAAATTGCCATTGGAAAAAGCTTGTACATTGAAGAGCTTAATAGTTCAAATATTGCTCACCATTTTTGTTGTGCCAGTAATGTTAGGTTGGGGGTGTGAGGGGCTGTAAGCTAGCGTGAGATAGTGTAAATAAAGGGATGATGGGAAATGGGAGCAGGCTCACTTCCGCCCACAACTAACAGGTGAATTCCTAATGAACTACTGCTGCTCTGCAGAAACTGTCCAGGAAAACAACACAAGCCTATGGATTTTCCCTAAAAGCAACATAACTATAAATAAAAGACAACTGGGAATGCTTTTTACAATTGATCAAAAGACGACTGGAGAGGGTCTTTACATCACTGAGGAAATATCAAAGAAAAATCTATTTTTTATGATATTTACACAGTGACATAGGAAAATGTAAAAGCCCACAATATTTCAAACAACACTGTTGCATTCAAAAACAGTCAGTTTGCTTCATGATTATTTCAGACAGAATAGAAAACATTTTACTTCAAAACAATCTTTGTTTAACGTGATTATAATCAGGAGTTGTCAGATGACCTCCTGCTAAGAAAGCCACAATAAAAACATGCAGCAATATACAAAATTCTGCCTGGAATGTGTATATTGCTACATACAAAATCCAGGCAGAATTTGGTATAATGCTGCATGTTTATACAAAATTCATATTTAAAGTCATGCAAAAAAATTACTAGTAAATACATGTCGTAGAAACTGTATTAATTTTTCTTTTTTGTAGTAAAATAGGTGTTTCTAGTTAAGTGTCCTTTCAGCATGACCGCTGTCACTTCCTGCTTCCACAGTGGGGAAAAAAAGATTCAAAAGGCTATTCTTGAAGTCATTATTAGATTAGAAAATTGTTTGTGACTAATCAATTAGCCGTTTAGCAGATGTCTCAGCTCAAAACTTTCACACACTAATACAGGAAATACAACTGAAATATGTTCTCTCAACTGAATTAAAAACTGTTTGCATGAGAAGAAAACATGTGCTTTATACTTCCTACAGTAAAACCTGAACTCTTTACCAGCTGACTTGAAGTGCTTCTATTGTTTTCTTAATCTTTTTTCAATGGGCTCTTCTATTTTATGCACTTTTAGGGTGGATTGGTATTAGCAAAAACAGCTGACAGTCATGCATTCTTGAGAAAAACAGTTTATTTTACTGCTATTGTGAATGTGGAATGGATATTTTTAAGCAATAATTTAGTTCTCTATAATTTAACAGAAATTTAAAAAGCATCAGTACTTGGGTTAGGCGTAACTCGACGTGTCAAATAAACACACCAGTTACACACCATGTTCTACAGGAACTGATTTTGGGATAATCACTTACAGGGATCAGCTTTTTCAGTCATTGTAAACTAAAAACAAAACAAGATGTTTGAGGAAAAATCTGTCTGCATCAACATCCCACACACGTTCTGGTAGTTCATCGATAAAATCTGTTCATTTATCAGCAAAAGTTGATAGATGAACAGATTTTTTTTCAAAAAATCTTAAACTACACTTTTTAAAAAAAAATTCCATTTAGAAAAATTAATTTTTAAACTACTTAGTCGTTTGTTGTAGCATCTTTTGTAAAAATCACTGGCACTAAAACATGCAGGTTGTTCAGGAATTTACTCTTGATTTACTTTTTATATGGCAGAAAATACAGAATGACCTACATGATGACAGAGTCTGATTTTTGTATTTTACTTTGACTCATTCATCATTGACTGAGCACATTACAGTGATCCCATTCTTAAAAAATCAACATAGTTTAGAGATTGTTTCTATTCAGTTGAGTCATTTTTTATTTTATTTTATGGTCTTCCTTTAAGTAAAACATTTTTTAAAGAGGTGTTTTTACAGACTGTTAGTTTTAACATTTATTTATTTATATTTATAAATTGAAACTTGGGAAAACATAATTTTTATTTTTTGGAATTTTATTAAGCTAATTTGTTCTTAACAATAAAGATAAATACAAATGAGACTTAATGATTTGAATTATTTGAAAATCTAACATTCCATTTTTGTTTACTCAGCTTCTTTTGAAATTCCTTTTCAGCTTTAAAAAAAAAGCAACAAGACAACAGACCATTTTGATTTTAACTGATTGTACAAATGAATGCTGGATTTTATGTTTAAAGTCTAAAATCAGAAAAGAGCTTACCACTACAGCAGACCTACATTTCAGAATAAAAGACTATCCGTCGAGTGTTGAGTTATTAATAAATGTCTTGAAGTTTTAAATTCTCTGATATTTTATCAGTGTGAGTTGTCTTTGTGACACATATGTGAGCAGGTAATGTGGTTCAATTAAACCACATTGATTTTTTTTATACACGTTGTTTCAGAATAAAGGATCAGTGTATTAGCTGATTCAAAAGCTATTCAATTTTATAGTGAAGTGACGGAAAACAGAGTTTAGTTCCATTGAAGTGAAGAAAATTCTACGAATCCCTCATGAATCCATTCATAATTCTCCGTTCAAGTGGTGCAATGAACATTTCAATATGGCCCCCGTATGGTTTACCTGTGGGGTGATTTGATTGGCCCCAAATGGGTTCATCTGTTGGTTCCATGGTTCCATGAGTACACCAAATGGGATTTACCTGTAATTTAGGTGGGACTCAACTGGGCAAAATATATTAAAGGGGCCATACCATGATTTTCTTAAGCCTTTCAGACTAAACTATATCCATATATCATACTGTATATTACCGTTGTAACACTAAGAACAAAGGTTCTTAGTGTTTAAATGTTTGCCTGATTTTAGTTTTTTAGATTTTTAAAACAAGAACACTGTATTTATTAAATTTCCAAGTTATCTTGTGAATTTTGCTCCAGGCTTTCTCTTTCACAGCTCTATTACACAAAAGACTTGATGTCATATAATTCCAGCAAGACACAAACTGCAATTAATAGTTTTTCCTCCATGATCTGTTTTTAAACAGTTGACACTTCAGTGAATTAAAAGGACACCATCCATACGTCACTACCAAATCCAAGTTCCCGATTAATCAAAGTTCTACCTGGTTTAACTTTCAACGTGTGTTCAATAGCTATGTTATTTTGTACATGGAGCAGGAAAGTTGTTGTTGAAACTGGAATAGTGACACGTAAATGCAAGAATTTTGAACACAGAAGCCAAAAAAAAAAAACGTGCATGTACATAGACTAATCTTTGGAAGTAATCTCTTGAACATGCATTGCTGAGCTTGAACGTAACTTAACACTCACTGTGTTTGAGGAGACTGGATAACAATGATACGTGGACATTTACACATGACTAAATTTAAATGAAACTAGCCAATAAACATGGAGATCTTAAATGGGGCTGCCTTAAAAAGCTTTCAGAACCAATCTGAATCCTTCCCTTCTCCCTACCCCTACATTTAGCCCTCCAAATGAAGAGTTATGGAAGAATAGTGTCTCCGAATTCAGATGCCACTTTCTCTCGATTAAGTCACTAAGGCCCAATCTGAATTCTTCCCTTCTCCCTTTCCCTTCATTTGGCCCTCCAAACACAGAGTTATGAAAAAATAGCGTCGCATACTTCGGACAGCATTTTCGTTCGATGACTTCATCAATAATCGCCAGTCTTTACCGCGGAGCTTCTAGTGCTTGAATATACAGAACAACAGCGGTTTTATAACGTTAAAAAGGTCATGCTACAACAAAAAGTCATTACTTACATTTAGATGTAAACGTCTGTGGTTCAGAGCGCACCTATGTGAAGAAAAGTGCTTCTCACCGCGACATGGTTTACCCATGCGACGGAGGGCTTTGTATCCCTCCACTTGGAGGGTCGGATTCCACTACCAATCTCCCTTCAAATGTAATGGTAGGGAGAAGGGAAGAATTCAGATTGGGTCTTTAATGTAACATCACTGAACACGCTTGGTATTCACAGACTCACATTGGCCTCCAGAAACACAGTTATATTAGCTAGAGCAGGGGGGTCAAACTCAATCGCACAAGGGCCCAAAATCCAAAACACACCTTAAGTTGCGGGCCGAACAGGATAAATATTTATTGAACACTCTAAAACAACATTTTTAAAACGTTAAAACCATAACTTTTTAACATAATTATGAAGTAAATATATAGCATTACCTGTGATAAAGCTAGTGTGAATGCTGTTAGCTGAATTTGGCCGCTGAAGATGCTAGTGCTGATAGTTGAAGATGCTGAAAATGATAACTGAAAACGCTGAAGCTGATAGCCAACATTAGCTAAATGCCAAATTAGCCTAAAAAAACAAACAAAAAAATGTGGGTTTGCCAAATCAGCTAGCATGGAGCTGAAATATTAGCTAAACTCCGAAATAGCCTAAAAAATCTTAGTAAATGTCAAAATAGTCCAAAAAGCTAGCAGAAAGTCAATTTTTAAAACTTTAAACACGTAACTTTTTAACATAATCATGAATAATAAAAGGACAGGAATATTATTCCAGAATCAGTCAACTTAAACCTTAAATAACTTTTAATATTTTACTCTCCATAAAAATATATTTTGTCAAAATCATACAAGTTAGAAATGAGCCCAAGATGACATCTGGACATTAATAACAATTACATAAAATGATCTGGAGGGACAGATATAATCACCTAGAGGGCGGATCTGGTCCTTTACGATATGTCTATTATCAAGATGCTTTTTAGCAGTTTTGCATCGTGGAACTTAAAGTATCAAGAATAAGTTCAAACAAACAAGGATTTAAAAAATTTCAGGTGAACAAAAACTTTGGGCCATCTTTAGAATCTTTTTCACAGAAATCAACCACTTTGATTGCTTCTACAAAACGTTTCTTTGTCTCTTAATCAATTGTGATTTCTAAACCAAAAAAATGAGGTGCATCTACTTAATCTTTACTTTCACTCTGTCTTTATTTCATCAAATTTGTAAACATGTTCTTTCTTTCCCAATTAGAAAACACATGTCTTCCTTGGATCAAGAATACACAGAAACTCAAGGTGAGAATTTTTAGAGCTCTTTCTATTGAATTAGGTTAATAGGTTTAAATAGGTTTAGTGCCTTATGTCACTCTAATTTATATTTGTTGTTTCATTTACATAAGAGACGTGCAGGACATTGAGATGGAGCAATAATATTGTGAGTATTCTCCTATGTTATAACAAAGTGTTGGGAAATGTCAAACATCTGGAGCTGGTGTGGATCGAAGTGACACATTCCCCACAGCAAATGCAAAGCAAAAACATCCCATGTAATGTTATGAATCTGCTCTTCTCCTCACAGGCAATCTACAGCAAATCCTTCCAACCCATGGAAAGCAGAACATTTGATCAACTTTCAACAAGACTTTTGAAGGCTTTATATGTGCAATGTATCCTCCTAAACTATTTAATCTAAAGCTTTGCTTTGACCGAGAACAAATATGAATCCTATTTTAAATGATGTGCTGTGTATATAATGCAGTATTGATTGCAAATATTTTTTTATTTTCTTTAAAAAATATGTAAGTTTTTTTTTTACAGTAGTCATGTTTGTTGTGTTGTTTGCAACTATTTAGCCAACTCTTTTCCAAATCATCTGACAATGATTGCTATAAGTTATTTATTATTTTAACTCTGTTCAGTCTTTCTATTGATAATAAAGCTAACATTTGATACCAGACAAATGCACTATGCAGTTTAGCTCTCAGATACTATCAGAAGAGAATGTGAATATTATAAAAGCACTTATAAATAGCAGAAAATGACATGAAAAGATTTGCATTTCACCACCATAAGACTACTTTCTGTTTGGAAGTGTTAATCCAATAAATTCTTTACTTATCATGCAGTTCCTAAGTGACCAATTATTACAACAATACATTTATGTTTAGAAGACCCACTACAATTATCTTTTGATTTATTTTAAAAGCGTTCCCACCAGTCGTTTATTTATGATAATGTTGCTTTTAGCTCAAATAAAAAATAAAAAACTGTCATTTTTTATGATATAGTTTGTGTAGAGCGGCAATAATTATTGAAATTTTCCTCCAAGTTGTGGGCAGGAGTAAACCTGGAACAATTATGTCATCGATCTAGTTGTCTACAAGTGGATGAATCAGAATTGTGGCTTGCCATAGTAATATCTTTGTTACACCTACAATCTTTTTCAAACTAATGCTCCTGATTCACAATGAATTAAAGAAATTCTCCTTATTTTAAGTTTAGTTTTTTTTATATATATCCCCCCATTATGAGAAAAAGGTCACAAGAACATGTTAAAAACACGATTTTAATAGGAGTGGGTCTTTAAAGCAAAACAGCTTACTTTGATTTTTTTTTAAAAAAGGGCTTCCCACACTATTTTTTACCTTGTCAAAAGTATTTTCTGCAGTTGATCCACTTAGGAAACCTTTGCCAACTTAACCCCAACAATGTAACCTCTAGCGTCAAGCAGAGAAGCATTAGGTTCAAAGTTTAGGGTCCTTGACATAACTCAGCCTAACAGAATTCGTAGCTTGTTCATTCATCTTCCTCAGAACCAAAAGAGGAAAAAAAATGTGCAGTCCCTATCTTGACTCATCTAGAAAACAACTTTTTCTTTTTTCACCAAAACACATGAGATGTCCTTGGAAAGGCCAGAAGCCCAATAGGAGGAGTTTAGAGTAGCCCAACATGGTTATAAATAACCACCTCTAAAAACCAAGATGAGCAGCCTGGTTCTTGAGAGATTTTAATCACTGCTGAATGACAAGAAACATGACAGTTTTGCAATAGAAATCTGAGAAATACTGTTACGACGTTCATGCCTATTGACTGAGCAATGGCTGCACCTCATATTCTATTATAACAAATTGCACATTGTTGGAGGAGAAAAGAGCAATTACATTTAAACTGAAACATTTTGTGTCTCGAAGAACAACATCAGTAAATCATGTCAAAAGATTCCCTCATGTGACCGTGTGCATGTGGTCTGGCCTCCCTTTGTTTTTGAAGAATCTGTGTAGGAAGCAGAGGAGGAGGAGGAGGAGGAGGAGGCGGAAAAAGCACGCCCCCACAGCTTCTGCACAACTTTGTAGAGAGCAAAACACTGAGATTTGTGCTGGACTTAACCAGCTAAGCTACCACGTAGAAGTGTGAAAGCCTTTGCTGCAGTGGCAGCGGTCCATTCTTCAGACCATTACGAAATGGGGAAAGTATGTATTTAATTCAATGTGGTGCCTTTCCTCTGGGGATTAAAGGCAGCTGTGGTGTGATAGATAGAGAGATGAAAAGACGTGTAGCTTTCAGTGCTGAATACGTTAGAGTCAGAACTGTCAGAAGGGCTTCCGCCTTTTTCTCTCTCTCTGCGAGCTTGTATGTCTTTCAAAAGCTCAAAAATGTTAAGAGCGTTCTGTTGTCATCGCCTTCAAAGAAATTAACTCCAAAGTACTTACTTTTTAACTTGTTAAACTTTTTTATTTAATTTGCAAAAGTATTTTTTTCCCAGATTAATTGTTGATCTGATCTAATAATTTGACTGTTGGATTTGACAAATGCTTTTTGTACTATTCTTCAACTGAGACCAGTTTTTTCTCCGTGCACCGCTGTCACACTACTGCCACCGCCATTGCTTTGTGTTTCTGAAGGTCTACTAATAATGAGCAAATTGCCTTTAATTACTTTTCACCTTTGTTTATTTGGAAAACAAACAAACAGATATCTTACATTGTGCTAAACAGAGATGTCTGAATTCAAAACTCAAATTCACTGTCTTAAATTTCTCTTAATTTTTATTTATTGCTTGCTACAACATTTCACCTGTAAAGCATAAACATTTTGAAGCATTGCAAGAGATAAACAATTGGTAGCAGTTTTAAAGATATTATAATTGATACAAATACATGTTAATCACATGCTGGTCTTACAAAGATAACATTAAATGCATGCAGACAGGCATTTAATTGATATCTGAATAGAAAATATAAAGTTACAAGTAAGCATAAGCTGGTTTGACAAGGAAGACTATTTATTTATGGATACACAAACATAAATGCTAAATAGACATTAAAATAATAGGTTTTCAGTTCCACAAAAAAATAAAAATCCAACTGTTGGTGAAATAGATGGCACCAGTTATAATTGAATAACACTCTGTGCTCTCATGGAGGTCCATCTCCTTCCACATGATGGAGACAAAGATCAGTTTTATCCAGAATAGAGACAGATATATAAGTTGAAATAAAGTATTTATAAAAATCTAGATAAAAGAAGGGTTAAACTGATAAGAGGAGTAAAAATATAATGTATCTTCTAATCTAGTTATTGCCAGTCGTCTGACTGTTTTTCATTATTCTGACAACCATGTGCTCGCCATCTGGATCTGAGATTATACAAGGTTGGTACTGACTAATTCGAAAAGTTGGAAAAGCTTGATTACTATAAAAAGTTTGAATATTTGTACTTGCAATGTTAGTACTGTTTGAAATTGTATCAATAGAGTGTAAAGAACAAATACTTCTCTTAGAGGAAGCAAAAACCTGAACAAAAGAGAGAGAGAGAGAGAGAGCAAGAATCTCTACACATCAATAAAAGCAACACGCCGCAAACAGTAGGCAGCCTCGGCAGGAATGTCTCTGGCATTAATCTCATTGGCATCCAAACGCAGCACTTTTAGCCTGGAGAAGTTCGTCATGTCAACAGAGTCGCAGAAGCTGCTCAAGGTGAACTCTGAAAACAAAGAGAGTAAAAATAAAAGAAGGTTAAGCTTAAATTTAAAGTTTGATTTTAAATCAAATTGCTGATTGGGAATGTCTGTCATGGGTTTCAAACAGTTATAACTCCTCCTTGTGATTAGAAAAAGTGCTTTACCCATGAATGTGTGTAGAAACTGTTGCTGTGAAATCTGAAGTGTCACAGATTTGATGGTAAATTAGAAAAAAAGCTATTTTTATATTCAAACCGAGTATTTTAAAAAGTGAATGCAGAAGTAAAATGATGTGGAGAAAACGGGGCAACTAACTTTTTCTTGTTTACTTGATAAAATAACCTTAAATATTCTCATCAAAAGCAAAAGGATATCTGCTAGCTTAACTTTCTAAGTAATTTCTTCTCCTGAAACTTTTTGTTTTTCTCCCAAGTGTGGCAGAACTATCATCTGTGCGAGGTGACTGGATCTCATGTTTGACTTGCTGTTTTTATGTTTTATCATGGAAATTGGTCAGGGAGTTCAACCTTTAACCTCTTTTTCACTGAAAGCTCTTGAGCTGTTACACAGTGACAAGTTTAAGGCTAGTAAAAGCAGAATCCACACAGCTCAATTTTCCATGGAAATTATCTATATTTGTACTTCTTTGAAAACAAACACGGAGAATGTCCACAAGCCTAAAATGGTGAAAAAAGTAACATGTGTGGAAGGTAAAGGGTTTGATCACATGAAAAAAGATATAATGTTTCTGTTGAACCTGACTTTTTTATTGGATCTGTGTAACTCCCAAAACAAATAAAGATTATTTTCAGCAAGCAAATCTGCTATCTGTTCTAAATTTGTGATGATTTTTGGGATAAGCTGTTAAAGTTTTGTTTTTTGTTCTTGGATAGTTCCAAACATTAGAAACACATGTTCTACTGGGCACTGTAAATTGTAAATTCAAGTGAGAATTCAGAGTGAACATAAGAAAGGTGTAAAAGTGCATAATTACCTGCTTCCTGAATCCAGTAATTGGTGTATTTATTTATTTGCATATAAAATTGTTATTTGCTCACATTAAATGTTTCAAAGTGGTTTCCCAACATTGTGATGTAAAGGATATTCAAAGATGAAAAGGAGAGAGTTCATACCTTTGATTTTATTGGCGTGCAAGTAAAGGTTCTCCAGGTTCCTACTGACAACGGGAATCTTCTCCAGTCTATTGAAGGAAAGGTCAAGCTCAGCAAGGGTGCTAGAATTGAAAACATTGGATGGAAGTCCTTTATCTGTGAGCATGTTATGAGCCAACCGTAGAAACTGCAGTTTGGGGTTCAAAGAGAGAAGACCTTCCGGGACACTCTCTATGCTATTGGACTGCAGGTAGAGCTGCTGCAGCAGCTCAGGGAGATTCTCTGGAATTTTCTTCAGTTTGTTTTTGCTCATGTCCAGCATGATCAGAGACTTGAGTCCCTTAAACTCGTTTCCTGTTTCCTCTATGACATTTGCTTGCAGGTATAGAGTAGTGAGGTGGGCCATTCCTTCCAAAGAGCTGGGGGTGATTTTGGAGATCTTATTGTGACCCAGTCGCAGGTCTGTGAGAGATCTGGGCAGGTTCTCAGGAACACGACTCAACTCATTGTTATCCAGGTGAAGCTGCTTCAGGTTTTTCAACTTGCTGAAGATGTTCTTGCTCATCTTGTCTGAGTTGAGCTGGTTGTGAGACATGACTATCCACAGCAGGTTGGTAGCATTGTCAAACACCCCATCCTGGATGCCTGCGATCCTGTTACGCTGCAGGTAGACGTACTTTATTTGTGATGGGACATAAGGAACATGCTGAAGGTTGCGATTGTTGCAATACATGGCGGTTGGGTACATCAACGGGCAGTCGCATTCCAGGGGGCAATTACTGTCCTCTGCCTGCCAGCCGGCATGCTGCCGCCGCCCTCGTAGATGCGAGAGCCACTGGAATGAGCTGTAGTGTTGGCCGAAGCTCACATCCAGTATTCCCACTACAAGGAGGAGCACCACTGTTGACATGATCGCTGCAGGGAAAACAAATGTGAACATTCGCTCCTCAAAACAATCCCACATAAGGTGGAGCGCAAGCTGAAGCAATAAAAAAAAAAAATCTGCGTCAACTTTTAAAGTTTACCTACCAGCAGGCTGATCTGAAATGTAGCTTCCTTTCTTCTTCACCTTGCCTGTGTATCTGTCGGAAGGAGTACAATATGTTGCTGGTACAGAGTGAAGATGGTCCCCTCCCAGCAACTGTACCACAAAGCACTCAGTGTTGTTACAGCACATACATTTTTCCTCTTCTATGTAACCTACACTGCAACATATCCCCTTCAGCTATGTGCGTATGAATACCACCTGTCATAGAATGAGCACATCTGGTTTTTAACAACTTTGTTTCATGCCCTATCATTAACATTGTACCCACTGCAAGTCTGCATGCCATTTAGGTTGTTTTGGGGAGTTTTAAAGGAGACCCTGTTGAGTAGTGAACAGAAAACAGAAATAGTTTTCATATCTTATAGTGCAACTAAGTTTTAATGTAAATTTAAACCTCCAGTATGTAAATGCTTGACGTTGAACACACAATGCTTGTCACCAAATATAAAAAATATCTTTGTCATCTTTGCTTTTACACTATACCTGTTTAAAATGATAGTAGTTTAGTTGAGGAGAAAGCTAACAGCTGGTTGTTCTGGCGCCTGCCTGCACAAAAAAATAAATAAAACATGGTAATTTTGTCAATAGTTTTCTGAACATGTCCTGCAACTAATGTTTTCTTCTGGTGAGGGGAAAACTGGGCTTAAAAGATCTTGATTTATCCCTGTCCGTCTAGCCTCCGTGTTCCTGTGAGAAAGCAAAACACAACATATTTGCCGGCAATGAACTTTGTTCTATGTGTAATAGATCTTCGTAACCCATGAATCATAGAAGAAAGGGAGCCTAAAGATATACAGATGGGATGCCTTTGTATGAAAATTGGAAAGCTTGTGTCAAAGAACCCAAAGAAACGGTAAACATGGCCAGATGTTTAGGAAGCTGTGGTTTGCTTTTTGTTGGAGGCACGGTGTCAAATATGGTCTTCATTTTTTATTAAGTCAAAATCCTTAAATGCAAGTACATTAACAAGGAACTTAAGCACAGGTGTGAATGTAAAGAAGTAAATTATAATATTCAAAAAAGAAGAAAACCAGTTTTTTTATTCTCTTACAACAATCAAAGGATGAAACAACTGGGCACTATTGGAGAAAACAAACACTGTTAACTTTATGTTTTAATGGTGTAAGTATTTGGCACTTGTGGCTTTTTTTTTTTTGCTTGAAGTAGTTCAACAATTGAATCTTGTGTTCCTTTGTATGTTGCACCACTCCACATATCTTTCTGTTTTCCAAAAATCAAAGATTTCAACAAAAAGGGTGTAGGGCAAGGCAGTAAAATCACTGATAATATATTAAGGCAGAGCATCCAACATGTTTCTGGACAGACACACAGATGGATGGATGAATGGACTGAGAGAGAGAGGTATGTTTGCACTCATGTGAGATTGAATGTGTGTGTCTTTAACCTTAGAGCACCATCAGAAGGTGATTTTCACCTGAGCAAAAGTGTTTACATTATTTTTCTAAGTGTCATGTGTCCCTGGGTGGAGTCTCACATGTCCCAAGAATGGGTGGACCAAAGGCTGAGGAATGGTAGGAATTATTTTTCATTCATTTTTTAGGATCTTCTTATGTTTTTATTTTCCATTATGTTACATATAACACAGTTGAAAATGAAAGAAAACTACTGTAATTTATCATGTCCTATTTTGATCTATTTTTTACGACAAATACTTTTTATTGGGTATATTATATCAGGTAAAAATTACCCGGCAAAAGTGATGGTGTAACTTTTTCTAGTGAAAGTGTTCTAGGGTTAAACATGACAGTATTTTCCTTCTGTGGTACATAGCTTCTACGTAACATGCTATAAAGTTTTCAACATGTGATGTCATCATCACATTTGTATTCCAGTAGCACATAGAATTGTTCAAAATCTCAAATGCTTAGGAATGTCTTCCTGGTTTAGTTGTGTTTGTAAAATGATTAATTTAGTTATTGGCACTTCTCTTTTCAGTATGCACTTATTTCCCTTTAAAGAACACAAGCATAAAAGGGATGGGACAATAAAATAAATTATTTTTCAAGCTATTATGTAAACTGTTCTTGACCAATTTAAAAAAATAAATAATGAATTAGACATGTCATATATTGAATGAGTAATGTATGCACTTATTTTCCTTTAAAGAACATAAGCATAATAGGGGTGGGATTATAAAATCACTTCCTCCCTCTCTTTTTTAAAAGCTATTAATTAAACTGTTCTTGACCAACTTAAAAAAATATTAAATCATTGTGTCATGTAATGATCAGAGTAATTATAATAGAATTCTTCGTGTGCATGTATGGATTTATAAATAGTTGTATTTTAATTTTTAATTTTCTAATCAAATCATGATTAATCATCTCAAGTTTGATTTATCTATGTATTAATGTAAATCTCTCGTTTGTCGACATTTTTTCGTATTTATTTATTTGGTTTTGTTCTAAATTCTATAAATACATCAATTCCAACCCAAGCTGAAGAGGGAGAATTGGGAAATCTTCTTGCGGAACTAATGTTTTCTCGCAGTGAGGTGCAGATTCACGGGGGAAGTAAATATGCGACGGACTGCCGAGTCCAGCGAGGACCGGGGACATTTGACTGAAAATTAATATTGATTGTAAATTCAGTAACCGCTATTCGTGTGGGGAACATAAATAACTTAAAATGAAGTGCTCATAAACCCAAATACTTTAAAGTTATTGACGTAGCGAGCGTGCAAATTAATTTAATGACACGCTAGTTAGTTTGTTTTTACGAAAAGATGTTCTCCAAACCATTTCGAGTTAAATCTAACACTGTCATCAAAGGATCCGACAGGTGAGTCAGCTGAAACTTTACCATTGATTTCATGAATTTGTGAACTGCTTTAGTATGAATGAGCGGGTTTTGTTAGCGTTAGCTGTCATTTCTGGTAGTAGCAGGTGTGTTAGCAAATCTTTCACCTGTTTTAAGAAAAATGATTACTGAAAACATATCGGTATATTGAATATTGGTTATAATTTTATGATTGCCATCGTCATAATCAATAATGAGTAAACTCAAATCTCTATTTTCATGTATTTTTTTGGAACTGTTATTTCCTTTAGGAGAAAACTAAAGGCAGACCTACTGTCAGCGTTTCCCTCCCTGTCTCCTGATGACATTTCTGAGCTGGTGCCCAACAAAGAAGAGTTAAATGTTGTGAAGATCTATGCACACAAGGGAGAAGCTGTGACTCTTTATGTCCTGCAGAAAAATCCATTGTTCTTTGAAGTGGATAAACGCCTTTTCCCCACAGGTAATACATCTACATTGAGGCCGTTTTACTTATTAAGACTTAATGACTAATTTGTTGACATTTTTGTATTTTTAGTGTATCTGCTATGGCGTCATCCTGCTCTGATTCCAGTTTTTCAAACATGGCCTCCTGTGCTTCAGAAGTTAATTGGAGGAGCTGGTAGATTCCTCTATAAGATGAAATATTTTGGTAACTATTGTGTTGGTAAAGATGATGTGTGTTTCCATAGATCTCATGCTGCCTGGAGTGGTGGTGCCGTCCCGTGGTCTTCCAGAGGTGAAGCAAGGAGACTGCTGTGCAGTTACACTAGTGAACAACAAGTATGTAGGAAATGCTAGTTTTTTGAGGCTTCTCACTTTTCCCATGAAGGCATGGTGGTGACAGTGCTGCACTGATTGTGGCTGCTTTCAGGGCTCCCATTGCAGTTGGCAAAGCTGCGGTGTCGACGTCAGAGATGACCAGTTTGGAAATGAAAGGGAGAGGACTTTGTGTTCTTCACACATACATGGATTATCTCTGGTTGGTGATGTAAATCCTTTGCTTAACATTTCCGATTATATTTTATTGGGGAAAAATTTAACTCATGGCTACAACCGGTGGAAGAATTTCGCATAATTCAATAGAAGAAAAAGAATAATATTAAACGCATGTATTGCCTGTGCAGGATCTACTGAGGCATTGAATAAACTAAGAATTATCGGTGACATAATCGTGTGCAAACCTGGTATTGGGCCACACTGTCAGACTTTTTCAAGGCAGGTTATCTGGAGAAAATAATCACAGTTGTCTAAAGGTTCAGTTTCATACCTTCAAAGAAGAAGACTCCTATTTTACTAAACAGATTTTGCTCAAGTATATAAATATTTTTTTCCTTTGCTTATGTTTTAATTTGAAATTTTCAGCACAGTCTTTAGACAATGAATTTTACAAAATTCAGTTGATTAGTAAAAAAAAAATATTAGGATGTTCAGAAAATGTAAGGTATCATTTTTTATTTTTACAATTTGTCTGAACAAAAATTAGCTATTATTGTTCAAATTATACATAAGTAAAACTTCATAACTATCATCACACAATTTGTTTGAAATAAATAAGCACAATCGTATATATACTATACTATTTAGTGTTTTGTTAATATACATTTTTATCTTAAAGACAAACAAAAATGCTTTTTTTGTAGTCCACAATGTCAAGTCTGTAGCAGTGATTCATTTATTTCTGCTTTGTCATTTAATTATGTTGATTTTGAAGCGTGACATACAACTTTAGGTTTGTAAGCCCAATAAACCTTAAACCAGACAGATTTTACACCAATAAAGATCTGTATCAAACATGCTAAATGCAAACATACTGAGAAGGGTAAAGTGCCATGAATCATTTTAATTGAAAATAGACCTCAAACAACATTTTGGAAAACACACTTTTAAAGTTCTCAGTTTTTAATGCCACAAATCCAAAATGAGCTGATATTTGCATCAAAGTGACACACTTGATAGTTTAAGGTTGATCATCATAATAAGAGTTCCCTCAGATGTTTTTAGGAGTCGGTTGTTTCGACACTTTGTTATAACTACAGTTTTTCCTGTTGCTGCGACTTCTCATACATAAAGTTGGGCAAAAAAGTATTTAGTCAGCCACCAATTGGGCAAGTTCTCCAACCTAAAAAGATGACCCTGTAATTTTTATCATAGGTATACCTCAATGAGACAAAATCCATAAAAATAATATTGTTTGATTTTTAAAGAACTTATTTGCAAATTATGGTGGAAACAGTGTTATTTTTCCACTTTGCAGTTCACCTGGTCTCAGTGCGATCATGCTGATGCTTTTTTTTGGAACAGTGCATCCTGTTCTGTGTCCTGAGTGGCTGGAGACCTTGTCAATCAATCTACTCCGTGCCTTGCCCCCAGTGTAGACGCGCAGCTCTTCAAATCTCCATAAATCTGTGATCGCGATCAGATCCATTTTCATTCTATAATTCTGGATTTGAAAATGTCCATGACTGTTTGAGAAAAGTGTAAAGTGTGTAGTGAGGAGTTTGGTGTGTGGCTTTCTGGAAAACATAGCACATTTTCTGTTAGCCTACAAACCGACCCCGGCCCCACATCAGAGAAGAGAACAGTTATGTGGCCCTCACAAGGAAAGTTTAGAGACCCCTGCACTACGCCACCAGGGACTCAAACCCTGCAGTGCAGGATGTGTCTAAACTTTACTAGAGAGCATTTGGATGGTCAGAAGAGGATTGGGGGGAGTGGCTTCATAAGAAGCATTTTAAGGTCCTGGAGTGGCCTAGCCAGTCTCCAGATCTCAGCCCCATAGAAAATCTTTTGAGGGAGTTTAAAGTCTGTGTTGTTTAGCAACAGTCTCAAAACATCACTGCTCTAGAGGAGATCTGCATGGAGGAATGGACCAAAATACCAGCGACAGTTTGTGAAAACTTTGTGAAGATTTACAGAAAACGTTTGACTGCTGTCATTGCTAACAAAGGGTATATAACAAAGTATTGAGTTGAACTTGTTTTATTCACCAAATACTTACTTTCCACCATCATTTACAAATAAATTCTGTAAAAATCAGACAATGTGATTTTTTTGGATTGTTTTTTCTCATTTTTTCTCTCATAGCTGAGGTGGGAGAGCTTGCACAGTTGGTCGATGACTGAATAATTTTTGCCCCACTGCAGCTTGGTAGTTGTATATGAAGCATTGTTCTGCATCATTTGGGTTTTGTCTTGCTCATCCATCTCAGGTTTTATGACTTTGTGCTGCCTCCCTCTAAAAACAGCAGAGTGTTGATTATTTTTGAAAGTCTTGATAGTTTGAGGCCTTGATGGTGTCAAAAGCTCTAGAAATTCCAAGACTCATCTACTTGTTTCCTGAAAAAGGACTTTGGTGCATCAGGCGGGTCACAACAACCCCCCCCCACCTCAATTCAGAAATGCAGAGGGTCCAGAGCTGGGCTAACCTTTTATATGTCTTTATTTTTAAGGGCATTTGGAGATAAGTCAAACCCTCCTTCCCTGTCAGATCCAGAAAGTGAAGATCAAGAAAACGGCGAGGAATGTGAGACCAGCGAGCAGGAAGCAGAGATGGAATTTGAGAAGAGTGAGGAGCGCCAGAGTCCTGGTGAAACTGTCTCCGATCCAGCTTGCTGTGGTTTGGAGGAACTGATACTAACTGAAACGGAGGAAGATAAAGGTGAACCTTCCAGTGAACTCGAGGAGGAGCACCAGGAGGAAAAGAAAACACCCCAAGGTACCTGAATAACACACACCTGACTGCTCATCATCAGATGTAAAAACTGAACTACTTCTCAATACTTGGACTAATCCTCATATTTTATAAAAGTAACCAAACATATATTTATTAAAATCCAATTAAATCTGAGAATAACAATCTGTTTTGAAACAGAAATATCATTCTGTTCCTATTTTTCTTTACCATGAGAATAAGATTTAGCATAATAATTCAATAACACAATCCTCTCCTGGCTCCTCCAGAGGAAATGGATGCCCTGCTGTTGCAATGCTTCTTTCATGCCCTCAAGAGCAAAGTGAAGAAGTCAGAGCTCCCGCTGTTGACCAGCACATTTCTGCGGAACCACATGTTCTCCTGCTGGTAAATGATGCTGCATCCCTTTTAAAATTAATCCGATGGATTTGAAATATGCCTGAAACTGTTTTATATTCCAGCCCAAGTGGAAAGCAACTTGATATCAAGAAGTCCAGCTATAAAAAGGTATGCAGAATTAGGGATAAATACATGACCATTTTTAATTTGAGTTAATAAGATATATTTGTATTGTTTTTTTTAACAGCTGTCTAAGTTTCTGCAGGTCATGCAGCAGCAGTATAATTTTATGCGAGTAAAAGAGCTCTCCAAAGGTGTAGAAAGCATCGTGGAAGTGGACTGGAAAAATCCAGAGTAAGCTGAACCCAGCCTCAGCTTCAAACTTCATTCAAACTTTGAGTTATAATTCTTTTTTTTGTGTGTCATCATATAATTTTATAGCTTGCGTTCCTTTTGCGTTCCGGAGGAGACCAGTGTGGAGACAACTACCATTCAAGAAGAAGTGGAAGAAGAATCGTATCACCCTCCAGAGATCACAACGTTGTACTCTGTGTCAGCTCGGGTGGAGCCTCTCTTTATTGATGCAAATAAGAGGTTTGTTTGTGCGCCTTTTTCCTCACTTTTTATGTTATTTTCATGGCGTGCGGCTAAAAAACGGTTCTGGTAAATTTGCAGCTGGTCTCTGTTAGCAATTCAGGCAAAGTGGCCACCAACATTTGTGTACACTTAAACACAGCAGGCCACCATCCATGGCTTTTGTCAGCTTAGTGAGAATCATTTTGTCGTTAAAGGCTGTTCTGACTCGCTCACTTCCTACAAAAGTCAGTTTGCTCCTGGTGTTTAACTCATAGAGGCGTAACATGCATGCAAGTGCTACGAGATAAAAAAAGGGATAATAGAGCTACAACGAGCAGCCTGTCTGCCCGATACTTTTGAGAAACAAATGGGAAGATAAATCACCAAAGCAAGTTTTAGCTAAAAGATGATTATTTTAGTGCTGTTTTCTTCATCAAGTAAAAATTCTTCTTGGTTCTTTCATTTTCACCATGTTTCAAGTAACACATTATTAATCAGGGCTGGGAATGAATGCCAAAATACAGATTTTATTTGTTTTTCATTCAGAAGTTAACTATTTGATTCACATTATGATTCTATGTGGGTCAATTAAATGTATTTTTTTGACAAATTTCCATTCAAAACTGAAAAAAAAAATGTTCACAAAATGTTTCATGCGATTACGGAGATTACTGGTTAAATTAGTAACAGATCAAAAACCATTCCTTACTCAACAGGTGACAAAATAACCTTCCTGACATTAATTATTCATTATTAGAAATGATTCAAATAACTGCAGATATTTTCTCTTTCTGTTCTACCGCTGCAGCTGTGTTGCTTTTCTTGCAGAAAATGCGGTCCTATTGTCGGCATTTGCTTGAAGGAACTTATCAATTTCTGCCGCCGGAAGTGCAAAAGTCAAGTGTTTGTTCCCGTTGCCATGGTGAATCATGCTGTCTTTGCTCCATTGATCAGGGCTTTTAATGACCGCGACGCTCACACCTGATTCTGGTTCTAACAACTTCAAGTTGATTAAATCAAACATTTTCAGCTGTTCTGAAACCGAAAACCCTGAGTTTGGGAATTTAGAGTCCAGTGACTCTAAGTTCAGGTTTGAACTCTAAATTTGTTGAACCTGCTTCTTGGAACGGGCCCCTGGCCATGTTGAAGAGGGGGAAAACTGGCTGCTGTTTTTATTCCTCCAACAATAGAAGTTCATTTTATATACTTTTAATCAAACTGTTTAAAAAAAAGGATGACATTTTTAGGTAGAACGTGCTGGATTCATGGATTCCCTGATGTATTTGACTTGCAGAGAACAACTTTAAAAAAGTAAAACTCACGACTTTAGTTTTATCTGCACAATCTGGACTATAGCTATACTTGAAAAAAGAAAAAGTTTTATTTTTGGGACGTTTTGATTTGTTTGTGTTTTGGTGGAATTTCGATTCTTAGAGTTTTACTTTGCATAAAAAAAGTTCTCACTTCTAACTGTCTTTAGTTTGTTAGATTGTAGTAAAAGTTTTGATTTATGAAACGCTGTATTTTGTTGCAGGAAAGGAGCAACACTGCATCCTGCAGAAGTAAGAAGTATTATCACAGATTATGTGAAGAAGAACGAACTGGTGGACGCAAATAATAAGAAGTAAGGTCATAATTACTAAGACATGTAATAGGAGTCTGACTTGTGATGTTTTACACACTCTGTTGGAAAAGAATTGAATGAATTTCACAATAGGATTCTTTTTGCTTGTCAGCTGACGTAAAGCTAGGAGTTACTCTAACATAACTGGACACTCTCATGTCACAGTTGTTTTCTGGCGCCACGTTTAGTGATCACTTCTGATCCTAAGCCATTTAATCTAATAACAATCATCCTAAACGTTTAAATGTGACAGCAATGTAGAGCCAATCTAAAGTTCTTTTTTGTACCATGAAACGAAAGAGTCTGGTGCGAAACCAATTTTAAATGAGTGTTCAAATTAAATTACTTTAAATCTGTGAAGGAGCCATTAGTGCTTTGAAGCAAGTTTCCAGCTACGTTTTCCTGTCTAACCAAAGTGCTTCCTCTCCTCCAACAGTTACGTGATTATAAACCCAACTCTGTGTGACTGCTTACTAGAAAAAATGGAATACCAGGAAGTGGAGTTTCTTAAATGGGATGACGTGTTTAGCAGGTATTTGATTTTTTGTTGTTGTTTTTTCCTTTTCCCTTACTGGAGCTCCAGAATCAGGGCTTTTTTGCTCATACCAGTATACAAACTACATACTAGTATTTAGTTTACTTTTATGTTGGTTCTCAAGGCTACCAAAAAGAGGAGAAATGATTAAAATCACTAAAAGGCTGTGGAAATCATTGCTACGATATGCACTAATTTTAAATTGTTTAGTCTTTTTAGAAAAACTAAAGAACTTTAAGAAGAAGTTTGCAACATAAGGAGAAAATACTTAAAAAAAGCCTAACAATAACTGGGTTTGTGGGTATCTGTAATTAATTTAAGATGATTCAGAGTGTTTTATTTTGAAAGGAACAAATGTGGAGATGTTTTTTTTCCTCACTCCCTTTTTGATTTTTGCTGTTTATATGTCTTGTTTTGCTGCTCTACATACGTTTTCATGTCTGTCTGAAATTAAGTGTACCTGCCATTTGAGGAGGACTGTGGACGTAGAGAAATTCTGACTTTATTCTTAGAATTCTGACTTTCTTTAAACATATATTTGTCTGTAATAGCTTATCATCAGTTGAAGTGCAGCTGTGCAGACCTGCTGTCTGCTTGACAGAAAATATGAAGTGAGCATGTGCTTACAAACTTCTACAAGTCTAGAACTGAATTGCAAAAGTTGTAAAAACTATACAATTGTGTATATTTTTAGGGGTGTAACAATTAATCAATGGATCAGTTTATCCAACCAGATCAATCAGTCTGAGGCAAGTTGTTAATTGAATCAATTTATAAATAAATTATGATATGAACCAAATTTGTGTTAAAATGAATTGTTACACCCCTAATATTTAGGTATTAGACTAGAAAACTAGTGTTTCCCTTTGCATATAAAGTTCAATCTTTATTTACCCAAGTGAGTCAATTAAGAGTCAATTCTCATTCATCGTACAATGATGACATGGATTTATGATTGTGAACACAACAAAGAACTTATTTTTGTGCTGCAGGAAGTCTGTGATCTACAATTCCATAAAACGATATGTCTTATTTATGTGATTTTAGATGTTTCGTTTTTACTAACCGTTTGCTTCTGTGTCTGAAAATGAACTTTATTGTCTTTAAAAGTTGTTTTCATTAAGCTGAGAAAAGGGGCCAGAAGAACTTCTAACGCACTAGTGTTCCCTTTAGACATGTAAAACATATTTGCATTTAGAACTGAGCACTCTATCTTATTCAAGGCAGAGATTTTACCCAAAGGTGTTTGTTTTACAGGACGCTGGGAAGAATGAACGAGTGCTATCAGCTGGTCTTTCCTGGACGAGCACCTGTTGTAAAGAAGGGCCGCGTTGAGCCGATAGACATTTCTGTGGCATCTCGAGGCTCAAATAAGAAGGTAAAACTTGAAGAAGAAGATTTTCACTAGAGCTGCTTAAAACACAAATAATTGTGTTACACTTCTAATGTTTAACTGTATTTTCCTTAGTTTAGGTTTATTTGAGCTCAGTGCAGGAATCAAATCAGGATAATTTAAACACTTTTTAAAGAGAATTAGCTCTATGGCCTCCTCAAATATAATAACTACGTCAGCTGAACCCATGAGTAGAATAAGTAAAGTACACTAAAACCTGAAGGAGCAGAAGGAGGAACAGATGACTTTAATACACATCTGTGAAATCAATTCATTTTTAAGAAGCACTTTTCATACTAAAGCAGCACAACAAGAATAAAATCTCTTTTTGAATATTAAAACTCAAGGATAAATCATACACATTTGGTCAAACTCCCCCTCCACAAACAAACTTTGACCTTTTTTTTAAATTAAGCTATAAAAATATCTTGAGATACAAACAAACTAGATTAGCATGAAGGTGAGAAAACGAAACCTTGGGGGGGGGGGGATCTGTTCACCATATGAGCCAATTGTAATTTAGCGTCCAAAAATGTGTTCAGCAAAGTATCTAAGAGTCAAAGCCTAAATATTGTTATTAATTTTTATAAATAAAAAAAAAATTACATTTTGTATTTTTGTTTGTCACTTTTTTCCCCAATCATTTCTTATTACATTTGATCTATCGTCCTATCCGACGCCTCGTGTTGACCCGCTCATCCTCGTGTTTTCTGCAGGTGACTCTAATAAAGAACTTGGAGGTGTACGGTTTGGATCCCGCAGTCATAGCCTCCACTTTGCAGCACAGAGTCCAGGCCAGCACGGTGCTGCAGCCTGTACCTGGAGCCAAAGAGCGAGTCCTGGTCCAGATCCAAGGCAACCAGGTTCATCAAGCTGGAAACCTGCTACTCGGTATAAACCATGATCATTTAACTAAAATTATGCCGAGTCATAGAAAAAATACGTTTTTTTTATTTATCGGAGACTTTATATACTTAAAAAATACAACAAGATAACGTTTTCTTCACTTTCTAATGGATGATTCAAGGAAAACATCATGCTGAAGGTTAAAGTGCGGTTAAAAAAGCATAAATTGTCCTGGTTTATGTGTTCAGTGCACATTTTCAAGCAATCTGTAGATGTTTGTATGTCTGATAGAGAACCCCAGATGAAATGTCAGGCCTGCCACTATATTCTTACATAATTTTAGTCCCTAATGAGGTGATTTGTGTAAAAACTAAAGCTTTTATTCCTTTTGGCCAAAAAAATGGGACCAATCAAGACTTTAACCTGACTGAAATACTCCTTGTTTAAGAGTCTTTAACTTAAAAACCCAAAACTACTAAAACAATATTGTAATACGTGATTTCAAACATAATCTTTTTTATTCTTCCCATTTTACTTTTTTTCTAACCAAAATATGTTCCGATGTTTTTTACTCAATATTATCTTTAACTAACTTTAAGGAGTTTGACTAAAAATGTATTTTTATGGAGAGAAAATAGACTCGTCCTGATTTGTACGTGTATAATTCTTGATTTGTAATTCATACAATACATTTTGTGCATAAGTACAAAAACCACAAGTGGGTCTATTTTCTCTCCATATATTTTTCACTAATATAAACTGTTGTCTAAATGGAGACTCCAGTCATGTGGTGTATTGCTGCTCTTAATTCTAAAAATCAAATTCCCTCTTTGCTTTTCTTTCAGATCATTATCATATCGCTCGGAAATACATCCAAGGACTAGACAAAGCTTCAAAAAGTGGCAAGAAGAAGTGACAACTCAAGACTTTGTTGATGGAAAACCATGTTTTTGATCAGCCATTTAGATGAGCTAATGCTAGTTCCTGTTTCAAGTAGATACAAACATGTCTTGTATTTTGGCTCCAAATTAAATTTCAAAATAAAGATTTTTTTTTAAAGAACCAGTTTGTCACTTCACTTTTCCCGCATGTTATCTGTGATTTATTTCATACCTGACAGTTTGAAACTGAAGAAACTGCATGAAAATAGTGCTTCTCAGCTATGAAAACATCTCATAAAGACAGCAGATGATATCTACCAAATGTCCTCAGCTGGATCTTAACTGAAGCATCATGCCGCTGGCAGTCCCCATTAAATTGTCCACACTGGTGAAGAACATGTTTTCAGACCAAATTTTTAAACAGTACTCTCATGTGAAACATGCCAAGCTGGATCCTCGTTTCATTTCCTCTGTTGCGGCTCTTCAGTTAATCAGAAGTCATGTGCAGCAGCAGAAAAACTGGTTAAGTAAGGCTGATGGAAGAATGTCCTCCTCAACAGTTCTTGTAGCTGACCATGTCATTTTGATTAAAATTGCCTGAACAATAGGAAGTTATTAAACCCTGATTGACATTTCCGACAGTGTTGCCTTCTAAAGCAGCATTAAATAAAAAGAAACATGCAGCTTGGCAGCTGCGCTCTAGGGTTTTCCTGTCCAGCAGTTAGATGAGAGGCGAGGGGGGGACGATTATTACTCAAACACACAAATGACAAAACTAAAAAAATGAACTGGAGATCAAACACGAGCCTACCATCACCTGCTAAAGTGGCCCCAATGCCACCTGAAACAACTGAGTAGTTTTAATTTAAGTGAATTTCATTTATAAAATACCATATGGATAGATAATATCATATACCGTTTATATAATATGGAATGTACACAGGCTTTGGTGTTTTTAACATGTTTAAAATTAGGCTTAAAATTGCATTTCTAATTATTTCTTTATTCAAATTGTTGTAAATCAGGAGCAGATGAAATAACACCGTTTGAAAAAGCTTGTAGCTGTGTACAACTGAATAGCTCCAATACTGATGGAGCTGTAAGCTAGCAGGAGAGCGTGTAAACTCATGGATGATGGGAAGTGGGGGCAGGCTCACACTGCACTAAAACATACCCCCAACTCAGAGGTGAATTTCTAATATACTCCTGCCGCTCTACAGAAACTATGTTGTAGAAAATGACAGTTCTTTTGGTCTAAAAACAGCATAATCATAATTAAACGATAACTGAGGACTTTTTTACAATACGAAAGATGATTGAAGTGGAACTTTAATTCGTTTGCCACCTGTTTCACCTGCAGTCCTTGGGGCTAAAGCCCTGCATGTTCTCTAACTGTGGCAAAACACACTTGTAACCAGCAGTATGTGTTTTTAAGGGTTAAATTTTACTGTTTGAGTGTAATACTCAAAAAATTAAAAGTGCTATGAAGTATCAAACAGTTATATTGGTTGTAAGGCTCCCAGAGCAGCTTCATCTCTAAATGTTTCATCCATTCATGTTTTTGGATTGGACTTTTTTAAATTAATTACTCAGCTTTTCCTCCTATTCACTCTTCATCCTTTTTAAGTCTGTTTTTGTGTTTTTCACCAACAGACTATGTTGTCCTTACTTTTAGCATGTGTTGTTCAGTATTTATCTCAAGTGTGTTTCCCTTAATTAATCCCATTTATGGTTGTTTGTAAAGATTTAGTTTCTGCTACTATACCTGGTGTTCTGTGTTGGGTCCAGTTGTACAAACCTCCACTCCCTAAGAAAAAGATCCGACCACTCTGGACCCAGCAGGGTACTTCTGTGGACTTCTGATCTGATATAACCAAAAAGCAGTGATGTCCTCTATGGCCGTCTATAGTAAATTTCACAGACCTTGACCTTAGAGTTCACCTTTACTGTCTTTGGAGTTTGTTCTGGGCTCTTCAGTTTTCATTTGCATCATCGTTTTCCCTCTTGCAGCCTAACTCATGGCGGTTGGCTGCAGTTCTGTGGACGTTCTTTATAATATGTCCATCTGTAATCACTGGAACATCAAGCTGCTCAGAGTTGGTTTATAGTCTTTACCTTTAAACTTCTTGTTTATGAATTGTTTCTGGTCTTCTGAGACGACTTTCCTCTTCTTCTCTTGTGGTTCAGGGTGGTACACACCATGTCACCAAACCAGTGATATTGTTAATTAAAAATAATAAATCATCTCTTTAGGACCATGAGGATATTTTTTGCGTTTCATAAAAATGGTAATCTTGCCTCCACACACAATACTTTTGGTTTATCCTAATACCTAGAGAATACACAGATGTTTTCACTTGATATATTATGCAATACCTGTTTATCTAACAAGAAAACTCAGTGAAGTACATTATGGTGCTATTTTTTCAATTGATCAAGTTCAGAATTATTATGAACGGTAAAAACACAAATGAGTTCAGGTTCAAAACAAGGGACCAGACTCAGATCTGCAGCGACAAGAACCTGTAACCAAAGCAGAGGGTGAAAACATGTTGGGACTTCTAGTTTTAACATGCAGAAGATCTGCTGGTTGAAAGATAAAAGCTGAAAGGTTGCCAAGAAAAAGAAACTGCTGTTTTGCATGTAACACATGTGGGAGTGTGGATATTAGTTTTCACTTTCCACGTCTTGCTTGTAAAACATTTGACTGTTAACACCACAAGCTCCAAAGTAAAAAGCATGTCCCTCAGGCTGAATCACAGCTGGGAACGCCACAATGATGGCTGAGGAAAACAGACAATGGGAGCATCTTTGTTCTCACATTCTCGCAGAATTCCCAGCTTCACCACCATCTGGCAAAAACAAGATGTACACAATTAAGTAAAGTTGGAAACATACTTGCAGCATCACCTTTCAGAGTTCCTTTGAAGAGTTTATAATGATTACCTCCATGCATGGGGATGTAAAGTGCAACGCCACAGAACCATCCTGTGCATCATGTGGACACTAAATGTGCCATCATTGAAATGTTATTTAATAGGTTAAAAAAGTACCCTTGAACTTGCAGTAGTATTTGTTTATGAACTGTGAAAATGAAATAATAGGGTTTCTGAAGCAAACCACTTAAGTTTTAGTAGGTTTCAAATTTAATAATTATTTTTTTACAACAAACTTAGAAGAAAAACAGAAAGTCGTTAAAATGGTTTAATACACACATACTGTTTGAAGAGTTTTTATTTCCAATAATATTGTTAAGACTCTGATTTGTGCTGGAATTCAATCATTTTGGAAGTTAATACAGGAGCTGCAGAAATATAAAATTTACAGCAAAGAGCATTTTTATGGATCTTCTTTCTACAGTCCATAACATGTAGTAGATTGATTTGGAATTCTGAATTCTTACCTGGATTGAAAGGGGCAGTTCTTGTTTGTGGATGAATGATTATGTGATCGATTTATTATGTTTTAAATACATAAACAGGTACACAAATCCTATTTAGGAAGGAGCAGGAGTAGATTAATACAGTTTAACAATTGATAAATAATGAAAGATATGTGCTTGAATTATGACATTTAAATCAAAATGTGTCATTTTTAGTCTTTTGATTAAGAAAAAAACGATCAAATTTGTACTTTTCTAAGAGAAAAGTTGCCTGTTTAACTAAAATTAGAGTTTGTTTGTCATGAGTAAGTGATTTTCGTTTATTTCTGTTCCTTTTTAGTCTTTTTATTGGCATCTTGGTGATCAAATGTACATTTGTAAACTCAGTTGTGATGCTTTTATTGTAGCCGGTTTGTTGTATTGGTAAACAAGGAGTCTAACAAGCGATTTCATTTACAAAGCTCTTCAAATATGAGGTTTACGGACAATAAATCTGAGGAACTTCGTCATCCTTTCCAGCATTCAAACTGAGCTTTAATGTTTTTACCAACAAGCTCTATTACAGCAACACAAAGGATATAAATATTAATTATGCGTTTTTAGTTTGGAGGTAGCTTTTTAACGAGATAAATTTGACTTAACATTTGAAATAAATGGGTTTATTATTTGTTCTTCACATGCAAAGGTCTCTGAAGCTTCTCCAAGACGGGTTTCCATTAGATTTCAAGCATCTGAATTTCTACTAAATGTTTCTACTAAAATCTTTAAGGTATTAAAACCAGACCACACTTGTTACTCTGTCCAAAAAGTCAATTTAGTATTAGGGCCCAATAACGTCTGCCTCATTGCATTTCTAAAAATTGGTTCTGATGATCTGATATTTTATAGATTATCAGAAAAGTTAACTTTTTTTCACTCTGCTTTTGGCTCGTGGATGGGATATATTGCTCAAAATGTTTTTCACTTTTGGCCCAGTTGAAGCCTAAGTCAAGCTTTTTATTTTTTTATTTTTTTGGTCAACTCTGAAAAGGAAAGCTCATAAAGCCTTGTTATTGAGACAATTAATCATGAAAAATGTCAATAATTGTCTTATATTCGGATGTTTTGTGATTCTGCTTGGATCATTTTTATTCTTGGGGAAGAGTAAAATTATCTATAATCCTTTTGTGTGTATTAACTTTAATGTAAATCATGTGTTTTATTTTTCCATGGCTGAGGCTTCTAAATGTTTCATTTCTGAATTTTCATTTCATTTTCATCAAGTCACATCTGGAGTGACTATGATTTGAATGACAACATTTCAGAGCTCTGGGATTAAATATATCAAAACAGTGTTTTGCTTTTTTTTCCTTTCAAGCTGTAATACATAACAGGTTAGTTTGTTATTGTTGTTCAAGAGTGATTTCTTACCCTAAAATATTACCAGTGTAATTTTTTTTTTTGCATTACATGAGTCTCATTTTACTTAAAGGTCGCTTTCATGATTATAGCAGAAATCTGACGTGATTTCAACAAAAATTTTTAGATTCATATGAGAGGCGATATGGTGTAATAAAAACTACTTATGTGTATTTTTGGCATAGTGAAAACACCTCAACTCTCAGCTTTAAAAAGTTTAGCTCATGAAAATTAGAAAAAGTGTAGGCAAAACTTGGAAAAAAGAAAAACAGATCAAACAGAACTGTATGCCTAAAAAAATCCATCTTCTCATTATCTGAACCTGTTTTTGGTAATGTTTAAGGTCATGGGAATGCTGAAAACCATCATGAAACTACTCAAAAACAAAGGTGGGACACCCTGGACCATTGCAGGGGGACACAAGGACTCTTGAATTCATATGAAAAAGTATGCTTCTGGACTGTGGGAGAAATCTGGAGTTCCCAGAGAAACTCCATGCACGCAAGGGGATAACATGCAACCTCCACACGGAAGGGTAACAGCCAGGTTTTGATTCAGAGCAGGGGTCCTCAACCTTCAACACGTAAAGAGACATTCAGGTTGATTTCTCACTTGACAACATTCTAGTAGGAGCCACAAAGGCTTATCTCACCCTTTAGAAAAATAAGATACAGATTTATCCTTAGGATTATATCACTTTTCACTTTTCGTAAATCATCTTAGATGGACAGTTCTTTTTGGAATAAATAAAACAAACAGAAAATTGCTGTTTAAAAAAAATATGACTTTATAACTTTTGACAGAGATTTCCTTTCAAAGTAAAGGACTCTGTCACATGAGAGTACTGAACGCCGATCCAGTCTTAATGATATCAAATTTATTTGCTGTGGTAAATGGCAAACGAAAATATCTCTAAATGTTTTAAGCCAAACCGCTTCATGTATTGTTGGAGCACGCAGAGTGCGTACTGTTTTCCAATTGTGAATGAGAGGAATAAAGTTTGAGTTAGTTTACTTTCCTATTTGTTTTACTTAACTATTTACTTACTATACAGTTACTTTTTTTGAATGAAAGACTTCTATGGGGTCCACATGACCCCGTCCTTACATTGCTGTGTGATTCCTCCCATGACAAATGTGGAGGGATGTACACAGGATTTCACCTCACTTCTGGACATTCGTAAAAATCAAATATTGAAAAACAAAAAGTTCACTACACTGTCCAGTGGGTTCCAGACGACCCCATTCCCAACGTCAACATATAGGTTAGCATAAGGGTTTATGGGAGGCAATAATTTAATTAAAGGGTTTGGATATTTTAAAGTTAACAAGAAACTCTTTGTGGTTTAAGTCAAAATAAAGTTAAAAATAAAAGTAAAATGTAGATTTTTTTGTAGATTTTCTCATGTCCTGCTTTTAGCATGTACTTTTTTTTATATTTCATCCCATAAGTCAGACAAATGTGCAATGGGACCTATTTAGTTTGACCTAAATTACGTTTAATTTTTTCATTATTTCCTTTTTTGATATTCTGGTAGGGCTGCACGGTGGCGCAGTGGTTAGCGCTCTCGCCTCACAGCGAGAAGGCCCCGGTTCGACTCCCGGCTGGGACCTTTCTGTGTGGAGTTTGCATGTTCTCCCCGTGCATGCGTGGGTTTTCACCGGGGACTCCGGCTTCCTCCCACCGTCCAAAAACATGCTTCATAGGTTAATTGGTGACTCTAAATTGCCCCTAGGTGTGAATGTGTGAATGTGGGAGTGAATGGGTGTGTGATTGAGGCCCTGCGACAGACTGGCGACCTGTCCAGGGTGAACCCCGCCTTCGCCCATTAGTAGCCGGGATAGGCTCCGGCACCCCCGCGACCCCGAAAGGGACGAAGCGGTCAAGAAGATGGATGGATGGATGGATATTCTGGTGCAATATGGGAAAAGCACATACAGAACTGGTGTCCCTCAGAGTTCTTGATGCTGTCTTTAATTTCTCATCTTTCTATGCAAACCAGCTGATGGATAACCATTTGTTGTGGTCTTCCGTCATGTAACAAATCTTCACCTCAGAAGTGTGTCTGGATTAGATATTTAAAGGAAAACAAGATAAAAAGAAAACACCTTCAAGCACAAACTCTGTTGCTATGTCATCCATAGTGCTTTGTTGCTGTGGATACCAACTTCTATGATCTGCTTTCTGCTGAGTGAGAGGACCCATCTGGAGAGGATTTAATGTTTTTCACTGCATAGAGGGTCATCTAATAATTCACACATACTGTCTTCCCAGGCTGCACACAGCAATCTGGCTCTGCTTAGTTCAGTGTACAGCAGGGGTCCATGCTCTCTGCAGCAACCCACTGAGGAGAATCTGAGTTTATGGATGCTCTGCCAAAAACATACTGCGCAGTTTAAGGGTTACACAAGCTAGCAGGCCCGTCATTACAAAAGATGCTTTTTTATTTTTCATTTTGCAAAGCTGTATTTTGATGACAATTTCTGTTGAAAAAAATCAAATTTCTCTCATATTTGTAAGGATTTTCTACAGGTTTCTTTTAATCCAGGGAGAATAAATTTGTGTTTTTGTCATTTTATATAAGTAAGGCGAGAAAAGGTGATAAATATCTTCCATATTTGTTGCTAAAAAGGCCTTAAAAAAGAACAGACATCTGTGCTGATGCGTCAGTGTCTGTTTAGATAACAATTTTATAACTGTGTAAGCTTAGTGAGTGAAGTGAAGCTTTTTTTTTTTAGCCAACTGGACCTATTCTGGTTTGATTTATGATTTACAGCTTAGATGATAAGAAGAAGGAAAAAAAGGGGATTTGGATGGTAATCCACAATGTTGTGAGCTTTTAATGTGGTCCATGATGCTAACAGCAAAAGAGCATACTGAGCTCGTAAATCTGTTTAGTTCCCAACATTTCCATTGTCCCCCTGTTGTGAGGAAGTGATGACTCCTGGCATATTTTCCATACCTTTTAGACATGTCATGCCACTGCAGGACACGGATTAAAAGATTTCTCAGAAGTCTTTCTCACAGTTTTGGTGGTAACTCAGATTACAACTGCCCTACCCAGTTGGATGCTGAAAATTTGAATTCCAGTGGGGTGTTGCAAAACAAAACAGTAAAAAACTCAGGACAGGCATGCACAGAAAGCAGATGTGAGTAAAAACAAATTCAAAAATATCAGAAAGGTTTGGGTTATGTATGCAGTGATATTTACACTAACAGTGGGCGAAGCAGAGTACAAAATGAGAGAAAAGACATAGACAAGAACAGACAAGAAGCAAGCAAACCCAGTCAATGTCACCATCTGTTGGTTATTAGAGAACACAACATGATTCCTCCACTGTTCAATTCATCAAAGAGAAGCAGAGGAACAAACTTGGACACATCTAACAAACCAGAACAGTGTAACTGAATCCCGTCCACGAGGCCTGCACCAGACCGACTTAAAGCATGACGGGTTGGTCACCTGTTAGAGGAGTCCCAATGAAAAGCATTGGTGCTAATCAGCGTGAAGCTTCATTTGAGGCACAACAATTGTGCTTTTTGCAGGGTTTGTTTCATGTGTTTATACTTCTGCTACTGAGATGACAGAAAACAAAGAAACTTCAGACCAGACTGCACGCTGGCTTAAACTGAGAAATGGAGTCTGGCTGCATAGTTTATTTAGTCTTTAAAGACTCACTCCGATGAAAATTATGTTTTTGGTGATTTTACCATGTTGTTGTGGCATTTTTCTCGTGATGGATGACATTTATAAAGACAATTCAGCTTAAAATTGCAATTCGGAGTTTTTCTTTATTTAAATCATTTGGAATTAAACACACTCATTTCAAGCTGGAATCTGGCTCAAAGCTGTACGGCTGGATAGCTAGGAGTGTGTATTGACAAGATACGATACATATCACGATATGTGTCTCACGATACAATACATATCTCAATAAATCCCAAGACAATTTTTTTCTATTTAATTTGAAAGAACGTCAAAAAAGAATTTTCCTGAGCATTAATACATCTTTCATGCTAATAAAATGGTAAACTTCATTTTATTTAATGATCACAACATTAAGCACCACAACTGTATTTCATATCCAAGTTGCTTTTACCCAAAATTATAGTGCTTTTCTTTTAGTAAATTAAATAATATTTGTTCTTAAAGGGAACTGTCAATGTTGTCTGATTTCCATGACAAAATATTATTTAGTATAAGAAAAAAAAAATAGAAATAATGTGCCTTAGCCAATAAGGTTCTAAATGTATGATTGAGGAAATAAAGTACAGTTTATTTCTAACATTGCTAAATCTAGCTCATCCATTACTTTAAACTGTTCAGGAGCCTTAACGGTGCTGGAACGGGTGCCTCAAAAAAAAAAAAAAAAAGTAAACGCCAGTTGTTTCCATAAATATTGTTTCCATAAATATTTCAGAACATTTAACACATGCTGGTTCTTGTGAGATCTTGTTGTTTCGGTTGTGTTGTAGAGCTGCTCAAAGAGGCTCAGTGTGCTGTGCTTCCAACTAGCGGTCGAGGCTTTAAGTGACAAACACTGATGTAAGACGCTGAAGGATGTTTAAAAAATAATTAATTAAATATCGTCTTGTCAGCATTTTAGATTGATACAAGTATCGCCAAGTGAAATATCGTAATATATCACCCAGTCAATTTTCCCCCAACACCCCTATGTAAGCCAATGAGAGAGCATATAAATAGATGGGTGACGGTAAATGGGGCGGGGTTTCTCCACACCAAGAACAACTTAGAACCAAATTTCTAATGAGCTATTGTCGCTCTGCAGAAACTATATCTTAGATGACGACTCAGGGTTTTTAAATTTAGACTAAAACAACATAATCATAATTAAAAGAATGCTTTAGCAATAGATCAAAAGATGATTGGAGTGGGAATTAAGATAATAATGAGAAAGTTAAATATATAGATCCAACAAGTCAATCTCCCACCTTTTTTTCTTAATTAATCTCAATCCTATTTTCCATTAAATTCATGGATGGTTTTCTCTCTGCATTGCAGAAGGTTTCATTGGCTCTCCTCCTTCTCCACCAGGAGTAATGCTTTAATATGGTCAGCCTCTGAACCTCCTTCAGTGTCTTTAGATCTTTTATATGTAGGGTCCTTGCTTATCCCGAGCTCGACAGACGTCATCGACCCAGAACCTAACCACCAAAGATTATGGACTTATTTCATGCACATCTTTCTGTATCACAAATAAACCTGTACTCACATCCGACTTGTCCTTATTAAAGTATTTTCAGAGAAATCAAAGAGTTATTGTAATGATTTATAAAGTTTATACTATCTAGCTACAAAAAAATGGTATGCATCAGACATTTACCTGACTTACATCACTGAAATGTTTTCCTGCAGTCACCAATCCCTCTTGAGCTCCAGTATGTGCTCATAAGAGGATTGCATGGCTAAAAAAGATTACACTATTTGACGTATTTCCTAAAAAACTGCTTATCAAACTGATTGTGGAAAAATCCAGTGGAGAACCGTATATGTACATTCATTCGACTGAAGATGGTGCACAAACAATACTTTTGCACAACAACAGTCTTTGTTTTATTGTTTTATTTTAATGGTCAATTGAAGATGAGTTAAACCTTCAACATAATATACATGCATGTACCAAAAATAATAACAAGATAAAATAATATACAGAACACATACCACAACATTTTGAAAGCAAAAATTTTAATTGTTTTTCAAGTCTATTCTGGCCAATCCTGACAGAAATACAGATTTTAACAATCATCACAGCTTTTTTTTATTATTATTTTTGGTTAAACATGTCAGTTTAAAACCATTATGTGGTAAAAGGCAAATATGGAGATTTTCCTGGTTGGTCATTTTATTATCTGCTACTATCAGTTGATGGTTCAGGTTATGCTTAACAGCATACAATTTTTTTCTAACATTTTTTTTCTTCAAAAATACCTGCTTTGAATCAGAAATTCACAATGAATTCCTTTTCATATTTTCTTCAAACACATCAAGTTGCTACACTCAAGAGGAACCCCTACCATTTTGTTTAATTCAGCAAATCATTATACGCATTTCTTAAATCATTTCTCTAATTTTTGTCCACTACGGGAAGTTTGTTCTTTTCCTGAAACCTTATGGTTCCTATAATTACAACAACTCTGTAATAACTCACAAAAAAGCAGCAATGTGTGCTCATAAACAAGGTGGTAGTGTTAAAATCCCCTTTGGAAAGTGTTTGAACATTGGTATGTGTTTTGTTTATTGTAGGTCTTGCTCTTATTCTATTGTTGTTTAACTGCTGTGTTTTACTGGCAGGTTTTTACCAGGTCTCTCACAACCAGTAAACATTTACAATTTGGATCAGATACTCATGCCACAATTTTCTGTTAGTTTTTGAAGTATTTTTTAGTGATATTGATTAGTGAACATGTTTTCAGTAAGAATATCTCAAATTTTTTAATGTTTTTTTTTTTTAATTGATTCAATTTTAGACCACCAACTCAGCTTTGCAACACAAAGTTTCTATCATGTTTTTTTCATATTTATGAATGTGGAGATTTGGTTGCAGGATTTTCATTTTTCACATTTGTTTGGTATAGTTCTCGTTGTCTGAGTGGTGAGGTGTCACATTTCCCAAGCAGTTCCAGGGATCTGATAAGGAGCCAGGGATCATTAATCCTGCACTACAGCATTCAGAGAAATCCCAGACAGAAAAGGATTTACAACCTGTCAAGCCCATAAACCAAGTATGGGATGCATTTAATCTTTACATGCAGCCTCCTCCACTTTGGTCCTCGGACCTCCCGCAGGGTGGGCAGGTGGATGCCTGGAGTGTGGGGCTGGTCTCTCATGGGGGTCCCTGACTCTTAGGTTGCCCAGAACCTTTAGGTGGTGGAGGGCTGCGGGGGCTCTCTGGAGGTGGGGCCTCATGCTGGGCCCTCTGGTGCAATAGAAGGCCATCCTCATGGTTGGGATGGAGCTAGCACTCTCTCAGTGTTCCTGATTTTTGGAGCCAAAAGGTGTGTTCGTAACACTTGAGTATGTGTGTGGACAGGCCCCGCCTCCTAAATCAACATTTACACCAGACAATAATGATGATAATCCTCCAGAAACTTTTTGATAGTTGATTAATGATTGTACACCCCTCACCACCACTTCTGTAATCACACTGTAACAGGTTCTGTAAACTGGGCAGTATTTTACTGCAAAGTCAACAGTAAAATACTGTTCAAAGGCTTTACAGGTTTTATATTTTAGACATCAATGAACTGTGGGAATGTACTGTTAAATGCAATGGTTTGTGGGATATGTCCTTGTCACTACTGTATTTTCCCAGTTACTGTGAATCAAAATACAGTAAGAAAAATGTCCACGACAATGTGGCCAATCACAAACAAGTAGTTTTTCTTACCTATTTGTACTAAGTTTAACCTGCTGTCCTGTGATGGAAAAATAGTTAGATCCGATGGACTAAAGAAAGGTTTGTCAAAAGGTTTCAAGAATGTTTATTAAACAGAGAGGAGAAAAGTACACGCTTAGCAAGCATGGAGACATCAGCAGAGTTCTGCTTGTGATGAAGGAGTCATACAAACAACTTTAATCAGGGACTTAAGATAGGAACATAAGGGCCATATCTAATATGGACAGGATGTTCTTATGAAGTCAAAATGTTTATACATCATGATAGAATGCCCTGGCAAGAAACAAACAAATCTTGTGACTTCTAACTGTGTGTAAAAATCGCTCACTAAATGTCATGGATGAAAACTAAGGAGGGAATGTATAATTTCCATGACACTCCCCAACTAGTACAAAGACTGTTTATTGAAAGCGATTTCCAAACATTGTTTACATGTGGCATCACTGAGAGTAAAAAAAATCAAAATGACACAAATTTAACTTCTGATACCACATCCATGGTATGTTGGGTCATGGCATCAAGAAGAGACATTAAGTGCAGGTGCCATGAGTCAACTTCAGGGCTTTTCCAGCATAATTTGTTACTGCATCAATATTTGCTGTCAAACAGAAAGCAAATATGCAACAGGCGCATATCTTTGATTCTTTTTATAGTATTAGTAATGCAAAAATAGAAAAAACAAGAGCTGAAGTACTGAAAACATGAACAGTAGTGATGGTTGTTGCAGAAAACTTCACATTTTACAATGTTAGAATCAAATCAAACTTCATTTTGTATCAAATTTTAAAAACCAAAAACATTCATTACACAAAAAATAACTGTAAAACCTATGATGAGGGTTGATGAGAAATAGTTTGAGACACATATGAGGCAGATGTCTGAGATGAAATCTGACATTTAATCTGATTGCAGTAGTTGGAGTTTGAAAGCCTGGCTAACAAACTTTAAGGAGGAGTGGCACTGGTGTTGACATCATGCAACAGCAGTGTTGGAGTACGTCATGCTCTGCAGTGAATAAAATTTTAATGTGACAACAATTTCTTTTGATGGAAGGATCTTAATTTGGTTTGTAGTGATTTTAAGTCTTTTATCTTTCCTTTGTGTTTAGTATATAGAAGTGAGTCTGGCTAATCAGATGTGGATGGGGTATTTTTGCACTTGTTTATCAACTGACCAAAGGAGTTTTGGACACCTAAGCTGTGTTCCCTACAAAGATTTTAATAGCGTGATTCTTCAGATGCTTGAAGGAATAATGGATCCAAATCTTGGGCGTTGAAATAATAGGGGAGTTGTGGAGGAAAACTTCAAACTAACATGTGTCAGATTTTTTTTCTTCAACAGGAGAATAAAAGTGTTTTATTGGCTTGACTGGGATGTAACTCAAGCAGGATGATCATTAATTCACTTTGAATGAAAATGACTGTGGCGAACTTTGGAAAGTAGAATAAAGGAGTGGTGGGTTTTCATCAGCAAAATTAGTTAAGACTGAGTACGTCAGCGACTATAAAGGCACCCATGATACAGAACTTTCATCATCTGCTGTTACTTCAGGTGCCTCAACTTATACACTTTACACAAGGAAAAAAATCTGACCCATGTTAGGTTTATAACAGAGGAGCAGTGTTATTAACTGTCAACACCTGAAGGACAGGTGGGATTGAGTCTTTCTCAAGGACAACAGACACACGTAACTTGATGTTTCACATCCACATCCTGCACAGTTAGACTAGATCCTGAAATATGAGTTTATTCTGCCCAACTTAACAAAGGCATTTTGGCAGGACAAGGCAATATACAACTAAAAAAGTAGATGTATTAAGCTTTTAGAACAAACTTCCACCCTTTACTTTTACTGCACCGATTTTTTTCAATTTCAAACTTTAAAAAGAAAAAAAAAACTCACCTGATCCAGAGTTCTCTAATTTAAGACATAAAAAAATAAGAAAATGTATTAAATCTAAAAGTTTTTACCATAATGTTACCTCATTCCACAAATCAACCCTCTGCGTTCCCCATTAATCAATGATAACGGACACCTCGCTGGGCTTTTTCCTTCACATAATAGATAATTGCTGTGGTGGGGTTACAGCATTCTTTTGGGTTAATTTTGTAAGAACTACAAAGTTGCAAGTTGATGATGTCACAGCATGGAAGAGCGTGCACTACATATAGGGCCACCATTGACATGGAGAGCATTGTAAGTTGCGTTTTTATAGATGAGGAGCTGCCTGAGCTTCACTTGCAAATGCATTTTGGCATTGTCCAGCTTTGAAAACTTTTTGATTCTAAATATTTAATTGGTTTACAAAACAATTAGTAAAAAATGTGCCTCACTGGTAGTATTTGGATCACCTACTTCCTTAAAATATGGGTATGCTGGCTGCAAAGAAACTCATCTTGTTACAAAGGAAGTCTCCTTCATGTTTTTGGAGGTGGTCTAATAAAATTGCGTTTGTGCCAGGTAGTGCAAATTAGATTTGATAGGAAAAATAATCCAGCACTATTTAAGATTTGGCAAAATGTTTACAAGATAATGTTAGAAGATAAATTATATTAATGATAATTTAATTTAAATATTTTCCCCATTTGCAATCCCTTTCTTTCTTCCGTTTGTATGCTATTTGTTGATTAAGGGGGGGCTTGGCAAAGACACGATGACTGTCAATCCTAGAATTTGAATCCCCAACTAAACAGCTCATAACTGCTAATAACAGATGAAGCAGTTAAGGACACAATGGTTAAAAATATATCTCATGTGATCAATCCGTTTCCTTAATCTGCAGGATTGCGCCATCAGAAAGGTCACTCCAGGCTGTTTGTGCCTGTGTGTATTTGTACTGAGTTTAACATAAAAAAACAACAACAAGTGCATAAATGTTTGTATATGAATTGTGTACTAGCAAAGATGAAATGTGTTTTAGTTCTAATGAAATGGCACATGTATAGCAGCTAAGTGATGAGGAGTTTGGAGCTAAAGCTGCTTGGCCCAGAGGAGGATGACTCTTTGGCTTTCTGCTTGTTGGAGTTTAGCCAACAGCCTCACTGACAGAGTGTAAAAAGAGTCATTTATGCAACAAGCATGGCTAAAATTCAATTAGGCAACCACAATCAAGTATTTGTTTGACTATTTAGTTATGTAAACAGAAGAACTTGCCTGTAGTTATTTCAAAAGTATCCAAAATGATCTAGAATCATCTTCTCAAAATAATTATTTTAAGTTTCAAGAAGAAAAAAAGAGTTTAGGAATCTGTTCTGCATCCTTCTTTGACTGATTTCACGAAAATGAGCTTAAGTGAATCAGAGCTGATCTTAGTGGATAAAACAAACACCGGGACATCAGTTCTTTGCTAACTCTTTGTCAAACATTTATTTCAAATCTCTGCTCTTGGCTCACTTATCAGCTGACGAAGCCTGATGACGTAAGCATGCATGAGCTCAGTGTAGAGCATTTTCTGTATTAAAATCTGGCTTAGTGGATGAATGTGGAGTCTGCATGTGGAGATAAAGATGGAAGGGTTGACAGCTACAATCTGCATTTGCAATTTAACAATAATTTTCCAGGAAATTTTGAATAAGATTCTTAAGAAACCCACTCAAGGATGACCCTGGAACTTAGGGAAAAACATTTTTTAAGTGATATTTAGGTCTTGACGCTTGTAGTTACTTTAGATGCAAATTGTAATAAATCTCAGTAACTGTAAACTTGATACATTGCTGATTGGGTTTCTTTTAATTTATAATATTCTATAATGTTCTATAAATATCGGTGTGGTTTTTTTTTTATTATTATTAATTGAGTACATTCATGCATATATATATATATATATTTAGTGTACAAAAACATCCATAAATGTTCTTTCTTGCTTTCGGGGTCATAGGGTCTTGTTTACTGTCGCAGTACACCCCATACAGGTCACCAATCTGTCGCAGGGCACACAATCACTTCCACATGCACACCTTCGTACACTTCAGATCAGGGGTACCCAAATCCAGGCTTTGAGGCCAGTGTCCGACATGTTTTCCAATCAACAACCTCTTTATTGGCTAAACACACCTGATCCATGTAATCAGCACCAAATAAGGCAGAATTTCTGGAAAACCAGCAGGAGGCCGGCCCTCGAGGCCTGGATTTGGACACCCCTGCTTTAGAGTAACCAATGATCCTATGAAGCATGTTTTTGGACTGTGGGAGGAAGCTGGAGAAAACCCACACATGCACGGGGAGAACATTCACACAGAAAGGTCCCAGCAGGGATTCAAACCGTCTCGCTGTAAGGTGAGAGCGCCAACCACTGCACCATTGTGTATCCCTGAACAAAAACAGTATTTTTAAATATTGTTGTGATTAACTTCCCACATTTTCCCATATCTAATTTAGCAGTTGACTGCACTTTTATAAGAACTTATAAAAAACTCCAACAACTTCTTTTAGCAGTTATCCAGTAAGATATCCCTTCATTCCCTTTTGACCTCCCACATTCTTTTTCTTATCCCCCATCAACCACTGGTCTCACATTGTCTCACAAAACCCCCTCAGACAGAAACACTACTTATGTCGATACTCTTGTGTTTTTCCAAGCCTTTGCATTTAATTCCACTCTCCAAATTGCATTCTGCCTGAGAGACCACAAACCTTCTTGTTGTGGAAATATTGCGTTTTACAGGATATTGTATCAGAAAATAAGTCGTGGTTCTCATCTAAAGATCCGACTGTTTTGTTTTTTGGAGTGTCAGCATATGAACCGCCAACCAGCCCCTTCGTATCAATTCCCTCTTTGTCTAGATTTTGTGAGAATTATTATAATTGTGAGGAAAATCCCTGATGTTTCTGCCTTTAAAGCCGCAATAATGCTTCATGGAGTTGTGTTACACATTCAAACTCATGTACTAAGTGCTTTTCCAGAAAATATCAAGACTGTTTGGAGGAGTGTTGTTTGTAGGGTCAACACATACAGTAACAGATGTTTTTAACCCTTTTGGAATTTAAAGTTAGAGGAAATAACGTTTGAAAAATGTCATTATTTTACATCAGTATCGGCAGGTTTAGTCAAGTCCACCTATTTAAGTGCTTTTTTTAGATATATAAAGATCATTTCATGAGATGGTAAAATGCAAAACAACACTAAAGCTTATATAAAAATAAAAATACCTTTTTCTTTTTTTGCTTGTTTTGTTTCAGGTTATTGTATTATATTTTGTGAAGCAGGTGCTGTGGATTAGTAATATTGTACAAAAACATGAACAGTCTCTCATGCAAGCCTGTTAATCCACAGTGCTGCAGCTTTTTACTCCTGAATAACCCTCTTTTGACTCTTTTATGCTCTACTTTGGACCATCAGCTTAATAACATCTTTTTTTTTTTTTTTTTTTTCTTTCATAGCGTCTGTTCATTGTTTCTATCCAATGAAGGGATGCTGCATTCCTCTTATACTGAAAAAAAAGAAAACCCTGAATCTTTGATTCATTTGAATGTCCTCCAGGGCATAATAATTGCACACCACTAAAATGATATACACAAAAAGACAAAAAGACAGGGACAGCCTTCTTTTCAGAATAAAATGAACTGAAATGTAAAAAGAAAAAAAGTTTTGTTGTCAGATTATTATATTTACAGTTTTTTTTCTTTGATTGAATTTTGAAAAAAAGTGCAATAATATAAAGTATTCCAAAGAAAATGTTGTGTCAGCTAATTAAATGAACAAATAGTTTTAAACTCAGTTATTATTTTCATATTAAAAATCATGATTGTATTTAAAAGGTTTATAATCTTAATCCAAGTTTTTAAAAGTAGCCCATTACTTTTTGATGCTATTACATCTTAGTTACAGTAATGTTGGGGAAGTGGCTTACTTACTTAAAATGACAGTAAATATTTAAATAAAACTATGATATGAGTATATGGTCATTTATTTTCCTTTGTTAGACTTATTAGATAAAATAATTGACCAAAAATTTGCACAATGTGTTTATACAAATTATAAAATAGGACTAAGATTTTTAGAATAAAAAAACAACCAAAAATTAATTGAAAAATCTAAAATTTGTCATTCATATCTTTAAAATTATGTCATTTTAAAACTGATTGTGACTTAAATTGTCAATGTTTGTCTTACTAATAAATATTTGCAAAATTATTAACAATGTACAATTTTTTTAAACACTTTTTTCTTCCAAATGGTTAATAAGTGGTGAATACATTGCTCCTTTTAGGGAAGTTCTGCCATCATTGTGCATGTTTGATAGTAAAATGAATGTGAAGCATGTTGGTTTGTAAAGAATTGTAAAAGTGTGCAGCAGTTATCATTTAAAACAAAGCGCGTTTAAAGCTCACAAAATTAAGGAAAGGCTATTTCCAGGTCTTAAATGAAGGATTTTGACCATTTTAAAAGAATAAAAGACAAATGTAGCATATATTGGGTTAGGGGGCATATAGTTATGAAATGCAACATTGTTTTCTATCCAAAGAGAACATCAAAAGAGATGCTTTGTGTGAGCAGGCACTACTTTGATACGTGACGTGGATCTCTCAATCCCCCTCCATCCATCTCTCGTGATGAGATGGATGATGGTGACAGTGCATGAGAGAAACAAAAAAGGGAGGGAGGAGGAGGATAATACCTTCTGAATACATGATGAAAGTAGTCATCAGGCTTAAACTGACTGGGGGGCAAGTGGCATGTAGAGAGCGTGCATGTGAGTGACACTGAGCACCAGCATCCACTTTGCCCCTGCAGCAGCTCTCAGCCGCTGCTTAGTAAAATAAAAGCAGGAGGAAAGACACAGTCAGATGGAGTAAAGCTCCGTCCGGTCCAGAATATTATTTTTTTTACCGACAAATTTAACAACTTGTTCAATGTGCTCTGTCTGTTGAGGAAGAAAGAGGATGATGAACAACGTGACAGACAGTGAGGAGGGAGAAGGAGGACCCAACAGCCAGGGTGAGTGATAAGTCCATTCACAGACTAATGAGGGAGCAGCATGTGTCCATGCGGGTGCATCACTTCAAGTGTGCTTTAGTGTCAGAGTGAGTGTTGGGAAATTAAGAAGAGATTATTGAGATTATTTTAAGTCATTTTTTTAATCCTATAATCTTAATGTAAAGAAACATTTAAAAGACTTTTATAAATCGGTTGTTAAGGCTTTAAAGCCTTTTAAACTAGCTGTCAGAATTCACTCTTCAATTGGTATAAAAAATGTAACCTTTTGAATTAGTTTTATGTTGCTGTCACTTCATAGTTTTTAATTTTTGTTAGAAAAAAAGAGCTCTTTGATTAAACAAATTTTCAATTTCCTTTACCTGGAGGCTAAAATAAAAGCAAAACATTTCCAAATATGTTGAGTTCTGAAGGAACAAGTCATTATTGTTTGGCCCATTCTTTGTCTTTGCCCATTAAGAACTTCTGCCTGAGGACTTATCTGCCTTTTACTGTATTACGAAACAAGTCTGCAGTTTGAAAGCATGAACCTTGTTCGGATGGATGGATGGATGGATGGAGCTGAAAACAACTGGAAAATGATCGGAAACTGTTTGGATTATGTGGACCAGATGGTGCAGATAATCATCAGTCATGCCAATGCCAAAATGTTGACAGCTTTTAAAAGTGTAATGACATCATGTGTGAATGATGAAAGGCCAGAGATGAGGATCTGAATATGCTGTAATCTAATAACGCTTACAAAGATAGATCTAAAAAAAAATATTCAATCACAGTGGACAATGTGAGAGAAAAAAAGGCACTTTGTTGCTTTGCTTGAAAAACATTAGGACTAGCAGCCCAAATAAAAATCTGTAAAAACACAAATTCTTTGAAACAAATTCTGTACTGATGCTTTTAAACTTTTTTGAACACCCACGCAAAATTAGATTACAGTCAGTGAATTGAGTGAACCCCCCCGAGGAGACAGTAAGTCCCTGCAGGGGTCTAAATGCTCCAAATACAACCATTTTAATATTCTCTCTGATTTTCTTTTTCTGAGAAAAATAATAGGTGAGGTAAAATAACTTTGATTCTTCTGAGCACAGGGACCACTGGCTTTCACGGGACTCTTGATTACAAAGAAACATCGACAAGCAAACATGTAAACAAACACTCATTTAAACAGTCAACTGTCAAAAAGTGTGCATCTGAGTAAAGGCATTTCACTCTGTTATACAATAGTGTTTTAGGAACATATAACTGTTCAGCTCAACCTAATATAAAACATGAACCACTTAAATATTCAAGCAAGTCTTTCCCAGTGTAGATGCATAAACAATGGTCTGATTTATGACCTTCTGAAGATCATCTTATTCCATTTTTAATTATTTTTTAAACTTTTGATTAGTTGTCTTATAAAATGGGTAGCTCTATTAACTATGCATGTTAAGCAATCCTGCAGTTTGTGCCCTTCACTATTCCAACCACAGAGCAGAGAGGTTTAATCTGTTTGCCAGATGTTGATAGCTCAGCCACATGATGCATAAATCTAAATCAATCTGCCTGATTGCCCATACGTTGATGTAGTTAATGCAGAATCAGGTGGTGAAGCAGATACCGCTGGGGGCTATTGTCGAAGCTGTTAACAATGGTTTTCTGTTGCCACAGTTCACATGTGTTATCAGAGTCGTACAGTCCAGTAACTAACCTGGTTAGTAGTAGTTTCTAAAAGCTCTCATCAGAATGTGTCGCCTTTCGATTGTGCTCAGCTCATCATCAATGAACACTGATGCTGCCGTGTGTCTAACATGGCATTAAGACAGTTTAAGCTCCAATTCTTCCTTTTTAAATAGGTTACCATGGCAGCAAAAAGGCATGAGCTTGAACATTGTGCCCAATGTAAAACTCTTCTCTTAATGCCATTTAAAGGATTTCAGTGTTGCTATTAAGATGTGTTATTTAGACTGACTCATAAGAAATCAGTACTTATTGTGGGATTCTTCTTTTCTTTTTTTGACAATTACAGCACACATTTTGTTCTTCTGCAGTGTAATATTCTTGTCTAATGTTTTATTTTTAAAGAACTTCAAAAATCTTTAAAAATCTTCCAAAACTACTAAATGTATTAAAAATTATATATAAATATATATATATTATGATGTTCTCCCAAGTCCAACCAAACTGCAGCGCTGGGGTTTATCAGAAACGACGGCATGCCAGCTGAGCCAGAAGAGAGGCACCCTGGAATGCATCCTTAGTTCTTGCTCGAAGGCTTTGGTGTAAGGACGGTACCCCTGGTGTCACGACCAGGTCCTCAGGGCCATGGCAGTCACAGTCAGCACAGCACTGACCAACTGCAAGTACCACCTCCACCTCCAAGCAGTCTGTCATCTTGGTCAGAACTGGGGAGAAGACATGACAGCAGCCAACCCTGCAGGATTGGCTTCTCACCTCTGCACAAGACTGGAAACTCCAATTCAACCTGGGAAGACAACTTGAGTTCCCAGAATACATCTCACGCCCAGACATACTGTTAACATCAGTCATCAAAGCAAGTAGTCCTGGTTGAGCTTACTGTCCCCTGGGAAGACAGAATGGACGAGGCCAACAAATGCAAGACAGCCAAATACCCCGAGTTGGAGGCCGAATGCCGGAGCAATGGCTAGAAAGCCTTCTGAGAACCTGTTGAAGTGGGGTGCCTGGGTTTTGCTGGCCAGTCCCTACCACGCACTCTAAAACTCCTTGGGATAGAAGGTCAGCTATGCAGAAGAACCTTTAAAAACATCACTGAGGCTGCGGAGAAAGCCTCAAGATGGTTTTGGATCAGGACCTGGGATCCGTGGAGTAGTGGGCCACCTGGACACAAGTCGGGGGCTGTTGATCCCTGGCTGGGTCGCCTGAGCAAGGGTGTTTGATGATCAAAGACCCGAAACACCCTATGACCTCGGTTCATCGCTGATTATGTGAAGTAGCACCTTGTGGTTTCAAGAACTACATACACAAATGTATATATATAAATTAGATAGTTTTACCATGTTGGTAAATGTTGTGATTTTACATACAGTTTAAAAGGCTAAATCTACAATACATAAGCATATTAGAAATGTAAATGCTGATTAAGGCTAAAAACAATTTTAATAAAACTAGCAAACAAATATGTCCCTTCAAACTAATTATTTTTTACTTGTTTTATTTTGGAAATGTATTTAATGAACGAAAAAAAGCTGAAACAGGTAGATTTGAGTTTAAAAACATAATGTCAGTTAAATCCTGATAAACTTGGGTACTGTTAGTGAAGGTGTTTGGAGAATTTTCTTTTTTCAATTCCCTTACTCGCCATCTGTTGTATTTCTATATGAAGGTACACCAGCTTTCTCCAATAAAAATGCAGAAAATGCATTCATGAAAAAGTTAAGAATGCTGTTTCATTGTCTTTATAAAAGCAGTATAACCTTTTTGCCACAGCCCTTACTTTTTAAGCAGAAACACACTGTACTGGGTCTGCATCTTGAGTGAGCCACAATAGTCACGCCACGCTGCAAAGAGGTTTGTTGTTTATGCAGATGATTCTAATCTGGTTTCAGGAGTGGGTTGATTTGTTCCTGGTTGTTTATTTTGTTCTTTGCATGAAGGCAGTGGGGACAGACTCCAGATCCCCTGCTGAATCTGCACATGATGAAGACTTAAGTGCACAGTGCAAAGGTCATAGCAACAAACTGCATTGGATTTTTGCAAAAATATATATATATTTTTATAAGAAGACAAACATGATTACAATCTGTTTTACAGTTTTAATACACAGTATTAGCTTTTCTTTTTTTTTAAACCAACATACAGTATTTGTTTGCTTGTTTGCTTTGATATGAGGTTCTGCGGTGCATTTTACCACAAAATAAACTCAAGCACCTCTTTGAGGGAAGTTTGTAAAGCATTGGAAAATAACAGCATCAGATAATATAACACACTTAAATAAATCATTTATTCCAAGTGCAATGACCTCTCCAAAATTAGAAGCTAAATTGATGCTGGAGAAGCAATTTGCAGCCTATCAAGCTGAGATGGTTAAATTGATTTAAATATTAAGGCACTCAGTCTGCATTACAAAATGTCCCAGTGGATAAACCATCAAATTAGTTTCCAGAATTGCAGAGGAGACATTCTGACATGTTTATCAAAAGGTCATAATGTGATTAGCTGCTGAAGTAATCTTAATGCGGTAATTTAGTGTCCGATACCCTAAAAGGGACTATATTAAAATACTTTTAGATAATAACCTGAAGACAGACAAATTTAGAATGAAGACGTCTGGCCCTGGCCAAACAACTCGTGGACATGGATTCCACTTGTGAAGTGTGGTGGGTATAGCTTGTTCTGTGCAAAATAACTAAATTTAAGATTATTTAAAAGAATGGAAATGTCGTTAAAGCATGGTGAAAGCAGGGGTGGTGCTAGAGGGGTGGCAAAGGGGGCAGCGTCCCCCGCCACCCAATTTTTGAGTCAGTATTAGTATCATTATTGACAAAAAATGAACTAATCATCAATATCTGCTTCTGTAAACACTTGTAATAGATCCTCAGCTAAAGGAAAAGGGATAAAAAACTGTTTGAAATACGTATTTTTTGTATATAATGGCCTCTGCTGTTCCCATTTGTCACCCTTCCAAAGTCTTCTGCCCCCCTCCTGCACCCCATGTGAAATGTTCTTAGAAACTCGATTCGGTGATGTGTCACGATATTTCACTACTAAAAATTAGTGAACATTATCAAGCATTATGCAGAAAGCTAAACAAACTAAAAAAAAAACTGTCAATTAAGCAAATTACTTAATCGAATTAGCCTTAATTCCCAGGTTACAGCAGGCGACGTGAAAATTAATGATGGTTAGGCCGTGCTGCTGTTGAGGCTACGCTGCGGCTAACCAAAGCATTCCTCTCCAATCTGAAGGTTAATTTTTTGCCTTTCTCTATGGACTTCAGCAGCTGCTAGATAATCCTCTTGAGCTTGTGTCCTATTAAGCTTTAAAAAGCTGGTATGAACTGTTCATTTTTAATAACCATGTCACATCAAGGGTACAAATCTCCCCCCATGCAGCAATGCCTTTTTTTTTTAACTGAACATAGTTAAGCTGCCATCACGGCATCAATGCTAACACTCTTCTATCAGCAAAGTCATGTTTTATTGGGCTCAATTGTGTTTTATTAACAATAGCATTTCCTGAATGCTCTGCAACTTCATGGAAATGGAGTTTAAGGCTTTATTACTCTACTGTCCAAACTTGAAGATCCTGAGAGTAGCGTAGATCAAAATTTTAAAAATATCTTCATGAAAGAGAAGGTTCACCTGATTGTACCCATATCTATGATTGAGTGAGCACCAACTCACTTATCCAAAAGAAATATAAAAATATGCAGATGACACCATTCTTTGGACTTAAAAACTAGAGGGAAGGATCAGAGATAAAAGAAAAAAGTTATCTTCTGTGGAGGGAGAAACTTCCTAGGAACCATAATTTCCTGATTCTTATTTACAAAAACATGCAGTGGTGGAAAAAGTCATCAAAGAGCTGTGTATTTCTCAGTACCCAATGAAAAAAAACAGACTAAGCAAAACTTCGATAAAGACTGTTGTTTATACAGTCAATTGGACACATTTCAATGATGCGGTGCTGTCTAAAGCCTGACTGAAATCTGTCTAAGAGGCCGTTTGGATTCAAGAGATAGTTCAGCTGGATCAAAACAGCTGCTTCTATCACTCTTTCAATAAATTGAGGATTTGACTTGTCAAACATGGATGGATTCAGGGCGCCTTTTTTAGAAGGGCGTTAGTTACTTCAGCTTTGAGCCATGGTGGAAAAACACCTGACTAGAGAGGGCTGGTTATAATTTTAAAAAGATTATTTTTTCTGGGCTGTTGAAAGAATTTTTTAAATATTTGGTTGGCAAAGTGGTTGAATTGAAAGTTGAATATTTTTTTCTAAAACTGTCGTCAAGTGTTTCATGCACTGATTTCATTTTGACCTGATTATTCCAGCCAGGCTGCAACTGAGGTCTGATTACTTTTGTGATGGATGATTGTATTGTTTTTCTGATGTGTATATCTTGAGTATTTTGTGCTTTTTCTCTTGAAAAAGAGTCCAAATTCTTGACATTTTTTTAAATTAGCAGATAATTTAGTTGATGGATTTATGCCCTTTCAGTTTTTGTTTGTGATCCAATAGAACTATTTTCCTGAGCTTTTCTCCAGTCAGACATGGATCAAACCTTCTCAGGTGCAATCATGTTAATAAGCTCCCAAGTCCTGCAGTTCTAACCTTTACTTCCCTCACAATTTTCAAAAATATTATTTTCAATAATATAAACATTCTTTTTTAAATTTGTCCATCAATTTTTATTTTTTTCAAAAAAAAAAGGAAAAAGCTAATCTAAAATTAGAATTTAGTGTGCATAAATCAGTATTTATTTGCATTTTAACGACACAAATAATGATTTTAAGGCCATAAATTTGACTTTTGAGTGTATAAATTAGCATTTTATTTACATTTTGTGTGCACACAATTGTATTTTTAAAGGAACTGATTATCATTTTAAGGATCCAAATTCATTTTTTTAGGGTAAAAATTGGTATTTTACAGCATTTTGAGGGCACAATGTGTATTTTGAGGGCAAAATTTCAGGGAAAATTTTGTCCTTTGAGGACAAATTGTGTCAAATGACAATTAGCATTTTATGAGGGCACAAATTGGCCTTTTGAGGCTTAAAAAGGTATTTTGTGAACACAAATGAGTAAATTTGATGTCACAGAATACTGATTTGTGCACTGAAATGACTAATTTGTGCACACAAAAAGCTAATTTGTGCACAAAAATGCTGATGTTTATTGTACCTTAAAAATGCTAAGGAGTGCTCATTTCTGCATACAAAATGCTGATTTATTCTCACAAAATACTAACTTGTGCATACAAAATGCTAATTTGACAAAAAAAAATTATAATTTACACAAATTCTTCATTTAAGGGGACTTTTTAAAGTCATATCCATTGCAAATAAGGAACAGATTGCACGGTTCAGTTGCAGCTCTTTAAACCCTTGTCACACTTGTGTGTAGTGACGATGAATATATCTCAAATTCAAATGAGACATGCATAACAGTGACCATGACTACTAACAAAAGACTGTAAAGAGCTTACTAAAATATTAGTCAGATGTTTACGAGAGTTGGAACAAATCTTACGGTCAGCACAGTCACAGATGAACAAATGAGAAAAGTGAAAGTGATGAAAAAAATCGATGTTTATGGAAAGCAAATCAAGAATTTGTGAAAAGCAGTAATAATGAAGTATGACGGTGGATTTATAGGCTTTATGAGTGAAAACACTCTGTTCCCTCTCAGACTGTTAACATGATAAAAATGCACCGCTGTCTTGCCAGAAATTGTTGGATGGTTCCTTTTAAAAAGGTGCAAAAAAACAAGGGTGGTGATGTCAAATTCTCTTGTGGATTGTGATGCAGATTTTTTTCCAGAGCTGTAAACAAAGATGTCAACAGCTTTAGAGCAGCCAAATTCTGAAAGTTGCCAATACACAAGTTAAAAAAAAAATTAGTCCAGGTAGTCAGATCTCAAGAGCTGAGACAGTCTGGTGAAGAGATTACAGGCTTACAAATGGGACCCACTCAAGGATGCATAGTATCCAGATCCAAGTCTTCCCCAAGAGCATGAAGGACAAGGAGCATCCCGGAGCCACTGTTTTTAATATTTTTTTCCTTTTTCACAGTTTCTTTCACAAAATACCTGGAGCTTGTGCTTCAGCTGGAACTTTATTTTACCGTTGTCCCTTGCTCTTTCATTTTCCTGGTCCAGATGGCTTTGAAAATCCCCAATTCTACTGCTGACACATCACTATTGAATACTTTGCTCAATAAACTACCTTCCAGCCAAAAAAGCGGTGTTACTGTTTCATAACTCTACAGACTCTGCAACAGATCAAAGTTGCTATTGTATTGCAATCAGTGGAACAGCTGGCTCTTGCATTTACTTTAGCCCCATCTCTGAATAAATGATCTCCAGCTCTGTCTGGTAAAATAAAGAAAAGAAAAAAACTGTAACCATACTCGCCAAAAAGTGGTAATTTTAGGAGAAAATTAAGCAGCAGACTGGATTGTGCATTTAGAATTATAGATGGTGGGGTTGATTCCCAAAGTCAATTCCTTGAGTTTTGATGCAGCTGTGATGAAGTTGGCCCTCAGATAAAGTGCTGTGCAACCAGATAGAGCCAGATGAAGGTCTTCCAGGGATGGATTTGTGTTTATGATGCTCATCTTCTTTAGTTTAATTAATTAAACAAAATGGAAATGATGTTTAACAACTAGCTTTGAAGTTTGGAGTCAGAAGCATAACTCTAAACGTGCATGTTAGATCAGCAGTAGGGTTGTTTTCAGTTATCGGTCATAAGAAGATCAGCTCAACAATCAGAAATGTACAAACCAGCAACCCATACGGCATGGTCAAACATCGCCCAACTGAATCAAAACCAGAAGGAAACTTGCCTGACAGAAGGCAGGAATGCCTGAAGCAAGGAAGGATTACAAACTGGCAAAGGATGAGTTAAACACACTGACTCGTACACAAAGCAGACATTTGGATGCATGTCCAACACCCAAATCTGTTTAGAATATTTATTGATAAAATGTCTCAGTGCAGCCAAAGGATAAAAGAATTCCAGCCCAGGGACTCAGAATCTCCTCTCTGCTAGTTGCAGATGATGTACTGTTGTTCACTTCCTTGAACTGTGACTGAAAATGCTCCTTGTTTCAACTGAATGCAGCGCTGCTGGAATCAAAATCAGGAAAAAATTCACAATGGGTTGGTAAAACGTTACCGTCTCACCTGAAGCGGGTTCTTTTGTAAGCTGGAGATCAATGAGCAGGGAGCTCTGCCATCAAATCCACGATGTGACTCCAGGGATTCAGGCTCCATATATGGTCGGTTTAGTTAGAAGAGAGCTAATTTCAGGTGGTTATTGTACATAAGAACATGTTCTTAATAATTTACCTGGTTAAATATAAATAAATAAAAATAATCCAAAAGGCAAGACTATATAGCCTTGTTTCCACTTATTTCCGGTCTGGTATTTTGAGTGTTTTCACTGTAAAATGGACCCATGGAACAGTACTGAACCATACCTCTTGGGGGCCATAGAAAACTAGAATGGGATGGTTGGGGCGTAATCACAGTTACAACACACAATAGAAAATTGACAACATAATTACAGATTAAAAAAAAGCACTACTGTCACATTTTATAGCCTTTCTTGTTAAACTAAACTAGTTTTTCAATATTGAAATTGGTTTTCAGGGAAGAAGAAATGGTTTGCTGCACATTGGGCTTTTAGACTTTGTGTACTAAAGGAAATATACTTTCTTTCAGGGTAGGTAGATTTCTGAAGAATGGTAGAGGAAACCTTTAGGGATTACTGACCAGACAGAGGCCTTAAACTTCTCAAGACCCTTAATCCTAATATATTGTCTAGAAAAGTTATAATATGGATCACTTTATGACCTCGGGCAAAAAAAAAAAAGGATTGCGTCTTGAAATATAATACAGCTTTGCACAGTTTTCTTTAGAGAAAAAGAATACAGTCAAGCCATAGAGATATATTTGATTTATTCTTAACATGTAAATTACCCAAGCTATGACATGTTGTTGCTTCATCATGATAAATCTATTAACCGTACATAAAGTTGTTTATGTCTTTTTATTATCATGGGGTTTATACTTCATATCCTACTTCACATAGACTCCTAAGACTGACATGCATTAAGCAGATGCACAACTGCAGTAAATTTGTAGTTTATATGTTTTTATTGTTTCCAAAAAGTAGACAGATTGAGTGTGAGTTTAATAATAAATCTTCATTTTTGATGAACAAATAAACTTTATTATTTGTTGCTTTACAACCCTCATAAAGTATCTGCCTACTCCTGGAATCTGCGCACAATCAGAACTGGAAAAAAAAGCCCACACACAATGAAGTTGAGAGAGGACATGTCCGATAGTTACACATACATTTTCCCAGCATTTGAAGAGAGGCTTTACAAAATAAAAGTACTAGTATTTCACTCGATTAATTAACGGCACCTGATCTTCTGACATCAAAACTGCAAGCAAAAAGCAGAACCAGTGTAAGAAAATCTCCCAACCTTGGAAATCAAACAATTTAATCAAAGGTTTGGTCATTTTGGGTCAAAGCAAAAGGTAAATATGTTTAAAATCTCTCCAGCCCAACAACTTTTTCCCAATCTCTCTGAAGGAGGAGCTGTGCAGACAAATGTCTAGTGACATTACTGGTAAAACCGGCCCTGCTCATTGGCCTGTGCCTTTGCGTCTAATCAGGCCAATCCATGCCTGGCTAACAAGATTTGTTTTCACCTGAAATGCTTCTCTGACGATACACATCACATTTTTCTCTTCACTGGCTTTGGAATTGATAAATTAATAGTTTTTGTCCAGTCTTTAGGTCTGTGGAAAAGAATGTCCTGTCATGTTTCTGAATCAAAATCTTAAATTAGATAGCATATTATATCAACAGGGGAAATATATTGTTTATATACAATCTATTTAAAAATTATTTGCAAAATCAATGTATGCAATTTTGTTTAACAAATTGTCAAGATAAACAGACAAGTATTAATTTATGAGACTCATTCAGAGTTTTAAAAAATCTAAATAAGCATTTTTGTCGTTCTTGCATTGCATAAGAAATCCAAACTCTTCCTACATTTTTATTACTTTTCACTGTCTGTACGCTCTGTCTGTTTTTATGATAGTTCCTGCTCCAACTTATAAAGTTAGTTGTCTGGTTCTTTCATTTTCCTACATTGAATAACAAAGCCTTGCTCCAACCATGTTCTGAAGTATTACTTTTATTATTTAGTCACAACTTTAAGAACATCCTGTTTAATTTGATATATAAGATTACTCTGGACAATCCTCATTTTGAGGTCAGATTGAAAAACACTAATCAACGGCTGACTGTTCTTCCTTCATGGTGCCCTTTCCAGACAAATTATTGAGTTTTAAAACTTGTTAAGTTTGATAACCTTGTTTAATAATATTAGGGTAAATGTTTAAAATTCCATTTACGTCAGCCTTACAAGCATCTCAAGTCGACATTTCTGACATCTGAATAAACAAGTACAAACAAACAGTGATGAGGCAAATTATTTACTATGTACAGAAATTGTATAATTTGTGGATTTAATCACAACACTAGATGTTTGTTTTTTTGTAAAATGTAGTTAGTTCTGATCATTTTTTTTAACTATTTCAAAAGAACTCTCAGTGGTTTTTTGATCATGATTGTCATTTTTTTAGTCAAAAAAAAATTTTTTTAAAACTTTTTTTCAAGGACAGTTTCTGCAAGTTTATTAGAAATTCGTCTCTGAGTTGTGGGCAGGAGTGTTATCCCAGAGCAACCCCACCACCCTTCCCATCCCCAATGCTAAGAACTCTGTTTATACTCTCTCCCGCTAGCTTACAGCCTCTCGCAACCAAAACCTAACATTACAGGTTCAACAAAAATAGCAAGAAATATTAGAGCTATCCAGCCGTAAAGTTTTCAACCAACCCAAGTGAAGAAAACAAAGACGTACATGAATCTAGTCGTCTAAGAGTGGATGCATAAGAATGGACCCAACCATTGTATTTTCTACGACACAAAAACACTCTTTTCGAAATACCTTTTCTCTTTGTATTCTCCTGAATTTACAACAATTTGAATAAAGAAATACTCAAATGCATTTTAACCTTAATTTTCTTTACGGTGTATATATCATCCATCATAAGAAAAATACCACAAGAAAATGTTAAAAACACTGAAAACTAGGGTTGGGAATCACTAATAATTTGCATTATCCATTCGATTTGATTCACCAGAACATGGATCAGTTTAAATCCCATTTATTAATTTATTCCTTATTCTTTCAATCCTCTTAATTAAATTAGATTTTATTCAATTTACTCTGTGTGTTTGGGGGGGGGGGTGTTCTGAAGATATTTAGATTAATCTGATACAGTTCACATACTGTAAATTGTATTATTGAAATTATAATGGGATTGTTAATAGCATACAGTGTTACATAAATGGTGAAGCTTCAACAATTGTTCTGCCTCTCTTGTAGGGCGTTTCAGTTTGGCCACTAGGTGGCGATCACGCTACAGCATTACACCTTATTCCAGAAGAAGAAGAAAATTTGAGCAAAAAATTTAGAGATTTAGATTACAAATAGTTACTTTAAAGGGGCCATACCAGGAAAAAGCAACTTTTTGAGCTTTTAAGTGCATTATACTGTTCAATCCTCAAGAACCCCAAAGTGGTATTTTGATCAGTTCAAGCATTTTTGAGTAAAAACCTGCGCTCTCAACAACAGCCTTTAGCCATGAAAACAAGTGGGTCCTCATGATCTGACAACAACAACGTGAGATAGCCCCTTTCAGGAAGAGTCTGCTCTGCCAGCACCACCCTCAAACACTAACACTCAATTTCTCCACAGAGCTAGTGGTGATCAGCAAAAAAACGTTCATTTTAGATGCAGAACACATTTTACAATTATGTCATGTCTTCGATAAATTTCAGCTCAAACAGGTGTTTGTTGCTTTAGCTGTGGGGCTCCTTTAAGACCCCCCACTACTAAAGGCAGATATATGGTATGTGCATCCATCTTTGAAAAAGTTCGGATACTGATTATTTTTGTTGGAGAAACAAAGAAAGGCTCTAGGATGACGTCATGAAATGGGCGGCAGCCACACGCAGCGGCAGGCGGAGCTTCGGAAATCGAGTCGTTTTACTTCCGGATAGGAAAAAACTCATGAAAAATAACTCATATTTCATACATTTCATAAACTAAATGTTTTTTAGCGTTCCAAAGATAATATATGATAATATATAGGGATATAGTTTACTCTGAAAGGCTTAAGAAAATCATGGTATGGCCCCTTTAAAAAAAATTTCCTTAAAAGAGTTTGGAAAATGTATGCCTATGAGTATATAAAGATGTCAGCAGTGTATGTTGAGGTTGAGCGAGCGTTAACATTAGCCGTCCTAATGGAGACCCTTTTATACATTAGCATCAAGCTAGAAGACATTAGCATTATGCATTAGAACGATATCTACTTGTATGGATCGATTATTGATCTATTAAGCTTAGATCAATTCAGATTAATGGATTTTTATCAACCCAACCCTACTAAAAACGCAATTTTCCTCAGAGTGGGTCTTTAAAAAAAATCTTTTTATTGTTCAAAACAAAAAAAGGTAAATTTTAAAGTGAAAGAAATGTTGTCACTTCCTGTCAAAAAGGAATAATACATTTTACATGAATTCGATATTTTTACAAGAATTTGTCGATTGGATATACCTTTAAAAGATCTCTATGACACACAAAGATCAGGAAAATGGCATACAGAGTTCAGGCGTTTACAAAATCTGAACAACATGGAGCAGAAATGTTTCTAATCTAGTCTGCAATGTAATGTGTCTTTTCAAGCTTAGTCTGTCCTTCAGTGGATTATCAGATGTGTGCGAGTATTTTGGCAGGCATTGGATTCTCTTTGCTTTAAAGATTAGCGAATAACACTGCTCTGGCTTTAGGAGTTTAACAGAGTTCTTGATTGCTTTGCAGATGCTAATGTTAGATCTCAAGTTTTTCTTTCAATAGCAGAAAATTGATTTTATGCAAATATGATAGATTTTTCTCATGCTTTGAAAGCAGTGGTAGAAGGAAAATACTTTTTTCTCATTTGAGCATTGCAAAAGTTAACGTCCTTTTTTGTCATCTCTGTAAAAAAAACTTCCCTTGGAACTGAAGCTACTCCTGTAATCGATTATAGTATAGAAAAGTAAGGTATTATACCTACTATTTATTGTTTGGTTCTCTTAAAATATTAGTAACGCACTCATACACCTTCACATATTGATGGCGACTCTACTGCAGAACACTGGCGCAACCACCAGAGGCAATGTGGGGTGGAGACAAGGAGACACTGAAGTAAACATTTGTGTTTCTGGAAAACCTCTGAGAAACTGCAGAGCTATGATCAGTTTAAACTAAACATCAGTAACCGGCTATAGGAGAAGATGGCTTTTGTTACTGGCTCCTAAATTTACTTTCATTAAAAGCTGCATCTCTGACATCTGTGTCAGCCTCACGGTTCAACAGCTCATAGATCTCATTAAATATGGAGAAAGTTCTGCTTAATTTGTTATTTTTTTAAACAATTATTTCTCCAGGAGATTATCTGGATCATCATTAATTTTGTTTTTAGCTTTCAGTAATTTTTCTTTTTTGTGATGATCGCATCTTCTTTGATTATCCTTCTAATTTCTTTTTTTCACAAATGTGTTCCACATGACTTTCTGTTTTCTTGCTTAACGCTTTTGATCCATCAATGTTGCCAGCACATAAATAAGAACCTGAAACTTGTGTATCTCACAACCAACAGCCTTGGAACCCCATTTGTGACCACATCTCTTGAGACAAAAAAAAGAAAATATATCTGGGATTTCAGGCCAAGAATTCCTATTTCTGTGCACAGCCTCATGCTTTGACACAGACCATTCTGAAGGAGTAAATCATACTCAAGCAGTTGTTGATGGTTTCAATACTTGGTTCTGGAAAGAATATTTCAAGTCTGTTGGTATCCCTGCAACATTTTGATTTCCAACCCTCTCAGATATAACAGGTCGATACTTGAGATGCAAGAAAACATTAAAAATGTGGAAGCTGGTGTAAAACCCACTCTAAAGAAAATTGTGTTTTTTATGTTTTTAACATGTTCTTGTGGCATTTTTGTAATGACAGAGGACATAAATCAAGCTAAAATTTGCATTTCTTAGTATTTCTTTTTTCAGATCTTTGGGAATCAGGAACAAGAAGAGCTTATTTGTGATATGAAAAATACGCTGGGCGACCCACCAGCTCACTCCTCCACTGATGCATCCACCCGTAGACAAATAGATCCATGTATGTCTTTGTTTTCCCATCTGAGATGGCAGCTGGCTTCTAAAGAGTTGGTATATTTTTCGCCATTTTTGTTAGCCTGGGAATGTTAAGTTAGAGTTGTGAAGGGCTGTAAGTTAGCAGGAGAGCTTTTAACAGATGGGTGATGGGAAGTGGGGGCGAGCTTGCTTCACAGCAATAGTCCCGCCCACAACTCAGGAGTGAATTTCTGATGAACTCCTGCCGCTCTGCATAACTATGTCATAGAAAACAAAACAGTTTTTTTTTTTTATTTTGGCTAAAATTGGCATAATCATAATTAAAAGACCACTTTTACAATAATTCAAAGCATAAACTGTAGTAGGTCAATATTTTACTCCTTTTCTTTTTTTTCACTGGGCAAGTATTTTTTGATGCATCAATTGGTCGAAACTCCTTAAAACTGCACCAGCATGCACAGCCAGTAATCAAATCCCTACTGTGCGTTTCTACATCAAGAAAAGGGTTGACCCATGCTGTCCTTGTTTCATGTGTTTCAGGAGATGCAAATCCTAAAGAGAGTAGCCCTTTCATCAACAGCACCGCAGCCACTGACGTGGAGAAGAGCCAGCAGTATGACGGCAAGAGCATGGCACTGTTCGAGGTGCGGTCAGGCGTGCTGCATGAGAAATAAGTTCTTACTTCAGGAGTGGTGCAGATGCTTGGATGCTGTCACAGGTTCCCTGGTGGAATGTGAAGAATGTGTTTGTGTTGCAGGAGGAGATGGACACCAGTCCAATGGTTTCCTCTCTGCTGAGCACTCTGGCCAACTACTCCAACCTGCCAACCGGCAGCAAGGAGCATGAGGAGGCCGAGAACAACGAGGAGGGCCCACGCCCATCCAAAAAACCTGTCAAGGTAGATCGGTGTAAAGGTTTTATCTCCATCAGTGTAGCTCAGTGCATTTGAGGCTGCAGAAAAAACATGTTCAGGCCGCAGGAAATGTTTTCAGTTTTTGTACAATATTTAGATTTGATTAAACATTCATTGTGTTTAAAATGCATAACAGTGTAGCAGTTTATATCAGATGTATTTTTAGCCAGAAAACTACAAACTACAATTATCAAAATATTTAGACAGAATATTACTGTTCATACTTGATTGTATTTTATTGATTGAGTTTGAGATTTAATGAAAACATAAATGATGAATACATGATGCACAGAAAAGATTGGGTTGTTTAACTGTATTGAGTGTTTAGTGGTCTTTGTGGTGTGTGAACACAATTGTCAAACCATAACTGTTTCTTCATGTTGTGCCTGATATCTTTCCAGATTTTTCCCATAGGGAGGAAAATAATTATTTGGTATATATATCAAATAGAATCCCTGTCCCAGCAGTGGGTTTAAGATGCTGTAAATCTATCAGGGCTTTGACAATAGCACTAACAACCCAAAACACACATTAAATAACGCATCAAATGTTTACTGCAGATTGCATGGGTCACACAAGCATCTCGGCTGTTAAACCAGCAAAGCTAAGGATTAAACAGTCAACTGTCAGTCAGAAACTATAAAAACGTTGATAATAAATCAAAAGCAGAGAGTTAAAAGAAAAGAGCTTCTGTTGTAACATATATCTGTATAGGGGTAAATGAAGGCTGCCTCATTCATGTAACTAAGCACTCGTTCACAGCGTTTTGTTTGTGAATTGACCTTATTTCATTTTTAATTTGGCTTTAAACCTTAAAAAGTGAGGTGACTCTTTATTTGTAACCTGAAGGAGGCACTGTTGGTTCTGGTAACATGTAGCATGTGTTGGAGGAATCCTTAACTTCATACTGGCTTTAAAACTGGCTTGTGGAGAAAAAAAAGTAAAAAACAAAGAATAAATATGAGTTCACCTCAGAATCACGGAACAGTACACAGTCTGAAGACAGGCTGCTGGAGAGGGGAGCAACAATGAAAATCCAAAGCTACTTTTATGATGTTAATGGAAATTTTGTTTCTATAGAGAAGAGACTGATATTAATCCTTTTTTCGAAACGTTTCTTTGTTTAAGTAAAATCTTCAACCTATCTTCTGTTCTTTTGCTTTTTTTCAGGCACCACAGCTGGGCACTCTGATGGGAGTCTACTTGCCCTGTATCCAGAATATCTTTGGGGTTATTCTTTTCCTGAGGATGACGTGGATGGTTGGGATTGGAGGAGTCTTTGGCTCCTTCATAATCGTTTTCATGTGTTGCTCCACGGTGTGTTAACCTGCAGAAGCTCCCGAGCGTTGCAATGCCCGTATAAAATCACACCATTCTCCTTCTCATGCTTAACATTAGACGGAAAAAGACAGTTTAAAATAAAATAATAAAAATTCTGACAACATAAAAAAGGGGGAGAGCATGAAGGGAAATGTTTGAATGAAGCAAGTAGCCAGTAAAGAAGTTTTAACATGTGAAACACAGAGGCTACTTTTATATAAATTCAGGTTTGAAGTACTCTCTTATAGCTATTAAATCTCCTATAATTATTTTTGTCATTAATTTTATTTAATTTAAGTAATTAAAATAGTAATTTTAAGCAAAAAAATATATTTTTTCTAAGGTTCTTAGCAGCTTTGAATTATTATACTGCTTAAAATAAATAAAACAGAAGAACAAACCAATTTATTTAGTTGAAACTATTTCAGCTTGAACTGCTTGTCTGTAGTTCTGTATAGTAGAAGGCAACCAAGTGGAATTAAAAATGTTCAAATGTTTTAATTAAGTGTTTTTAGGCAATTTTTTGGTCACTAAATAGCAACTGTGTTTTCATTTTTTTATTTACATGTTTTATTGGCTTTTGATTCAAGTGTTTTTAACAAGAAAAAGTTCATTTATTTGTCAATAATTGAAGGAAATTTTACTTTCACATCTCGATTTTAAAAAAGTAATAGTTTTTTTTTTATTTATGCATATTGAGCAGTTCCTTGGTTGACATGTCCCAATAGTTTAAATGGGATTCACACATATTGCCTCATTTATCTTACAGATAAAAAGCAGTGAAGTATTGAAAAGCAAATAAATTTGTCATGCAGGCCAAAGCAGTATTATAGTTCTTTTGTATTATTCTTTTGAAGCCGATGAAATCCAAAAAATAGATCATATTGAACAAATATAGATGCAGTAGAACTGTCACCCGTAGAGCGTTGTTACATGACGAATCTCTCACCTTTTTTCCGTTGACAGATGTTTCTGCTCCATTTACCATTCATTCCTTAAACTCACAGAATGGTAGAGTTTGTTTTCTTATCTGCTCTTTGCTGCTGTTTTACAGACCATGCTCACGGCCATCTCCATGAGTGCTATTGCAACGAATGGCGTTGTACCAGGTGAATGGAACATCACCTTTGCCTTTTTTATCCAACTCATCAGCTGAATAATTCCTGTCTGTTTGTGACTTACAGCTGGAGGCTCATACTACATGATCTCTCGCTCACTGGGGCCTGAGTTTGGTGGAGCCGTTGGGATTTGCTTCTATTTGGGCACAACATTTGCTGGCGCCATGTACATTCTAGGCTGCATTGAAATTCTTCTAGTAAGTAGACTCGCCCTTCGGTTTTGTGTTTCTGTGCTTGTTTTCCTCAGTTGTGATTTTTATTGAGAACACTCTCCGCATTAGTATTTTCATTTGAGTGCTGGTTTCCTTTGTAATAAAATGGCAATATGGGGTTTAAATGCAAATTCCCGACCTTCACATTATCCCATATTAAAACGCAAACCATGAAACAAGTTCTGTTAGCTGATGGTATATCCTGACTTTATCGCAGATTTATTAACTTATAAACTTTTGTTTTAAGTTTTATATCAGACAGGGCAAATGTCAACATTCTTTTTTTTTATTGTTAATTATTAACATTCCTGCTGAGTGCGAATAAATGTGTTTATTCTCAGCAAAACACCATTTTATTTTATTTTATTTGAAACCTTTATGAATATTATAATTCTGAATTTTCTATTAAATTGCATGCAGCGTTGATTAGCACATTTTGCAGCCTGTGCGTATCCTGTTTGTATTCAGCCCCTGAAGCATAAAGTCAATTATTGTATTACTTACCAATGCACAGAATAGTTTTACATACAACCTCAGACATTCATGCACACATCAGAAAGTTTCACATTTCTTTATACAATTTGTGATTTAACATTAATATCTCACTATATATTTCTTGGTGAATTTTATACTGTCAAATATTTTAGATGTTTTTGATTACTGCTTCTAGATGAAGAGTAAATCTTTACTTAGCTGTATAATGGCTGTAAGCCATAACCTAGTTTTTCTTCTTTTTAAGTTTCAAAGTCATTACAAATATCTGATGTGCCTGTCCACGTAGATATTTTAAAAATCACATTATTTAAAGTGCTTTCAGATTCAGAAAGACTTTTACTATTCCTGTTTAGAGATTTTCTTTAAAATCACAACATTTTAACTCTACTTAGTACAAAATAGAGGCCCATCACCCCGAGGTTAAAGTAAGAACTAAACATTCCTGACACCTTTGCTTGTCAGAATTTAAAGTTGTGTCATCTGCATATATCAATTCCTGTCCACATTTTTTGTTACTCCTCATATTTACGTTCTCAAAATGGTTTTATTATACATTGTAGTAAAGGCTGAAACAAATCAGTTGAGTCAGTTTTTGGTTAAATGAAACTTAAGAAACAAAATAAAAGAAAAAGCTAATTAGACATTTTTATAAACAGTGTAGAGAATAATAAACAGAGAAATGCAAAGTTATCAAGTGATTTGATTTTCAGTTTTGTTGCTCTTCCAGATTTACATCGTTCCTCAGGCTGCCATCTTTAAACTCGAGGGTCTGGAGGGCGCAGACGCAGAGATAGCGCTGCTCAACAACATGCGAGTGTATGGCACCATTGTGCTGAGCTTGATGGCACTGGTGGTGTTTGTGGGAGTCAAATACGTCAACAAGCTGGCACTGGTCTTTTTGGCCTGCGTTATCTTCTCCATTCTAGCCGTTTACGCAGGAGTCATCAAGACGGCCCTCGAGCCTCCAACCTTCCCGTAAGCATCTTTTACTACAGACCCCTGATCTGCTGGGATGCCGAATTTAACCAAATTTTGCTGTCTTTTATTTCAGCGTTTGTCTGCTCGGAAACAGAACGCTTATCTCTAAAGGATATGATGTGTGTGCAAAGGTGATAGAAATAGACAATGAGACTGTTACCACCAAACTGTGGAGTTCCTTCTGCGATTCGGATTCCCTTAATGCCACCTGTGATGAATACTTCATCAACAACAACGTCACAGAGATACAGGGAATCCCAGGAGTCACCAGTGGTATTCTAGCAGGTAGACTTCAACCATTAAGACTAACATCCGTTTATCTTTCCTCAATCTCAATAGTTATCCATTGTCATTGTAGAGAACTTGTTTGGGTACTATCTGGAGAAAGGCATGATCCTGGAGAAGCGTGGAGTCTCCTCCACTGTGGATCCTGACAGTCCCACAACCAACAGCAACCGCTATGTCCTGGCAGACATCACCAGCTTTTTCACCCTGTTAGTTGGGATATACTTCCCATCTGTCACAGGTCAGAAATGAAAACACAATTACATTGCATTTTGTCATATTTTTTTCCTTGTTCATGAAAAAAAAATAAAAAAGATGCCCCAATAGATTCAAAAACATCTGCACTTCCTCACCCCTACTGTGAAACCGCTTGCTTCATGTGATAGTTTCCAGTGCCATTTGAAGCACAGAATTGTAATGCATATCGAGATTAGATCGCATGCACATCTGCTTTTCTGTTCAAGGCTTTATTCTCTCCAAAGAAATAATGGAAAAGCCATAAGTTCATCTCACGAGAAAGCCAGGTGACTGGAGTACATAAACAAACAAAAGCAACCCAGTAATGAATGGAGGTCGAATTCTTAAAGCTGAATGCAGCTGAGTGTCTATCCAGCCGGATTTTAGATTTAATTGGTTGTTTCTAAGGCACATAGAGGTGTTGCTCAAACCTTTTCAATTGAGTCAATATCAAGTTTTTAAAAAGTTGATCAATCCACTGGTGAATAACCACTCGCAGGTAGGGGCAGATGTCTGATAAGTGGTTCACTCCTCCAAGGAAATGAGCAAGAACTGAGACATTGTCAGACAACAGATGAAAAAAAGGAATGTCTCCTTTTGGAAGAGTGAATTTCTGCATTTACAGCTTGTATTTGCTGCCGCCAAGTGGACAAAAACTCTCCAAGTTAAACTTTCAGAATGACTGAAGTAAACAAGTTCCACATGATGAGAGTTTTGTAACTTACTTCATGCAAAAAAAAAAGAAGAATTGAGAAAGCAAAAGAGAAAAAACAATCCTGTCTATTTTCGGGGCAATTCTATGCTATAAAAATCCCTTAAGATTATTTTAGTGAGTGTTCAGTTTATGTGTTTTATCTTTGACTGCCTCAACCTGAACAGCTAGTTTGAGACTCTTTTCTTAGTGGTTAACACTCTCGCCTCGCAGCAAGGAGGCCTTGGTTCAAATCCCGGCTGTGTGTATTGTCTGTATGTTCTTCCTGTACATGTGTGGGTTTTCTCCAAGCACCTCCCACAGTCCAGAAATATGCTTCATAGGTTCATTGGTTACTCTAAAGCAGGGTTCTCAAACTCAGTTTACCCCTGGGTCACTTAAAGGGTAACCAAACCTTAAATCAGCTTTTTTTTTACTGTTGATCTCTCTAAATGGGACTTTAAGAGTGACTTCCGTTGATTTTTGCCAATTGTTTGATAAATTAAAATAAAATTGTTTAATTCTTAAAAAAATAAGTCAAAAACTGTCAATGTGCTGCCCCCTGAAGGTTGAATTTTGTGGTTGGTCAAACAATGTAAGTTTCAGAAATCTCACGTCATGATCAGCATCTGCAGTAATGTTAACAGTCCTGCCTCCAAGCTCCACCCCTCTGACTGGATTTTCACATTTCAGCTGTGGGTGGAGTCAGCCTCCAACTTCCCTGTTTGGCTACCATTTAAGGCTGAGGCTGGACTTTATGGGTTTCCATTTGCGCCAAAAATATGTTTTTGCATCCACTATCCATGTCTTTGGTCCATTGTCTATGTCGACTAAACAAGTTTTTTGAACATTTGTTCATCTCTATGTACTACTAAGCAATATCTTTTGCGTGTCCTGTGAAATGACAGGAGCTAACGACGCTAGCAACTGTTCCTGGGGACTTTTCTGACAACCAGATCCAACAACAATAGCAAATGCAGTTATAAGCATAAGGCAAGCTGAAACATCGCAAAAGAAAATACAAAGTTTTCATTAAAGAACCGTGGACATGAAGAAGATATTGTTTAGTAGACATTGAACCTAATATTAAGGTGGGGCCTGCAAAATATCAACTTGGGGGCCGCTAGTAGCCCGCGGGCCGCCAATTTGAGACCCATGCTCTAAAGTGTACCTAGTTGTTGATGTGTGAGTGTTTGTGTGCCCTGCGAAAGACAAGCGTAACATAACAAGTTGAGAAAATGGATGGACTTGCGAAATGTGAGAAGAAGTGAGAAGAAATAAAGGTCATGATTCCCACTAGTAAACTCATCAAACTCATCTGTCGCAGGTATCATGGCTGGCTCCAACCGCTCTGGTGACCTGCGTGATGCTCAGAAGTCGATCCCCATCGGCACCATTGCTGCCATCACCACCACTTCAACTGTGTGTATCCTACCCCTGTTGATGGACAAGATAATGAAATAGAGATCTACTTGGGATTATTGTCCGAAATGGGTTTTGTGTAGGTCAAACATATCGACACTTGTGTGCCTTAACGAGTGTTTTCCCTCAGACATGTCGTGTGTTGTTCTGTTTGGTGCTTGTATTGAAGGAGTAGTATTGCGAGACAAGTAAGTCTGACTGAGCAATTTTTTTATGTTTCTGCACATTTTCATTGATTTTCATTTAGTCATCTTTAATTATTTTATGCTCTTTTGACAGTTTAACATCATCATGATTATGATTCCAGTTACTGTTTAAGTTACTGCTTCTTTTAACAAGTTTCCTGATGCAGAAATACCAGGCAGTGTTCTCCAATATGCAAACGTACACTAAATGATGGCGCTTACTCAAGAAGTAATAATCAACTTCATTACGGCAACAATTCTAGATTTCTGCTTTTTTTTTCCAAATCCAAAAATCAAGAAAAACAAAAAAACAAATTGTTAGATTTTGTTATAATAAGGTTGAAGGAGAATATTGGGAGTTTCTGTGAAAAGTTTGAAAAAATATTCTCTTTTACAGATCTTAGCTTGAAGGTCTTTCTCAAAACTTGACTTTACAAGACAACAGAAGACCATTATGACGCATCATGGTCTCCGTCTGACTCTGAATAGATGCCGATTCTCTTCTATCAGCAGGAAAACAACAAAGAACTTAAAACAACCCACCTGTTTCAGTCTGCCCATACCAAAATGCAAATTTATGGAAATAAAAATGTTGCCAATAAAACCATTACCAAACCAAAAAAAACAGCACAACTGTCTGTGTCTATATATATATTTCTCAAAAATCTTAACTGTTAGGGAAAATCGGTTTTAAACTTTTTAAATTAAAACTGCCATTAATGAACTTGCAGTCAATGTAATTAACATGGATGCT
>NC_050518.1:12657966-12660863 GCF_002922805.2 Oryzias melastigma | reverse complement strand
AAGTAATAATCAACTTCATTACGGCAACAATTCTAGATTTCTGCTTTTTTTCCAAACCCAAAAATCAAGAAAAACAAAAAAGCAAAGTGTTAGATTTTGTTATAATAAGGTTGAAGGAGACAATTGGGAGTTTCTGTCAAAAGTTTGAAAAAATATTCTCTTTTACAGATCTTAGCTTGAAGGTCTTTCTTGACTTGACTTTACAAGACAACAGAAGACCATGATGACACATCATGGTCTCCATCTGACTGAATAGATGCCAATTCTCTTCTATCAGCAGGACAACAACAAAGAACTTTAAATAAACACCTGTTTCAGTCTTTCCATACCAAAATACAAATTTATGGAAATAAAAATGTTGCCAATAAAACAATTACCAAACCAAAAAAAACAGCGCCACTGTCTGTGTTTATTCATATCTTTCTCAAAAATCTTGATTGTTCTGGTAAATCGGTTTTAGACTTTTTAAATTAAATCTGCCATTAATGAACTTACGGTCAATGTAATTGACATGGATGCTAAACCATACTTACACCACCCTCGGCAACACACTTTCAAGTGGTCACTTCCAATGTAAAGGCTACGTAAATAAGTGCAATATGTAAGTAAATGTATATTTTAGGATATTAATATATAAAATATCTTATTAATTGTTGCTTTATTACAAATAAAACCTACATACAAATTTAAAAAAGGGCCTGTACAGGTACTCACTGATGGGATTCTGAGGTTCAGAATGCAGAAAAAGTCTAAACTTCCACTAACTGTGTTTACTGTGTCTTTACTCCTTAAAAAGACACTTCTTTCTTGAGATTTGCCCCAAATGTCATTTTTATTCTTAATCTAATAGTCTCTATGGTTTAATTTTGAATGGTTGTGTCAACTGGTCTAAATAAATTCCAATTTTTATTTTAATACATTATTTTTTCCACACTACTTCTACTCCAAGGTTTGGAGAAGGAGTCAATGGTAATCTGGTGATCGGAACGTTGGCTTGGCCGTCTCCGTGGGTCATTGTGTTTGGCTCCTTCTTCTCCACCTGTGGAGCAGGACTGCAGAGTCTGACGGGAGCTCCTCGACTGCTTCAGGCGATTTCACGAGATGGCATCATCCCGTTTCTTAGAGTGAGTACATGTGTGCAGATCTCAGCAGTGAAAGTGAGTAAGTTAATCAGATTTTGGGTTGAACCAAGCATCCATGAGCATCTTCAACAATAAGACAGAGTTGACTGTGTCAAATGTTTTGGAAATGTTTCTTCCAATATTGAATTCTTACAAAATTACAGGTTTTTGGACACGGAAAAGCCAATGGGGAGCCGACTTGGGCCCTCCTGCTCACCGCCAGCATCTGTGAAATTGGCATCATTATTGCCTCCTTGGATTCAGTTGCCCCCATCCTCTCCATGTAAGAACAAATGTGTGTGCTTTCTGCTGAACACGTCTGCCTCTGTAAAGTCTGTCTTCACTAAGCATTTCCCTGTACTGCCTCCTGTCCAGGTTTTTCTTGATGTGCTACATGTTCGTCAACCTTGCTTGTGCCCTGCAGACTCTGCTGAGGACGCCAAACTGGAGGCCGCGATTTAAATTCTACCACTGGTGGGTTTTTGTTCATCCCACTTACTTGACAAAAAGGATTTCTACTAAGAGAATACAAAAAAAACACAATTTTCTAAATGATATGTACATTTTATAAGAAGATTAAAGAGATTAAGACACTGGTTATGTCAACATAAAGTTATTATCCATCAAGGACAAGCCTTTCAGAGGACAAAATACATGAGTAGAATGTTATAGGAGGTGAAGAAATAATATATACAATTTGAATGTACTTTCTGTATTGATTTTTGTCTGTCTTGATTCTACAAACACCCACAGGGCTCTGTCGTTCCTGGGTATGAGCCTGTGCCTGTCGCTCATGTTCATTTGCTCTTGGTATTATGCCATTGTTGCTATGGGGATAGCCACCTGCATCTACAAATACATTGAGTTTTGTGGGTGAGTATTAGCTAAAAACATGTCTGTAAAGCTGTGACATGCAGCTTGCTTTTTTATTTATTCCATATTTATCAATGTTCTGTGAAACAGAGCGGAGAAGGAGTGGGGTGATGGCATCCGTGGCATTTCGCTCAGCGCTGCACGGTTTGCTCTGATGAGGCTGGAGGAGGGACCCCCACACACAAAGAACTGGAGGTTACATTTTTAAAGTTTTATGATCTTTTTTTGTATGGTACCAGGTATTCGAGTAATCTATTTTCTTGATTATCTGCCATTTTGCCCGTAAGGCCACAGATTCTGGTTCTGGTGAGCGTGGATGCAACGCAGAACGTGGAACAGCCCCGTCTGCTCTCACTGACCAATCAGCTGAAAGCAGGCAAAGGTCTTACGATCGTTGGTACTACTGTTCAAGGAACCTTTCTAGGCAACTATACTGACGCTCAGAAGGCAGATCAGGTCATTTAGTTTCTATATGCACGGTGAATTCAAATCTTCATTGTATGTCAAAATTGGTGAATAAACATGACATTTTTCTCCTCGTGCAGTCTCTGCGAAAGTTGATGGAGACAGAAAAAGTAAAAGGCTTCTCTCAGGTTGTCATCTCCTCCAACCTAAGAGATGGAACCTCCCACCTGGTACAAGTTGGAGGACTTGGAGGTCTAAAACACAACACAGTTATGGTCAGCTGGCCCTCCAACTGGAAACAGCCAGAATACTACCAGCAATTTAGAAACTTCATTGGTAAGACATCCAATTTTCAAAAATATGGAATACATCATTGTTGAGCTTCTGTGGCAAACACGTTTGTAAATGTGAGGTTTTCAGAGCAGTGGCAGCTAATGTATTTTGCTTCAATATGTGGGTTTCTGATCGCTCAAAGAAATTGAGGAAATCTTTTCAGGT
>NC_050518.1:12629663-12657900 GCF_002922805.2 Oryzias melastigma | reverse complement strand
GTTGGAAAAAACCTGTTTATCTCCATTTTTGTAGAGTGGTAAGACCTTGGCAATTATTTTTTATACTGTACTCCACTTAAACTCAAAAGATAGAAAGCAGCTTTTGGCATCTCAAGCTTAAACTCCCATCTCTTTTTAACTGTCCTATCTATACTGTTTTAGTAGACAGCTCTAATGGGACTGTTTTCTCTGACCACAAAAAAGCAGGAAGTCGAAGCACTTTGAATGGGGTTTTTGACATGAGATCTGGCCAATGTGGTGGAATGAAGAAAGGTGGACAAAATGTTCAATTGACCAGATGGAGTGATGGTAAGAAGACTGAGGTTGGGCCGATTCTGAAAGAGGAGTTTGCAAAAAATCTTCTGGTAGCGATGAGCGAATCAGATGAGTCTGAAGTTGGAATGCTAAAAATGTTGAATGTTGTAAATGGTTCTGCATCCCAAGGAGGATGTGAGCTAAAGGGGAGAACATTCTGGAGGGAGATGGATGATGGGATCCAGAATATCCCTCGAGTGGAAAAAGTAGAGATTGGGGCAAACTTCAATTTACATGTGGGCGAGGGAAGGTGATGAGGAAGTGATGGGAACATTTGGTGTAAAGCAAGGATCCCCAACCCCTGAGCCGCAGACCAGTACCGGTCCATGGCCTACTTGTTACCGGCCAGCAAAATAAAAAAAAAATATATATATAGATATATGCTGTAACAGATATCTTACAAATCAGGAACAACTTCTGCAAATCAACAACTTTTGTGTCACCAAATCCTTGTCATCTGCAATAAATTCAATGATGTTTTCAGACTTTTTTAAAACAAAATTTCCTGTAATGTGAAAAACAACTGTATAAACATCAAACATCACTTCGACCCCTTTTGGACCGGACTGAGAAAAGATTGTTTGACCCTAAACCGGTCTGCACCCTGAAAAAGCTTTGAGACCATCGGAGTAGACAGGAATGAAGAAGCAAAGAGGGTGGTGGAATGGAAGTAGCAGTGCTGAAGACATTTTTCCAGAAACATAGGTTGACTTGTTAGAGTGGAAGGAAGAGCATGCACGTTGATTACATCTTGCAGACAATCTGAAAAAAATCAGCAATAGCTGGAGAGAGAGTGCAGCCAGAGTCATATAACAGTGGACTGTAAAGGTTCATAGCTCAATATCCAACCTCTTCTCATGGGCAGATGTAGGTATTACATGTTGTGAGTGAGACTGAGTTGTTATATCCTGATTCCATCACTGTGTGCAACTGACGAATTTATCAAACACATTTTAAAGAACTATTAGAAGTATAAATAATTTAAAAACTGTAAATATTTGTAATGAAAAATACGGTTGAATTTTCCTAGCTCAATATCATTCATTAAAGCCTTTTGTTATTATTATTTCTATGCCTAAAACCTGACTGTAAAAACCAGATGTGACCCTTTGAAGGACTCTTACTTTTTACACTTCCACTGTTCTTCCGCAGAGGTGGTTAGAGAGACAACTCTAGCAAGTCTGGCATTACTGGTTCCCAAAAATATCTCAAGCTATCCATCCAATGGAGAGCGCTTCACTGAAGGCCACATAGACGTGTGGTGGATCGTCCATGATGGAGGGATGCTGATGCTCCTCCCCTTCCTGCTGCGCCAGCATAAGGTCAGAATCTGCAACGTGGTTCGATGTAACTTCTGACAGAATTTGTTTTCATGATTTTAGAAATCAGGCTTCAACATTTGTGGGCCTTTGTTTTGTGCTGCAGGTGTGGAGGAAGTGCAAGATGCGTATTTTCACTGTGGCTCAACTGGATGACAACAGCATCCAGATGAAGAAAGACCTCATTATGTTCCTTTATCACCTGCGACTCGACGCTGTTGTGGAAGTGGTGGAGATGGTGAGGGAATCTGTTTAATTATTGTCAATTTACAATTCTTTACAAGTCTAAAATGGTTGAAATTGTTAAGCCTATGTTTAATTTGTGGGACAAATATTGCCCCATAAATAATATCTGCAAGTTAGCTTAACTGTTTTGTGTGTTTATTTACATAATTTTTGCGTCAAAGCTGGACGGTGACATATCAGCGTACACATATGAGAAGACGCTGGTAATGGAGCAACGAACGCAGATCCTCAAACAAATGCATCTGACGAAGAATGAGATGGAGAGAGAGGTAAAGCAGATTGATCTTTTGTGAAATTGTTGAACATATTTTGCAATAAAAATCAAAACTTTACTTTTTTTTTACTTATTAAAGATACAAAGCATCACAGATTCATCTCGTGGATCCATACGGCGTAAAAATCCACCTACTTTGCAGCCCCAGCACAAGGCCGAGGGTGGAGACGCTGTGGCAGAAAAACCAGAGGATAAGGTGATTCTATGGAAGATAAAAGCTGTCAGATGTTTTTTTTTTTGTCCCTTTTACACTCTACTGTCTTGTAACTGTTTGTGAAAGAACCTTAAGTGAGAATCTGCCCTCACAAATGGCTGCACAGAGGTTTGTCTGCACTTCCAGAGGACCCTCTTTACTGACTGGAGTGTCTTCTTTCACTCTGTCACACTGTCACGTCTCAGTCTGAAGCTGTCTCCAACCAAAAACAGGTCCAGCTGATCCACAGCAAGAACGCCTCCACACCCACCAGCCCAACAAGCCCCACGCCACCTGCTGAGCCGCCTGCAGGAGGCGCTGCAGCCTGGACAGACAGTAAGGGCGCAGACAAAGGAAGGACCCTTTCACCTTCAGCACCTGCAGAGGCGGGCAAAGACCTCTTCAGCATGAGGCCGTGAGTGACGTGGAAGATTGATTTTACTTTGAACCACAAGAGGTATAAAGTTGTGTAATTAAACTAAAGATAACTGGATTTTAGAAAATAATATTTAAAAAGTCCTTATAAAATGCAATACTGAAGTCATTTGTTTAACCAAGTCAGGGTAAAGTATGAATCAGAAACTAGCATAGAATAACAAAAAATGGAGTGAAAAAATACATTAAATAAAAAAAATGTCACAGGTGAGTCAAGAGACAACTTAAAATAATCATTTTAATTCTTCAATTTATTTTTATTTTATTTTTTTTTTTGCTTAAAAATGTTTAAGTAACTTGAAATAATCACAAAAGAAAATTAAAAAGATGGTAAATAAGGGAGAAGTTTTTTTCATTTATGAATAAAATATTTGTACAAAATAATAAGTTTGATCACATTAGAAGCTTCTGTGAAATAGAAAATATTAGTTGAAGAAAAAGTGGGAATATTAAAAACTTTGAGCGACACCTAATTGTGAATACTTATTGTCACATGCTGAACACACACCTGTAGAAATATCTACTTTTAAACAAAGAAAAAGGTCAACAATCTGATTTGCACACGAATGTATATGCTGTTGTTTTGCATTTTGCCCCAACATGTGAATGGAGTTTAAAGGCTGATTAAACTGTACAGAAACAGTGAAAGTGTAATGTGAAAAGCTTTACAGACCTGTGTTCATGTAAAAACGTCATGGAGCTGTACATGTGGTGCAGTGGTCAGCGCTCTCGCCTCACGGTGACAAGACTCTGGTTCAAATCTCAGCTGGAACTTTCCTGTTCTTTCAGCCTTCATAGGTTCATTGGTTACTCTAAAGTATTCCTCAGTGGGAGTGATTGTGGGGCCCTGTGACAGACTGGTGACCTGTACAAGTTGTACTTCACCTTCATCCAACGGCAGTGGGGATAGGCTCCAGCAACCCTGTGACCCTGAAAGTTATATAGCGAGTTAGAAAATGGGTGGATAGAATTGCACATCCTCTGACTTTAGGTTTAAACAATAAAAATCTATGATCCTAACATTTACAAAATATAAGTTAAAAAAATGAAATTTTACATGAAAACGATTGCTACACTTCCACAGTTTTTACTGAATTCATCCAAATTCAAAATCTAATCAGTTCTTGGCTCTCTTGAGACTTTGCACTTAGTTCCTGGGTGTATTTTCTGTAGCTTTTCAAAGAAAGTACAACAAAATGTGGCATGCCTTTCTGAGCCTCTTATCTTTAAGGTCAGTCAAAACCGAACAAAGGTTGATTGTTTCCAGTAGTTTTACCTGTGTCAGCTGAGGATTGGACTTTTGTCGATTGACCTCCCTTATCTATGTACGGTATCTGAGGCTCCAACAAAAGACTTTCCTAGAAAAGAGAAAATACTGATATGTGTAAAGATTCCAATGAATAAACAACCAACTGCGGGAGCTCGCTGTGTGTCTGACCTCCCCTCTATGTACACCATCTGATAACGCTTTTCTTCCAATCATGCTGCAGGGAATGGGAAAACTTGTAAGTATCAGCCTTTTGCAGTGATGGGTGAAACGTGCTGATCTGGAAACCAAATCCACTTTATTTTTTTTCCAACAGGAATCAGATCGACGTGAGGCGTATGCACACAGCCGTGAGGCTCAATGAGGTCATCACCAAAAAATCCAAGGAGGCAAAGCTGGTCCTGCTCAACATGCCTGGACCACCAAAAAACCGCGTGGGCGATGAAAACTGTATCCTTCAGTTCACAAGAGAAAACAATACACAATATACATATATATATATATATATATATATATATATATATACATATATACATATATATATAGGAAGTGGCGGAATTGGCCGGGAAGAGGGAAGTCTGGGCATCTTTCCTTAGACTTCTGCCCCCGCGACCCGGTCCCAGATGAAGCGGAAGAAGATAGATGGATATATAAATGGAGTCTAATACACTTTTACATTTTTTGAAAACAGAATTGAAGTCCTTTACTCTGAATTCCTCTCAGACATGGAATTTCTCGAGGTGCTCACTGAAGGTCTCAATCGGGTTCTGCTGGTGCGCGGAGGTGGACGAGAGGTCATCACCATTTACTCCTGAGGGGTTTTCACAGAACTCTGGCGTCCCCCGTCTGTATTACTCTAGAAAAATACTCCCATCATCTCACCTGACACCATGTTGTGCTCAGACAGAAGTGTAGATCCTTCTACATTAGTGATCAAGCTTTTTGGATAAATTAAAAGAAAAAAATCAAATAATTTAGGACAAGAAAATTCTATAATTCCTTGTAGTTAAAAATCCCTTCTCAGATTTTTCCTCTATTTTGTTCCTGTTCATCTATAAGGGAGGCGTGTTCTTATCTTCACATTTGATCTTTTTCTTTTCTAATCTTCAATAATTAGATTCTATTTATAATTCTGACTGTCAATTGTCTTTCTTTAGTCTCTCCTCGTATGCTTGGAAGTCATGCAGGAAGTTTGCTGCAGAAAATAGTTGTGTGCATTAAAAAAGGATGTTTTTGTTTTCTCTTTGATTGGATTAAAGTGAGGTTTACTAAATTAAACCTGCACAGGCTGATATGAGAACAGAGGTGCCATTAACAGCTTTTCTTGTATACTTCCACATACAACATAAGTAGTTGTATCTGTTCATTTCCTGATAGCATCACATACATAAAGTACCTTCAGGTAGTATAAATAAAGGATGTATTGTATAAATCATAATAAAACACAAATGTTTTATGTGGCATGGTGCTGCGTTTGCTTTCTCTGACAAAAAAAGCTTGTGATGACTTATGTTAAATCTGTTATGGATGTATTTGCGAATATAAATAATGTGCAGATAAATCCTGCACACTTTTTAGTCTTTGTCTCTGTATGGGAAAGCGTTACTTTTACAATCTTTAGTTCTGGAACTGCAGAAAAAAGCTATATTTAGTGCAACTTTGTGGGTTTGTGAAGTTTTTGATTCACTATTAACTATGGTGAAATTTGCAAACTGAAATTGATTTATTGAGTTGTTGTGTATTAGTTTCTTCCGAGGCCTGCTAACTGCTCATTCTTGGTGAAGCGCAGGACTGGCACATGGTAAACTACCGTATTTTCCGGACTATAAGTCGCGTTTTTTTTCATAGATTGAATGTCCCTGCGACTTATACTCCAGTGCGACTTATATACGAATTTTTAATGATGAGATATGGACCGTAAGTGATCTATGCAATTACTTTATTTACTTTAGTTATTCAGACGTGACACAGAGGACGAAGAATTTAAGGGATTTAGTGATATGGAGTGAGATTGCGTGCAATTAATTTACAGTAAAGATACAAAGTTGATGAGTTCTTGAGGCTATAGTTAAATAAAACTGTTATGTTATATAAATGCTACATCTTTTCGTTTTTTTCATGATGCTAATATGTGAATATGTGTTGACACATATTCAGCCTGTTTTCTATTCACTTATGAATGTTATAACTTACCTTCCAGGATGATGTAATATAGTTTTTTTCAACCAGTTTGTAAAATAAATTACTTGAAAAAAATGCGACTTATACTCCAGTGCGACTTATGTATGGTTTTTTCTTCTTCATTATGCATTTTTTGGCCCCTGCGACTTATACTCCGGTGCGACTTATAGTCCGAAAAATACGGTAATCCTTTTGCACTACTGCCCTTCTATGTAGCCACAGGGGGGCCTAAGTCTGTCTCAGGGCCTCAATCACACACATTCATACCTAGGGGCAATTTAGAGTCACCAATTAACCTATGAAGCATGTTTTTGGACGGTGGGAGGAAGCCGGAGTCCCCGGTGAAAACCCACGCATGCACGGGGAGAACATGCAAACTCCACACAGAAAGGTCCCAGTCGGGATTTGAACCGGGGCCTTCTCGCTGTGAGGCAAGAGCGATAACCACTGCGCCACCGTGCAGCCCCTTCCACAGGATCTACACTTAAAAAAAAAATTCCTAATTTATCATTAGATTTAGGGAATAGAAGATGAATGCAGTAACATTCACAAAATGTCTCCTGGATCTCAGACTCACAACAGCAGACAAAAATATGGTAATTATCAGATTCACTGAATATGCTTTTATTAAAAAAATCCTAAAACTGTTAGTCATGTTGGAAAAACCAGTAGCTTCTTTTATTATTATTTTTTCTTTCACTATTGTCTGGCATTGACTTGACCTAACAATTGAAGGGAAAGGATGTTGCAGCAGCACCGAGATGAAATGTACACCTCCAAACTCTACAATCTTGAGTCACTTTTACTTCAATAATGTCTAATAATGTATTCAGACTGAACACATTTTGTTTGCTTAAAGTGAACCAAAATTGGTTCCATGGTTAATCTGGAACTAGTGAATAAAATATCACACAATAGGCAAAAGCAAGATTTTCTTGCTTTCTGGTGCTGCATGAATCGTAATATATATAGAAAATATATCAAAAATAAGGTTATGCTTTATAGGGTCACAATGCATGTGTAAATTTAAAAACTGAAGTAATTTAAAAACTGAAGTAATTTATGAATTCTCTAGTAGCACAAAGTTTGGTTTAATCAAGTCTGTAATCAATTCATTAATTATTGAGACCAACTTGTATCAAAGATGTGTTTTTTTGTTCATCTTTTTAATCATGTAAAAATATGAACAATATATTTGCAAACTTATAAAAGTGTGGAGCTGTAAATTTAGTACAGACTTCAAATAATTGGAATTGGGATCAATTAAATTAACAAACTCTGGACCAAAAATGCATTTTTAAAAATTATTTTAGTAAAAACAAAATGTTAACACTTCTAACATATTTTTAAAGGTAATAGTAACTTGAATTAAATCCATATAGATGTCAGATGCTCATACTGTACAGGAATGTTCACATGTCCATATTATGCCTTAAAATCAGCAGCTGATATTTCTTAACTGTTTACGATGGACAAAGTCCAGACAGTAAACCTTCCCCACACACAGTTAGCTGTGTCAGTGACTGCCGCTCTGGCCGGTGTCTTTGACCTGTTTTATCTAGACACAGATAATCAGGGGTTGGAAACGGGGGACTTGCATTTGATCCTAAGAGCTGTTGCGATGAAGACACGGGCGACCAACCTTCGAGTGAGGTTACCTTTATTTGTGTTTGTTTCTGAGGTCATTATCGTTGCCCTTTATGCTGCTTTTGTCACCTATGATGACCAAGCCGATGCCAGCTTTCAGACCAACCAGACAATTCCCATGCACAATGCAGTCTACAGGGATTACCCCGTCTTCACTGACATCCAGGTCATGATTTTCCTGGGATTTGGATGCCTCCTGGCCTTTTTTCGATTCTATGGTTTTGGAGGGATGGTCTTCAACTTCCTGACTGCAACTTTTGCGATCCAGTGGGCAATCCTGGTGCAGGGCTACTTTCAGTTTTACCATGATGGTAAGATCTACCTCGGAGTGATTAATCTTATAAATGCGGAGTTTGCCTGTGCCGTGGTTCTTATATCTTTCGGGGCAGTTCTGGGAAAGACCAGCCCATTGCAGCTGCTAGTCATGGCTCTGCTGGAGGTGCCGGTGTTTGCAGTCACAGAGTGGGTTGTCCTGAGTTATCTAAAGATCAATGATGCTGGAGGCTCCATTCTCATTCATCTGTTCGCCTGTTATTTTGGTTTGGGTGTGACGTTTGTGCTACACAGACCGAGTCTCAATGAAGGACATGCAAAGGAAAACAGCAGTTACCACTCTGACATCCTGTCTGTCATGGGGACCTTGTTTCTCTGGGTGTTCTGGCCCTCCTTCAACTCAGCTTTGACCTTTAAAGGAGACGACCAACACAGAGCCATCCTCCACACTTTCATCGGCCTCAGCGCTTCCACGATCACAGCCTTTGCTCTCTCGACTCTGCTGAACAAGGACGGAAAACTCACCATGGCTGACGTTCAGAATGTGACCCTAGCTGGGGGCGTGACAGTCGGGGCATCGGTGGATATGATGATTTCTCCTGCAGCTGCATACGTTTTGGGTATGCTAGGCTGCACTGCATGCATGTTGGGTTACAAATACCTGAGCCCCTTTTTGGCCAAGCGCTGCAGGATCCAGGACCAGTGCGGGATACATAACTTGCATGGACTAACGGGACTCATTTCATGCGCTGCGGGGATATGGGCCATACTGGTGGCTGATGAGGAGGTTTACGGTCCCAGCTTGTATGAGATTTTTGCCCACAGAGCCCCTGTGGAAGGCGACCCTCAACTGGAAAAGCTCCAGATGCTGATTCCAGGATTGAAGCCAGGTTTGGGTCGGACCGCCCAAGAACAGGCCCTCTTCCAGGTTGCAGCTGTTTTCTCCACAGTGGGACTGGCAGCACTTGGGGGTCTCCTTACAGGCTTTGTGTTGAGGTTGCCGTACTTTGCACCCCCCTCTGATGACCTCTGCTTCGATGACAGACTATTTTTTGAGGTTCCTCAGGATTATGACTCACCCCTTCAAGTTAATAACATAATGATGGAAGACACTTCTGCATGATGTGTAACATTTACACAAATACAAGAGTTTGTAACTTCTGAAATATTATTTACTACCAACAAATATTGTGTTTTTATTTGTGTGTTTCATTGCGCAACTCATCATGTTTTTACATTGCATTGTGTTCCACAAATGTATATGTTTCCTTTTTTTGCAATTTATTAAGAAATAAAATGCAATAAATTAAGCGACGACATCTTCAGAAAAAAATGGAGTTAAAATCTTTATATATGATTATTCATTTTAAAAAAATATTATTTTGAATAAAGGTGAGACACAAAATATGTACCCATTTATTTTTTTGTTTGTACCTCTTTTTGATATTTAAAAAAACAAATTGATAGCGAGCCTTTAAAAGAAAATCTTTCTCCCAATCACATAGTTTTACACTCAGCTGCTCAGTCACTTGTGGCCCTGAATGCTTCACAGGAGCACTCACGAGCCTTACTCCAGTAGGGCGACAAAGATGAAGCAAACACTGATAGAAATCTGTTACATCCGGGTTTGATGCTGTTAGTTAGACTGGAACCAGCGACACTCCAGCCTAAAGTCCACGTTGCACCACTGCCCTCATTTTTTGACTCATTTGAATCAAACTCAAACTGCACGGTGAGACAGTGGTCAGCACTATTGGCCTCACTGTAAGAAGACACTGACTTGAATCCCAACTGGGACCTTATTGTGTGGAATTTGCATGCTGTGCATGTTCCTCAGGGCACTCCGGCTTCCTCCCACAGTCCCAAAACACACCTCACAGGTACATTTGTTACAATGAAGTGTTCCTATGTGTGCATGTGTGAGTGTGTGCTGAAGTGCTTGTAATCCGTGTATCATTCATTCATTCATTTTTCAACTTAAAATCGGAAATGAAAATAATGAACAACCAACCGTTTTTTAGTTTTTCGATTCAAAATCCAAAACAAAAAAAAAAAAAAAAAATCAGTGACCTGAGGACATGACAATACATCCGTTCCAGGTAAGAATCAGTTATATTACTTTTTTTCAGTCTGTCTCTGACGATATGAGTTTGCTACTTTGACAAGCTAGCTATTGCTAACTCCAAAACGGGGCATGCACAGAGTTCTAATGGAGACGAGAACGTGTTTAGTCGTCCGTGGTGAAAACGTCCCAGAAACTTGCTCCGAGCCTCGGGCACGTTCCTCCCTACAGGCGAGGAGTCCCGGTAACTGAAGCCACATTTTCTGTTGCTTTTGACGAGAATGTAAATGTCCGTTTTTACCTGTAGCTATTTCCTGGGGTTATTAAACCCATGATGTAGTTAAATATGAGAAGTTGTTGGCTGTACATTCAATGAAAAGCACTAATCAGCATTGTCTCATCTATTTCGAACCACATTGTCAGAATGTTTGAGACGGAGCTCGCGGCGTCCCCCACATGTCTGGTATGTGCTGCTAGCCAGCTAGCGCTTGCATCAAACACCGCAGATCAGTGACAAAAACTGAGCTTTGTTTGGCTAATTTAAGATAAGAAACACGAAATATGAAACAGTCATCGTGGAAGCATGTACCAATGGACAATAAATAGTAGTCAGAAAAATGGTTATAAATTTTGGCAGGGAAAACACATTTGCCATAACAGCTGTAGCCAATAAATCCTGACTGATTAAATACTGTCTGACTTATATTATAAGTGTGACTAGATAATTAGGACTTTTTTATTGTTTATTTGTTGTTTTCATTGCAAAATCATTTTACAATCCATGATCCCCTTTCACAACTCAACGACTCCACCCCTTCCAGCTTGGTTTACATCTGTCAGCCTCGTTGCTCTGGCCGCGGAGGAGGTCTTGCGGTGATTTATCGTGAGAAGTGGAAAGTACTCCCGAATCCGTGTATCATTCGTTCATTCGTTTTTCAACTTAAAATTGGAAATGAAGAAAAAACGAAAAAACAACAATTTTTTCGTTTGGGATTTTGAATTTAAAAACTATAAACGAATGATACACGGATTCAATCATTGTAGACGAATTGTGATTTCAGGACTGTAGGGGGAAAAAAGAATGTCAAAGTTTGTTTGGGATCTCATCATTGACACTATAGGCAGAACAGCAAAGAAAACTGAGTGTTTAATAAAATCTGTACTAAAAATGGACATCGAAAGAGGTTTCAAAATAGGTAAGGTGGGGTAAACTATAGTAAACTGAAGTTGGCTGTGCTAAGTAAGAATGTATCTCTAGAGCATTGTAAAAAAAAAGAAGTATTCCACCACACATTGAGAAAACTAAAATGATCTACCCTAATCATGCTAATAACATATTTTTTAACAACTAGTATTTTGATAAATCCAGATAATTACATAAAATGTTTATTATTTTTCTAGTAGAACTTGGAGGCCAAAATCTTTTTATGAATAACCCAGGTGTCAGACTCAAACACAGCTCACCACTCACACAGTATTAGACATATGTGGTGAAGGATTCAACAACTCGTACTTAAATTTAATAATAAAACTCAGGAATGTTAATATTAAACTTTAAAATTGACCTCAGTTGTAGTAAACTGGTATATTGACAATGTTTACACAATCTCCAATTATTTTTCATCTTAGTCTACAACTAGGAGTTATCTTCACAGCCAACTTTGATTAACTTCTTCACCACACAATATTTAATACTACGACTACTACTAATAATTATTATATTATTATTATTATTCTTAATATATTAATTTTCTTCAAATCAGCATTTTGTGCACACTTTTCCAGACCAAACTAAGCTAAAAAAAAAATCCAGAGGGAGAAACGTTCCTTGTGTCCAGCAGGGGGCAGTCTCGGCTGCCACAAGCTGAGAAGAACAGTCGAGGAAGACGCGGACTGGAGCGGAAGAAGAACACGAGCCCGCGTCTTACTGGTGGGGAGTATCAACGGGTTACATAACATCAAAAACTTACTTTTCCTGAGCTTTGTGTTTTCTTCAGAGGCACACAGCACCCCCGAATATCTCCAACTTCACGGTCACCGTGACCATTTGGATTCGGGACGCCGTTTGACCAGCTTCTGACGGTAAAGTCATTGTTTGCTAATTCAGCTCGCGCGCTCTCGCGGAAATGCTGCTGGCAGCCATTTTTTGCCTCGAGCTGCGAACGCCTTTTTTCTTCGTACAAAACTCAAATCTTCGACGCTTCCATCGTTTTGAAGTAACAATGCTTTCAAAATGTTTCACATTTTAATGCTTTTTATGTGTCCAATTATTTTTTAGTTGTGTCCGTCGAATATTTGTTTAAACCGGCCTTGCAATTAGCTAAAATTATGACGGCGTCGACAGGATTTTCGGGCCTAGTTAGCATTAGCTTTATGGAGCGCGTGCAAGAAATTAAACTGTAGATTCCAACATTTCATTAATCTAGAGGAACGTAATTCCATGCCGTGCATAATTAAAAGTAACTCCTAAATTTCAGTATTTTGAGCTAATGACCATACTGTCAAAAATACATATACAATCTAATATCAGTTAGCTCTCCCCATCATGTCGTCTGCCATTGAACTCATGGCTTGCGTCTGCATAGTTCATCGTCATGCACATGTAAAATAAATTCCTCCCCAATTGTTTGTGTTCACAGGGTCAATATGGCTGACGACTTTGACGTTGAGGCCATGCTGGAAGCGCCATACAGAAAGGTGGGTTTAAAACATATTCTATCGATGCCTTTATTGCTGTTATACATGTGTGTTAGATTTTATCCTGAAAAACTATTTTCTTTGAATGTTGTGGTGTGAGTGTAAAGAAGACAATACGGAATTATAAATAAATCCACATCTATCTCTCTTTGTAGACTTCCCTAATGATATCTCACCTCTACTCCCATGAATTCATCTTTGATTCCACTGTGAACTGTGAAAAAAAAGGAAGGTAGTTATTGTGCATATACTGATGTACTGTGGTTCACTTTAGGAAAAAAAGAGATCCAAGCTAGATCATCTATCATCTAATCTATTTGGTTACTACAAGGTGAATACCAATGAAAAAGCCCATATTTACCTTTCCCGCAAAGGAGGCAGTATTCAGATTTGCAATCTACATCTTGATGGTGGCCCTAGATGTCTAGCTTTTAATGTAAACAATAACGTAAATATGCATTTAGACAAAGATAAAGTGACTCCACCGTCTTCTTGCAGAATTTGTTACAGGTGCTTGTAAAACCTTTTTGCTCCAAGCGGGAATTTGTACTTGTTGGATATTTTCTAAATTATTAAATGTCATCAAGTTTCCTGTTACCTGCAGAAGAAACTGTCAACCCTTAACTGGTGTGCAAATTCTATAATTTCATGAATGACAGATAGCACCTTTCTATTTGTGAATGTGAATACTGCTTCTTTGCATTAGAAATCTGTACATTTAAGTCAGCATTTTATTTTATTGCATGCTACACAAAAGGCTTTTTTAAACATTATTAGATTGAGTAAACTTAGATGTTTGCATACCCAATGTTTTAAAAATTATATAATTTCAGTTATTTTTCCTTCTGAAGACAAAAGATTGTAAGTATATATAATGCAAACTACTGCTATTGGTAATGTAACAGGTGGCTGATTTAATCTTTTTTATTTTTCTTGGGCATCAATATTACTAAGAAGTGTGAATCCCTGTTTGCTTCAGGGCAAGATGTGTGACAGAGGTGGCATCGAGCTCTTACAGTCCAAGAACGAAAATGGGTGAAGATCACTGGACTGACACCAACCACACAGGATCTCTTTTAGTGTCCATGGGCAATGAGTGGTCACATGATTAGGCACAAATAGTGGCATTGGTACGACCTGCTAGAGGGGAAATGATGGAGATGACTGTCAAAGCTTCCTGATTTTTGCTAATATGTTGGACACGCTCCCTTACCTTTGCATTGTTGCATTAAGTACTAAGCAGCTATGTAAAGAAAAAAAAGTGGGATGGAAAGCTATTGGGGTGATGGAAGCTCACTGTCCAGACTTGAATGTTTGCAGTTTTATATTATTAATTAAATGTATTCTACATTTTCTCTTGTCCCACCCCACCCCCTTTACCTTGACGACTTGAAATGTTGCCTCTACGTCCTCATGATGTTCTTCTATAAACCTTGCTTAGGACGAGAACAAGTCCTCTCATGCAAATGGACATGATGATCACAACAAGAAGTAAGTTATTTATGGTTATTGTCATTTATTGTTTTTTTATTTTTTTCTGACTTTTCATTGGGGCACACTTTCTTAAAGGAAGAGGAGAAGTCGCAGCAGGAGTCGCAGCCCAGGCTCCAAGAAGAAGAGAAGTAGAAGCAGAAGCAAAGACAGAAAAAAGAGTAAGAAGAGAAGTCGAAGTCGAGAAAGAAAGCGCAGTCGCAGCAAGGAGCGCCATCGCAGTCGATCCCGGAGCAAGGATCGGACTGGACGTTACAAAGCACGGAAGAGCCCTGTGTAAGTTCCCCTTTAGAAGTGATACTCCACTCATATTAAACATGAAAGGGTTCTCTTTTCAGTCCAATGCTCTTCAGGCAGTTTTTCTTCATTTATGTGGATATATCTTAAAATGTTAGTGTTCTTTCTTTTGTTTTCAATTCTTTTGGAAATAATTTTTGTTTCTTTGTTTAAGCCGGAAGCGGACAAAAAGTCAGAGCCCGCCAAAAAAAGAGAGAAGTCCTGTCAGGTGAGATGAGATGGTCTTTACATTTGTCTTTTTCGTTTTTTTTCACCCACAGAATCATTCCTATTTAGTTTAGGGAAATAATAACATTACATTTAACCTGTGATGGTTACCTGAAAACTTGAATATAAGGAATTTATTTAATTAAAAAAAAATCAGGTTCTTTTTTCTGTGTTCAAGTTTTCTCTTTACTAAAACTTGTTGCACTGAATTTTATGGAATTAACATGTTGTTGGACACTGTACTTAAGCTTTTTTCTACTTTAAAGGCAACCAATTGACAATTTAACACCCGAGGAGAGGGATGCTCGCACCGTCTTCTGTATGCAGCTGGCTGCAAGAATCAGAGCTCGAGACCTGGAAGACTTTTTCTCTGCCGTCGGCAAAGTCAGTTTTATTTATTTATTGTTTTCTTCTCCCTAAAAAAATATCCACAAGAATAACAGAACTTTCATTTGTGGGATTATTAATGGAACTGTGGATCATTTTCTTTGTAGGTAAGAGATGTGCGAATAATCTCTGACAGAAACTCCCGGAGATCAAAGGGCATCGCATACATAGAGTTTGTGGAGACGTCCTCTGTACCTCTGGCAATCGGCCTGACTGGTCAGAGGCTGCTTGGAGTTCCCATCATCGTCCAGGCATCTCAGGTCGGTTTCATGATACCGTTTGAATTTATAGCTGTTTTGTCGTACTAACAAATGTATTAAACATAACCTGCCATACCAGGCAATTATTCAAACTAATAGACATTTTTTTTTAAACACTCATCTATTCTGTTCTCATGTTAACTCGTGAATACAGAACTGAACTTGCATAAATATTCAGTGTAAAGTATTAAATTGTCATATTTGTCAGCACAGTTTAATGTCTTGCTTGCATTTACAGGCAGAGAAAAACAGAGCTGCAGCTGCAGCAAACAATCTCCAGAAGGGCAGTGCAGGTCCAATGCGACTGTATGTTGGATCACTTCACTTTAACATCACTGAAGAAATGCTGCGAGGAATCTTTGAGCCTTTTGGAAAGGTCTGACATGCGGTCCTTAAGTCCAAACCTTTTACATATGTAGGTTTAGTTGTCATGTTACTTTTTTTTTTTTTTGTAATTATAGATTGAAGGTATCCAGTTGATGATGGACAGTGAAACAGGAAGATCCAAAGGCTATGGCTTCATATCGGTAACTAATATTTGTATATCTTGCACGGTTGTTTGCTGCGTATCACACGCTGACGTTTTGTCATGAAGTTTGCAGATGCTGAATGTGCAAAGAAGGCTCTGGAGCAACTGAACGGCTTTGAGCTGGCGGGCCGTCCCATGAAGGTGGGGCATGTTACAGAGCGCTCCGACTCCTCAACAGCTAGTTCATTCCTGGACAACGACGAACTGGAGAGGACCGGGATCGACCTTGGCACGACAGGCCGTTTACAGCTGATGGCTCGACTAGCAGAAGGTATGCAGTCAGAAATCCTTAGTTATCACTTTTAAAGCTAGTTTGATAAATAATTAATTTATAAAGCAGCTGTATCAAATTTAAGATGCTACAAGAGAATTGTTGGTCTTTAATCATAACCCACTGCTGATGTTGCCGCACTTTTCTTCCTTTCAGGAACTGGCTTGAAGATCCCTCCTGCTGCTCAGCAGGCACTGCAGATGACCGGGTCCATACCTTTTGGGAATATGGCTGCTCCAGCAAGTGAGTCAGGGCAGCAGAAAGCAGGTGTTTTTGCATTTCTTTGGAGAAAGACAATAATAACTTTTTTTTTTTTTGCAGTTCCAACTCCAGCTCCAAGCCAAGCCTTGAACCTCCCATCACAGCCGCTGGCCACTCACTGCCTTCAGTTGTCCAACCTGTTTGACCCACAGGCGTAAGGACTTTCTTTATTTTTGCTTACTAAGTGCAAAAAATGATCTTTTCACTGTGGGGACTTTCAATGATAAATTCAAGAAAGCGACTATTTCGACTTAATACACAAATACCTGATTTTGTTTGAAACCAAGCACTGGGTAAATCACTCATCAGTTTACAACATTGTCAGCAAAAAAAACAAAATTCTCTGGAGGAAAAACTGCTTTTCTTGAGGTGTTTTTATACCTTTATTTTTTGGACAAACAAAAATTTGAATCTCCCTTTACATTAGATTAAAGCCTTTTGAAGTGTTATTCTGCATCGTAGTATTATATTAGTCATTACAACAAGTCGATATAATACAGAATCAGAAGAATTACTAACCCCTCAGTTGACTCTGTTTTTCTAATCAAGTTTAAGAGAAAAATACTTCTTTTTTTTGTTTTCTCCCAGTGAAAATGACCCTAGCTGGGCCTCAGAAATTCAAGATGATGTGATTGAGGAGTGCAACAAGCATGGGGGAGTTGTTCACATCTACGTTGACAAGAACTCTCCCCAGGTAGGTAGAAGCACTCAGGCTATATGCAATGCTGAGCTACAGTTAAGCAAAGTATATGAATGTATCGTGTTGAAACGGTTTATGTAGAAAAAAATATTCTAATATTCCCTCTGTTCTCTTGATGCAGGGCAACGTATATGTCAAGTGTCCCTCAATACCTGCAGCAATGGCAACAGTAAATGCACTTCACGGACGTTGGTTTGCACGTATGTAACATTTTTCTGCATTTAGATTATTTATAAAAGTAAACTTATGTGTTAAAATTAACTTATTTCTCTCTATCCTTAGGGAAGATGATAACTGCTGCCTATGTTCCTTTACCAACCTACCACAACCTTTTCCCAGACTCCGTAACGGCAAAACAGCTTCTAATGCCTTCTCGTCGATAGTTTGACACCTTTCTGTTTGTGTAAATACATTTGTATGAGGTTATGAAAATCCATTCAAGAAAATGCAATGAAGCTAGGTGGCTGTGTGTAATAAATTGGCATAATATTCACCATGAATGTTTTATTTTCCCTTTTATTTTTCTCATTAGCTTTTTTTCTTCTTTATCTTTTGTATTGTAAGCTTCCACCAATAAATAATCTGCAGGCATCCATTGGTCTGTTTTAAAATATTAGCCTGCTTATTCAAGCCAGTTTTAGATTTATCAAACATTGCAAATAGTTCAATGTTTTGGGTTTATAGGCTTTAAATGCCAAAAGTGTATAAATGTCAACATTTGGTTGTAATTTTATACAGTCTTTTTTTGTTTTGTTTATTCTTTTATAAAGACTGCTCCCTGTCCGTTTTGTTTTACCACATTTGGGGAAGCTCATCAGTCCGGGTTCAATTTGAAATGCTTCTGTGATTAAAGTCTTTACAGCATTTGAGCCCATACTTTCATGTCTCATTTCCAGCTTTATTGAATTCCATTCAGTAAGATTTGTGTTGCACAAATTGGCAAAAACGTAGTTCTTAAATAAAATTGGCACGATTTAAAGAACTTTCACTGCATGATTTTAAATATATACAGTGGTGAACAAAAGTGTTGGTACCCCTCAGTTAAAGAAGGACAAACCCACAATTCTCACTGAAATCACTTGAAACTTACAAAAGTAACAAAACATTTTTGAAAATTAAACAATCAAAATCAGCCACCAATTTTGAATTTTTGATTAACATAATTATTAAAAAAAAAAATAATAATGAAACAGGCCTGGACAAAAATGATGGTACCTCAATAAAAGATTGAAAACTATCTGACCAGAGTGACATGATTAACTCAGGTGTGTCCTTTAATTGACATCACAGGTGTTTTATTTATTGTTACTTTTGTAAGTTTTGAGTTATTTAAGTGAGAATTGTGGGTTTGTCCTTCTTTAACTGAGGGATACCAACAATTCTGTCCACGTCTGTATATATATATCCATGCTGCAGATCGTTTAAATGAGTATTCGGTTCTTAAATGGCCAAATTAAAGTTTCATTTCATTACAAGTTCAAGGTCGACTAATCCCGCGGTAGCTGGATTTATTTCTGAAAATATCATTAAACTCCGCATTTATTTTGTCAAAGGACAATTTCACATCGCAAAGAATAACCGTCAAAAAGCAGAGTTTGGGGTCACCAGCGTGGAGCTTTACCTGCATCAGCGCTGTAAAGAAGATGGCGCCCGTGCACCATTCAGCCAACATAATGGTGTAGCCACGAGACCTGTGCTATCGCGAGACTTTACTGCGGCTACTTAATGGTAAAAAGTGAACGTCAGTATTATTTTATTTTTTTGAAATGACAAATATATTTTAAGTGAATTGTTTCGAAACAGTTAAAATAAACAACCTTCTCATAATCATGAAAATTATTTGATAAATCAAAATGGCTCAAAAGGAATGTGACTAAGTTACAAATAAAATCATTGAAAAAAAAGAACTTTTTAAATTCACATTTACTCTAAAAAATATGCAAGATTTTTTTCATTTCCAATAACGAGTTTCAGTTTTAATTTGTTTTTTATTTTAAAGGGCAGTGAAGAGGGTACACTTTAAAAAAAACTATCAGAATATATATCTACATATATTATTTTTGAACATTTATTCTGCTGGAGAAAGAGGGGGATATATTTTACAGCGAATTAGTGATATTTCACCATACAGTGATTCCTGACTTTAGTGATTGTTTGCTGCTAGATTTTAGCTACATTATGTGAGAGGAAACTTATTTATAAAGGGAAGATGTCTTGCTAGGATCTCCTCATACTCCAGGCTTCAACTAACTGACTAGTATTAAGGATAATTATAATGAAAACAGGCCCTTGCTGATACACTAGAGTAAGAAAGCTACCTGACCTTTATTTACTATCTACCTCTCATGCCCGTTTTCCAGCTCTCTCTGCAGCTCAACACTGGCTCTGGTGTGTTCAGTCAATCAGAATGTGAACACAACTAATCCAGCTAATCAGCAAACAATGCAAAAAAAAATAAAAATAAAAAAGCTGAAAAACAGGGAGAGGGGCTACATTAAAAGCTAAATGACAGATATGGCAACAATTATTTGTGAAAAACTTTTAATACAAATGTGTTATGAAGACTGTAAGTTTCTGTAGTGTTAAAAGGGGACAATAGTTTTCCCAGATTGTTTTACATGTGTTCTCTACTGGTGGCTTGACTAAAGATTTTTAAAGCCTCCCCGTATCACATTTAGTCCTCTAAAGTAAAGCTTAATCTCCACGTCAACTCCGGGGTTAACTGTGCTAGATGTGTGCTAAATGCTTGATTAAGTGTTTCTCCCATTTTTCTTTAGCTTTGTTTAGCAAGTCAAAAGCATGAGTTGAAGCAACAAAAAAAAAATTATAACGACCTAAATTAGCATTTTCTGTTCAACAAATGACACAAGACAGGTTTAATGCATGCCCTGCAAACTTTATCTTCTAACAAAAGTTTTTGAACAACAAAACAGATTTGACTTCAGAAAACCTCAACGTTAACATGAAGTTGGCTTTTTTTCTTCAAATATTAACTTTTCTTCCACCAGAAACTTGGCAACACCTGCAAAAAAAGAGGAGCAATTTTAGGCCTTTCTTTGAAAATCATTAACTGGATTTTTTAAAAACAAACATTTTCACACAAGTAAAAGAACCCCCAACAATGTTGAACTGTTTCATCTCTTTCAGAAGTTTTTCAATCAACTGTGTCCATGTTTCCACAGCAATTTTACACAAAGAACAAAAAACAATTTGTTGTTTTTTTATATTCTTTGTGTGTGTTAGGGGGAAAAAATGAGAACAAAGCACTTAGGAAATATTGATTAAATTGTAGAATCCACAACATCTTTTTCAAAACCAAAGCACATTTTTACTTAAAACAACTGGATGTAAACTGTAGTCAGCTTTGTTAACTCAGTGGGGGGTTACTGATTTAACTCTTCAGAGTTCAGCTATTAATTAACATTAAACAGAACCTTGCATCAGACACCTCAAACAACCTCAGAAAGAACTTTTTACTGACCTGAAAGGGCTTCACTTCTTTGGAGAACACTCCTTTGCTTGATGAGCCTGCAGGACAGCGATGGCCTCATCCACCTGACCAGACATACACAAAGATCAATCATTAGATTACAGTCTCCATTTAGATAATTACACACAAGTTAAAGCTCAGATCTAATGAATGCAAACCCAAGACTGAAAAATGTTTAAATTGGTGCAAAATGAACAAATCACTTGATAAATCAAACTGAAGTCAAACTAAACACCCATTGTGGTTTTAGTATTCCCAATGTGACAGGTTATGTCATACAGACAAGACATTTTTAATTTCAGATTTTCAATTTTCTGAAATACAGAAACCAATTCTAATCTTTTTTTAATGATACAGATCTTCAGAAGCTAATTCTTAATACAAACCAGCTCAAAATAAACAAACATTGTATATCTTTTCACATAACACAGACTGCTCAAGACAAGCCAATCATAACCGCCTTGGATTTCAGGGACTCTGGTGACTCCAGCATATGCAGCAGCTCAGAGTTGTCGATCTCCAGCAACATCCCAGTAATTTTTCCTGCCAGGTTTGGCTGTAGAGCAAGGATCAGAGGGTAAAGTCGATCTCCTGTGTGTCACAGCAGAGGGAGAGAAATCATTCAGAAACTGCTGGAATGTGTTTACAAAAATAAAAAAGGTGAGCAATCCTCACCAAGAAGCTGCTTCTGATCCATGGGTGGAGCTGCAGCCAGCATTGAGGTGGTGAGCAGCTCTGGGCCGAGGATATGCACAGGTGATTCCACCACAGGCACAGCGACAACCTATGCACATCAAGTAGAACTTTTTTAAAGTTTTTTTTGCTCGTTTCAGACCCTCCTCCAGTATTTTAACCCACACTGTGAAATGCTATCAGTTGATCAGAGGTAGCAGCTCAGAGCCCCAAACATTACCTGTGACCTTGTCATAGGTGCAGGAACTGTCACAACATGCAGCGGGTTTCTCACTGCAGATGAATACTTGTACTGGCCACTTCTGAGGGCACCAGCTACATCTGCACGCCCTCCTATAGTCTGAGTCCCGATGTTGTCTGAAGGATATCAAACAGGCCACAAACCATCTTCATTACTGAAACATTCAGAAACGGGTGGCGTGTTACCATCACAGATAAAGTACTTGTCTTTTGTGTGGATGCTGTGATGCGTGGAGCCTGAGTGGAAGCCTGCTTCACTGTAGTAATTGTGGTCGATCCACGACGAGCAAAAGGGCCACCGACAATCTGGGTTGAGTATGGGTCTGAAACAAGAAGACAACACACATACAATTAAGAAATGTACTTACCTGCAGCTGCATAAAGGATTAAAGAGACATAAGACCTCACCCTGCGGTCTCTGTGGTTGTCCTGTCCAACGAGGGACAGACCTCACATTGGTGACAGCATTGTGGTTGTAGAAAGAGCGAGTGGGAGGCTGCAGAAACAAGTGGTTTCAAACACAAGGCATGCACATTAGAAACAGTCAAAACAAATTAGACCCTCATGAGATGTTGCATAACTGTGGGTTTCTCTGCTTCAACTACCAATGTAAAAATAGGAGTAATTAAGAGGGACATGAGTCCTGCAATTACAATTAAAATACTTTAGACACACCATCTCACTATTATAGACAAATGAAAGGTGTATTTCACTTGTTTTGGGGTTGGTGGTTTGGAGGGGCTTTGTGAAGACTCCCACAGCAGTTTTTGGACATATTTCCATTGCATGTTTGTAATGCGACCCTCAGTGGTGGAACATGTGCTGTAACATGATTCAAACTATTCACAAACTCCTTCAAATTATCTTGGCCACTGTTTCTGTAATTAATCTACTAAACTAGAACCCCCTGATGCTCCTCTCTCTTCAAGTTTTAAGTTGAAATAGAGTATGCTTGGAGAGGAAATGTAGAACTACAAGAGCTTGTGGGAGACATGGCAGACAAAAGTGAATCCACCAGAGGGATCTGTGAATGCAACATAAACTGCATTCTAACCAAACCCTCAAGTGATTCAAATAACACTATGAAACAGTGGGTCAGAATCTCACTGTTAAAATGCAAGACTTTCTAGATGAAAATGATCATCCAGCTGATGTCTTGATTGTGAATTGTGGAATCTGTATTTTTAGTGTTTTCTTTGATCTTAGACTGATGAAGCTACTTGGATGAGTGGCTGAACATTTCAAGAGAGGCAAATAAATCCAGAAACTACAACTCAACTCAAGACATGCAACACTTTGTTACTGCTCATTACATGGTGTTATAAGTTATGGGCTCATAGAATATAGCTCAGTAACTACTGGAGCGAACCTTTGTTTGGATTTACCAATTTTTAGGTTATTTGTCTCAATGAAATCAATTTTTAATCTGACAAGTTGCTTAGACAGTTGAGAGAAGTGCAGAAAGTGGAAAAGGGGAAGTAATAACGCTTGAAGGTCTGCTACCTTCCTCCCCTCTGCTCACCAATGTTCTGACACCGGAGTAAAATTGATTATCTGAAGTGGAATTTAGAATAAAACAGGACAAAAGATTGATGCACTTAAAAGAGAAAAAAAAAAGTTAACACCTTCCTGAAATAAAAACAGATGGGGCTAACAATCCAATATAAACAGATTTCTCTGATTTTCAATGGATCTATAAACTGAAATTTCTATGTAAAATTTTGAATTAGATTTTTTTATATTTACTTCAGCTAATAGGAATTGGTAAAGTGTGACAAAAAATGATGAAAAGATGGAAATCATGGAGGAGGAATTTGATTTTTCATAGCACATAGTGTACTCTTGCTGTACCGCGACAGATTTTTATTTTCAGCGCAACTTTGAGTGCTTTTTTGCAGTACCGTGTTCTAAGTTATGATTGGTTGTTGATCTCGACAATCTCTTCAATACCATGTCTCCTGTATAGAGACAGTACGAGTTATTTTCCTATGAGGATTTGAACTTTGAGTGTTTCAACAAAGAAATGTATGAACATTTCTGTTCAAGAAAAGAATATAAATGTGTAATGAGGGATTTTAAGGTTGAAAACATTTGTAATCCTTTGTGGATTTCCCCCATCATGGGTTATTTATGGAACATTACCTTTGCGATATACGAGCGGACACTGTATTTTTTGTTAACTCATTGTTTTTAAGTCCATACCTGCGGTACAGTCATGTAGTATCCAGACTGGTGGTATGAATCAATTATTGGGCTGGGCATGGTCCTCAGGGTGGCCAGTCTCTGCATGTACTTATTTGTAAGGATTGCTTTACGCTCCTCCCTGCGTTGAGCCAGAGCAACGTACAGGGGCTTGGTCGCAACAATTCTACCGTTCATTTCCGTTACTGCTTTAGTTGCTTCCTCTGGAGAGGAGAAACACACAAACCCAAAGCCTTTGCTTTGGCCGGCCTCAGTCATCACCTGGAAGAAGCACAAGAGATCAGGCTCAGAAAGAGTTAATGTAGTTGACTCAAGGCTGATTGAAAGAGTATTTAAAGTACAAACTGTGAGGACCATGACAAGTTCAGACTGATGAACAAGAGGCTGTCAGACCTTTTTACAGCTGAATGAGTAAAGCCTCACCTTAGCACTAGTGATGGTTCCATAAGGGGAAAACTCCTTTCTTAGTCTCTCATCGTCAATGCTATCATCCAAGTTCTTCACGTATAGATTGACGCCCTAAAAAAAGATTTTAGAGATGTTACTTTTTAGTGTTTTGTATCACTAAAGATGACCAAAAAAAAAAAAAAAATCAATTTCACATTTAATTTTGTGGTTCTGTTATATTTTGATTAAACTCATGTGGTGGCACTTTTAAAAAAATATATATGGATGGATCCAGACTCTACAGTATTTCTAAAAGAACTGATGAACACTCAAAGCACAGTTCACTTATTACAAAAATATGAAAAGTATGTTTAATTTTAAACTGCTGCATATTTACTCTTTACATAGAGTTAAATCCCAGTTAAAAAAGAACCAAAACAAAACACTAAAGATAACTGTGACCAGCAGAGAAGTAATTTGCAGATCAGTTTTAAGTTTCTCTAAAGCTGCTTATTCCAGTCACAGAAAAAAACCCAATACTTTTAATATGATAAATAATGCTATGCCAAACATCAAAGTAATAGTTTCGCCCTCAGCAAGGCACTAAACTTCCATCCACCTACTGACACTAATGTGCTGATTAGTTTGCCATTTTATGACCAAAAGTACTCAATCCAACATTCTAATGAATACCAAGTGTTGCAAATATTAAGAAGCTATACAACCTAACAATGTAAAATGTGTCATGAGAACAGACGTGGAAGTTAGGCCCAATCCGAATCCTTCCCTTCTCTCTTCCCCCCATTTGAAGGGGTTTGTGAAGTGGAAGTGGTGTCTGAAATATATTTTTTAGCATCCTCCTCTCCAAACCGAGAGATAAAACCCCTCCCTTGTGAGGAAGTTCCACGTCGTGCTGTGCCCCAGAGGAGAAGCGCTTTTCTTCACACAGGTGTGCTCTGAAGCACAGAGGCTTACATTTAAATGTAATTAATGACTGTTTGTTGACATGACCTTTTTAAAATTTGAGACACTATTTTTCGTAACTCTCCCTTTGGAGGGATAAATAAATGTCGGTGAAGGGAGAAGTAGTAGGGAGAAGGGAACAATTCGGACTGGGCCTTAGTTACTTTTGAAGAAAAAAAATAATTAAAAAGCATTTAGCAAACATCACATAGAGCAGGACCTGATAACGCTGTATGCGATCTTGTTTGAGTTGGTCAAACTTGCGCTTCAGCTCCCCCTGGCGCTCCAGACGCTTCTGGGCTCGCCCTACATAGATGATCTTCCCATTCATCTCCTTTCCATTCATCTCATCGACAGCCTGAGTAGAAAGTTGAGTTAAACCAAACAGAAAAATATACATTTAAATATAGTTTATCAAAAATTACCATGCAGTTGTCAAACTATCATTTAATTAAAAAAAAAATAAAAAAAAATAAAAAAATACTAAGCAGACAAGTTGGAAATGTTTAAAAAAAGGGTTTTACCCCTTAAAATAATCTTTCCAGGGCCTATTCAGTGTGCCAATGCCTTTTTTAATTGAAGTAAATTGGAATTAATGTCCAAAAACAAAAAAATTCAATTTGGGGAATACAACAACGTCGATGTTAAAATGTCACCAGAAAGGTTAGACACTAGCAGCATAACAGGTCACAATACTGGCATAAGGGGGGGGGGGGTCTAAGATACCTGCAACATCATGAAATCTCAATGATATTTTTCAGTCACCATTACTTGTACTAAAGTTTAATGGAGGGGTTAAAGTGTTTTTTTTTATGTTTAAGCAAAAGGCTTGGGTAAGTTTTTGGTTTAAAAAAAAAAAAACAGTTTAAATTCAGGATGTTTAAGTTGTTTTTTCTAAGCATGTTCTTTGCTGGTATAAAAAAAAAGAAAGAAAGAAAATAATTATGAAGTAACATTTTAAGATGATACTTTAAAGACAAATTCATTAGGATGGATGTAACCTTCTGAGCATCTTCATGATGAGCAAAGTTGACAAAGCCAAATCCTCGTGAACGTCCCTTCTCATCCTTCATGACTCGAACGCTCAGGGTCTTCCCTGAGACAAGACAGGATGACAATGATTCTTTGACACTGCACACATTTAAGAAGTTGTTTTCTTAGTTCTCTTACCAAATGCAGAAAAAACTTCCTTCAGTTTTTCATCCGTCAAGTTGTCTCCAAAGTTTTTGATGTAGATATTCGTGAACTTCATGACCTTGGTACCAAATTCTACCTCCCTTTCTTTACGAGACTTAAAGTGGCCAACAAACCTGAAGTCAGAAACAACCACCCCCCCCAAAATAAAATTACTAGTCAAAGAATGAGGAAAAAAAATCAGGTGAGATTTGTCCACAACTTTAAAATATTAACTGGATAAAACATGAGTGAATTCTATATTACAAAATATAATAAAGTTAATACATTTAAACAAAAACAGAAAGTATCTCACGACTTATTATAAATGGGTTTTAATTTGTATAATCTTTTTAACATAACCATGCTCATTCCTATAAAAATAATTACAAAAGACAGAATTAAACACAAACCCTGGATACAAAGCCTGCTAACAACTGACCTAATCTGGGAGAACTGACATTTTTTCCACAGGGAGCGGAGCTCTGGGTTGACAATACCATGTTCCACCTTTTTACCTGTCTTTTCACTGAGCAAAAACAGAGAAGTAATCTGCAAACAGTCTGGCATTTTTTCCATTGATTTTCATGTTAAATTTTAACACTTTCTTCTCTACACTTTGCCTGAGCTTTTCATTCAGACAGCTTGAATGTAAGGTCCAAAATTAAAGTGCTCACACTTTTCTGTCATTAAGCAGCATCCCATTCATGGTTTCAATGGCTCGGTTTGCAGCCTCCTGGGTCTCAAAGTGAACAAAGCCATAGCCTTTGGATCCTCTCTCATCACAGACAACCTGCAAAACAAAAGCTAACAACTATGGAGACTGTGCTGTTCCACTTCATATCAGCTCAGTATGATCCACTCACAGAACCAACTTGGCCTGTGTTCTATGACTTACCTTGCAGGACAAAATATTGCCAAAGGCTGAGAAAGTATCATACAGCGCCTTGTTGTCAATAGAGTCATCTATGTTCTTGATAAAGATGTTACCCACACCAGACTTCCGGAGAGCCGGGTCGCGCTGAGACCACATTATTCGAATTGGACGCCCCTTGATGACATCATAGTTCATGGTATCCAGGGCACACTCCGCTAAAACAGGATTTAGACAGACAGCCTAAGCAAATCTTATTTTAAAAATAAAATGTTAGTCATGAGGCACCAAAGTCATGCAACGGACATCTCCCCATAATTCGTGCAAACAGCACAAATCAAAGTTGGAAAGTCTTTAAAGACTCACTCTGATCATCTTTTGATCTATTTTCAAGGCGCTTCCCAGTGGTCTTATTTATAATTATGGTATTTTTTGCCTAAGAAAAAAAACTGTGTTGTTTTCTAGGAAACAGAAGGAGAGTTCATTAGAAATTAACCTCTGAGTTGTAGGCGGGCCGAAGGGGCTAAGTAACTCCACCCACTCTTCCCCTCCCGTTTGCTGAGAGCTCTTTGTTTATGCAGTCTCCCACTAGCTTACAGCCCCTCACAACCCCAACCTAACATTATTGGTGCAACAAAAATGGCGAGCGATATTGGAACTATCCAGCAACATAGTTTTGAGCCAGATACTAACATCTATACATCTCTTCTTAGACTTGAAATTCACTACAGTACATGTGTTGATTATCAGTCTACTTCTCACACACACCTGAATGTAAGATAATCGTCTGCTCCTTATTCACAAAGATTTGAATCAAGAAATAATAAAAACAACATTTTTAGTTTGATTTTCTTGATATAGGTCCTCCATCAGAAAAGCCACAAGAAACAATCATTTTCATTG
>NC_050518.1:12498138-12629300 GCF_002922805.2 Oryzias melastigma | reverse complement strand
CTTGAAATTCACTACAGTACATGTGTTGATTATCAGTCTAGTTCTCACACACACCTGAATGTAAGATAATGGTCTGCTCCTTATTCACAAAGATTTGAATCAAGAAATAATCAAAACAACATTTTTAGTTTGATTTTCTTGATATAGGTCCTCCATCAGAAAAGGCACAAGAAACAATCATTTTCATTGGAGTCTGTATTTAAGGAATTGTATCAACTGATTATCTGACCTAACTCAGGTAAGATAACAAAAACGGGGAATGCTGCATTTCAAATTTTTCTTTTTTATATTGTTAAAGACCCGCTACAATTAAAATTGGGCTTTCATGTTATTTTTTATTTTAAGCATTGTTAAATCATGATTGAGGACATATATTAGGAAAATTAAACTCAAGTTTGCATTTGAGTATTTATTTTTTCAAACTGTTGTGAATCAAGAGCAGACGAAACAATGCTGTTGTAAAAAGCTTGTGGCAGTGGCATAGGTGCGACAATCGGCCATAAGCTCCTTGCTCCACTCCATTCTGATGCATCTACTTCCAAGCAAATGGATCCATGTACATCTCTGTTTTCCTAATCCGACTTGGCTCAGAACTACACAGCTGGATAGCGCCAATATTGCGTGGCATTTTACTAGCACTGCTAATGTTAATGAGGCTCTAAGCTAGTGGGAGAAAGTGTTAAAAGATATCAATGGGAATCGAGGCTTACTGTATTTTCCGGACTATAAGTCACTATGGAGTATAAGTCGCAGGAGCTAAAAAATGCATGATGAAGGAGAAAAAAAAAAAAACATAAGTCGCTCCGGGGTATAAGTCGAACTTTTAAGAGAAAATTCCAACATTTATGAACAAATTCAACAAGCCTGAAATAACGTTGCATTTGACACCAAAAGCGATTCATGCGTCAAATTTGAGTCCACTACTTCTTTTGACGGGTGTCAAATTTAATGCTCAATGCTCGTCTAAAAATGTGTTCATAAACTAGATGCTCCCATTGCGTGTGGAGAAGCCTCATCGCTACATGATGGAGGCTTTGATTGTATACCTCGTTTAAAATACACGGAAGATATGATGTTGAGAGATTAAGATTATTTTAAAGAGCTCCACAAGAGCATCAATAATCATGTCTCCATTCTGTCTTCAGGAGAACAGTCTTTTTCTTAGGTAATTGTTACCTTCAAGCCCACAGGAGCAGCATCTGAATGATGGCGTTTTCAGCTGCTCTTCTGTCTGTAACCCAGTTTGATGGTTTGCTGTCTCGCACTAGTCCAAGGAGAGACAAATAAATCAATAGTAATAATAATAATGTCTTGATGAGGAGAAGGATCAGATTCTCAGCAATGTTTGTTTTGAACGGAACTACTTCTTCTGCGTTTCTGTCAGCAGACAGCAGCAAATACCGATGCACAAACTTACACTGCCCTCTAGTGGTTGTTAGGGGAAAACAACCACTACATGGCAAGTGGTTGTAAATGGAGAAGATAACGAATATATGAGCCTAGTGATGTCTTAAAAAAAAATCCCAAATAAGTCGCTCCTGAGTATAAGTCACACCCCGGGTAAATCTATGAAAAAAAAAATGTGACTTATGGTCCGGAAAACGCAATACTTCCGCATCAACAGTCTCGTCCACAACTCAGATGAGAATTTCTAATGAACTACTGCCCCTCTGCAAAAATTATGATCAAGAAAACAACTTTTTTTTTTAGCTACGCATAGTCATAATTAAAAAGACCACCGCTTATTAGAGTGAGACTTTAAAAGGCCCAGTCCAATTAAAATAGCCTTTTTTGTGTTTTTAACATGTTCTTGTTGCATTTTTCTCATAGTAGAGAATCAAATAAAAGAGTTTGAGATTCAAACTGCATTTGAATATTTTTTAATTCAAATCACGTTGGATCATGAGCACATTAAAATCGGATGCTTGAAAATGCCAAGACTACTAAAGGCTACTAAAATGGGGATGCCAAATTCTCCTCTCCCCCTGTGCGCACCCAGGCCCGCTCATGCTTAGGGGTGCAAGACATGATGAGCGTTCAACAGCTCTGGTGTAGCAAATTGTGATTCTGGCTCAAAACTGTACTGAATTGATCCATTATTGCTCGTCATTATTTTGGCACCACTAATGTTAGCTTGAGGCTATGAGGTCACGTGTGAGCGTGCAAACAGCTCTCTCAGTGATGGGGAGGGGACGGGTTGCTTTGTGTCAACAGTCCTAACCACAACCCAGAATTATATTTCTAATGAGCTACTGACGGTGTGAATAAAATAAGTCTTAAACAATAACGAAGGCTTTTTGATTTTGGCTAAAAATCACAATTAAAAGATCAACTTAAGTGGATGAAGAAAAATATTTTCTTCATCCACTCAAGTTCTAAATAACCATGTTTTAGTCAATTAGTTTACACTAGTTGGTAACTCCTAAGTGGCTGTAGATAAAATGATTTACCATCAGCTGGTTGCTGGAAGTTTATATAGGCATATCCCAGAGATCTTCGAGTAATAATGTCACGGCACACACGGATTGACACGATAGGTCCAGCAGGGGAAAACTTCTGATAAAGCATGGCCTCCGTAACATCAGGGTGCAGGTCTCCAACATACAGAGAGGCGAGAGGATACCCTGGTCCACTGCTGTTCATTGTGTGTTTGACAGCTGTAAAAAATATTCACATTAATATAGCTTTGGTTCTCAACTTAGTTCCATAAACATTCATTTTTTTTTTAACCCAGTCAGCCAAAACACCACCTTGGGTTTTTGCTATTGTTCATTTGCAGTCTTGCAAAACCATGATAGGGATGAAGAATTAGCAAAAGCAATACATTATTTTCCATGCAATGTACCCCAAATAAGCCTGATTGAACGTTTTCTTCAGTGAAGACATGATCACATACAAAGTGAACACCTCCTACTTTTTAATTTGCAATTTAACTCAATTTTCCACACCTGTGATCACATTGTAGCTTCAGTCCATGCTTCAACTATTAGGGAGGTTTCTTTGAAATAAATATGTGCAAAATTATTACTGAAAGTTTTAAACCTGGTGGTGTCAAAACACATTAAAATGTTTATTTTATAACCTAACCCAACCTATTTGATAAAAAAAATAACTGGGCAGAATTTTGAGAACTGCTATGGTTTATGTCTTAAAACAAAAAGGAGGCCTCAAGGGGGAAAACAGCGCAAAAAAAAAGAAAAAAAACCATGGCGCGCGGGCATTCGGATGACCATTTGTGCCAAATTAAAGAATTTCCACTAAATTTAAATAACGTTTTTTGGGGAAAAAAATAAGTCAAATTTAAAGTATAGCAGTTCCCGCTTCTGAAAAAGTCACAATATTAAGGTACATTTTAATTTTAGAGGGGTTTAGTTTACGTCACAGAACTAGCTTAGTTCTAGCATTGACGAAGGCACACTTCGACTGAGAAAAATGCAGAGCGCGTGCATTAACTTTTTAAAAACTTACTTTCAAAGCGTGGACGTCGGACTTTTTGGAACAGCAACTTGCGGGATCACGTCAGTCGTGAAGTTTTTTTTTTCTTCTTTTTTTAATTATAACCGCGGCACACCTGCACCGCACATCACTATTTTAATTATGCTGTGAAAAGGCCTGGCTGGAACGTCGCATTCCGCGACAAGAAGTAGTTCCCTAAAACTAATGAACTTTTTTTCGACAAAATTTTTTTATGTACTAATAAATTAACGTTGATATTCTATGTAGCATTTTTTACTCTTTAGCCTAAAGTTTTAATGTGAGCAGAAATAAAGACGTAATTTTCCTCTTATCTGAAACAAAACTTTATTTCACTGAATGGTCTTTGACACTTCCCTATTTCTTACATGTATAGTGAAACTAGAATGGTTTTAAGTACATAAACACAAAGCTAGAATTACACCAACCATTGTTTATCTCCATGTCGTCAATGCATTTTATAGCTATTCTAAATTTTCACAACCACGTGTGTGCACTGGGTAATAGACTGTTACAGAAGCAAATTTTAGCCATAAGACTTATCAGTAAAAACAAAGCAAATAGATACCTGATATACAGACAGGCTTCGTTCCACATTCACTAACTGCATTTTCATCAAGCATGATAATGAACTGACATTTTTTTTTCCCAAACAGGTCAGGTTTCAATTCAATGGAGCACTGTCAGTGTAAACAGACCGCCAGCTATGGTGTGGAATGGTGTCTTGAACTACAGTAATGTGGAATGTAGTGGTGATAAAATGGTATTGTGACACTGAGGTTCTTTCCCAAGGAATAAAATGGCTGTTTCCACCCACTAAAACAAACCAGACTTTTTTTAGGCAACAATTCCCATCAGTTTTGACAGTAGACGGATTCACCTGGGTAAAAACTGAGGTGAGATTTTAGCTTGTGTGCTCTAAGCTTTTCTATGACTCCAAACAAGCAGATGCTGCTACCTAATAAGAAAATACTAAATGCTGCAAGAGAAAGCCAGGCACAATTTTTTTTGGGAGAAAACAACCGCTTTAAGAGGAATATTTTGCAAGCAGGGTTGATACAGTGTGGTAAGACATTTTCAATTAACATCAATAAAAGGTTACTTTTAAGTTTTACATACAGATGATAGTCAATCTTGAAAAATACATGGAACCACATCTTTACGCACATACAATTTTCATTGTACTTAGATCAAGCAGCACCTGAACAGTGAGTAAAACTACAATGACAATCCATACTTAGTTTCCAAAAGAAAAAAAAAGGCAAAACAAAAAAGGGAGCACTGCCATTTCCAAAAGCTTAATGTGGAATGTCCTAATGTCTGAACAAATCTAACATAACAATTTATGGGGTCCCTCAGAAATTTTTATCTGTGAATTCGTGAACATGATTTAAGAAGCATTACACCAAGATGTCAGTGTCACAATACAGCCTGCCTCCTTCTGTATGAGTCCACAGCAGAATTGCATTAAGCTAGATATAGGATTGTACACATATGGAAAAAACAAAACCTGTTTTCTTAAGGGGGGGTTGTGAAGTAAAAATGGAACGCCTACCATCACAGTGTTTGGTGGAAAATTAACTGCCAGTTTAATTACCATACAATAAAACCTGCAAATATGAGGATTCACAAAATAAGAAAGTAACAAAAGATGGGGAGGTGAAAAAATGCACAACAAACTAGCCGGGACAAAGGAATTTGGAAGGACGATTAGAATTCACAACACCCCCCCCCCCACCCCCAGAACATGCACACAATCTTTCACATCCATTCACACTTGCTCGCACACTGCACACAGGCCTACACACAAAGCTGACAAAAAGAACAGCAACATGGACTCACTAATCAATACAACATGTTTCCACAAAGTGACTGAATCTGCTAACAACTGAAAATTACCCTGTCACCTCACAGTGAACTGAGAGGGGTAAACTAGTTTGTCAGGAGCAATTCAGGCTGCTTGTCATACAGAAGTGGGAGGGGCTGATGGAGTGGAGGGGGATGTATATAAGCTGTCTGTGTTTAAGATAAGAGTGTAGGTGGATAAACAGTGCAATTCCATTAGTTTTCCCCGTCTCCGGCCTCTCCCTCATCTGCCTGGTTTTCTGATGTCCACAGCTGGCAAGAGAAGAGAAAATAGAAGTTACAACTTCCTGTGAAACAGAATAAAAGTCATCAAGATAAGTCACAATCCAGCGTGCAGAGTAACGCTCACAGTCAGGTTGTCCCTTAGTAGTTGCATGATCAGGGTGCTGTCTTTGTAAGAGTCCTCGTTCAAAGTGTCAAGTTCAGCGATGGCTTCATCGAACGCCTGATAGAATGAAAGGAAACATAAAAAAGGGTTTGGAGTGTCCTTAGTAGTGGTTAAAATTAATGTTTCTCAAAAGTTTATCGTCAAAAATATTTCATACCGTCTTAGCCAGGCTGCAGGCCTTGTCCGGGTTGTTGAGGATTTCATAATAGAACACTGAGAAGTTAAGGGCCAAGCCAAGCCTGATTGGGTGTGTTGGCTGCATCTCTCCTTTGCTAATGTCAAAGGCTTGCTGGTATGCCTGCTGGGAGTTATCCACGGTATCTGCATAAAACAAGATATTTTTTGTTTACAAAAAAAGGAAGACTAAAATAATACCCAGATAAGAATCTTTTAAAGTCTGAAACTCCCTTTTGATTTTTTTTTCAGCGTCACCATGTTCTTGGTAAACAGACAAGCTCTTTAGCTGCAACATTATTTATGGTTTGCCAGCTAAGTGCAAGACTGTAAAGCATACCTTACAAAATGACTGGCTCTAAATCAGGTATGTGTGTAAACATACAAAAAAATACAACTAAAAGGTGATATAAGACAATCAGCTGTTGTTTGGAAAAAAAAATTCACTTTATGTTTAGATTTATACTGAAAGTTCCAATTACCCCCCAGATCAACAGAAGTGTAACTTGTGTCTAATATATATTTTAAATAAAACCCTTTTGAGTAATGTTTTCACTTACCCTTCTTGGTGTCCCCAGAGGCAACCTCAGAAAGGTATCTATAGTAGTCACCTTTCATTTTCAGATAGAACACCTTGCTTTCAGCAGAAGATGCGTTGGCAATGAGAAAGTTGTCCAGTAGCCCCTGCAAGACAAAGTTAAGATATTAAGTTTACATTCGTACATACAATACTTTGCTTTAAAGCTAAAACTAATAAAACAAACTCTTACAAGCACATCGTGGCAGATGTCCTGCAGCTCAGTTTCTATCTTCTCCCGATATTCACGTGCCATCTGCTGTTTTTTGTCATTACCCTCAGTCTTCTGCTCAATGCTGGAAATCACACGCCAAGATGAGCGGCGTGCTCCAACCACATTCTTGTAGGCAACAGAAAGAAGGTTGCGCTCCTCATTTGACAGCTCAGCTCCTTGCTCTGTCACCGACTTCATAGCTGCAGCCATGTCATCATAGCGCTCAGCCTGCTCAGCCAGCTTGGCCTTCTGTACCAGGTCGTTCTTATCCATTTTCTAGACTGTAAGGAAAGAAAATACAGAAGAAAATCAAGTTACATTTAGCAAACCATAAGATATTAAATAATTTGCAGCAGTGACACATTTCCACCAAATATCTAATTGAGTTAATTAAAAGGCAACTTAGTTGTAAGTATCATTAGAAACTAAATCAGAATTTAACCTTTTTTTCTCCTCACTAGGCCTCATGGCAATTGGGTCAGCAATTCTCAACATTTGCTAAGGTTAGCTGCTAGCTAGTTAACAGCGATGCTCAACACTATCAATTCCGTTTACGCCCATTTTCTTCACTGTGAATTTATCCTAAGCAAAAAGGCGAAATCGTTTCAAATGTAAAACACTCGCAGCTGTTCCGTTGTTTCATATACTTGTAATTTTTATTCCCATTTGCGACAACCATCCGGAGCCTCGATGGGTCAGGCTTTAATGCCCTCCCCTAGGGTTGCTAACAGCGTTAGCGGGCTAGCTCATTTCACTATTCATTACTCGGGTTGACAAGACAAATGAGAATTAACTAAATCAAAATGATTACAAATTGTTTTTTAAGAGTATGTTACAACTGATTTCAGGAAGTAAAATATGCTAATTTATCTCGATAAGGCAAAACAACAGGAGTTGCTAACGATCTGCTAGCTACTGTCGTCTGACTGCCGCTGCCCAAATGGAAGCAAGCAGGCCAACCCGAGACTCGTTCAATAAAATTAAACACTGGTAGAGGCTTTTAACGAAACGTATTCATCATTAGTTGAACTGGGAGTAGTTAACGGTGTATAATTGAGTGTACAGCTTCGGGACTTTATACGTTTTGAATAGCTACACCAGGGCCCGCCCGGGCAGACGAGCCTGTCAGAACAAAGTGTCATGGAATCCGACCGTCGGTTAGCTCCGCAGCTAGCTAGAGCGCTAAAGCGAGCCTTTCACAAACCAGCTAGCCTCTCGGTGGTGATGGCTTCTCAAATAAATTTAACCGGACACGAATAAAACAGCCCCTCATCCGATAATCTACCAATGAAAATGTAGTATTATGGTGCGATACTCGAACAATTGAGGTGGGTATACTTACAAAATGTGTGACTTTTAATCCTGCTTTTTTTCGCTCTCTGGACGATTCAGCCTCCGTCCTCCGTCTCGCTCAACGTACAGGGCAGTACCACTTCCGCTACACTGGCACTTCTGTTTCCTTCTTTCTCACCGCACATCTGCCTTACGTAATGCAGCCGCTGCTTGTGTTCAAAGGTAACTAAGATAGTAACATTTCAACTTTTGAAATATTTATCTGCAAAATACTCTGGGTGTGTCTGTTCCTTACGTTTCTGTCAACTATCATTTTCTGGGACCTCGTCATCCTCTCAGTAAAATTATGCAATGATAAATAAATATATTTCTACATATTTACAAACCAATATACATTTTTTATTTAAAATAAATAGTACATTTACTATATAATATGGGTGCTGGTTCTTGTTTGAAGCACAAAGGAGGATTTTAGTGTTTTAGAATTATAATTCTGTTTAAATTACTTTCTTAAAATTATGGCTTTAGTTAACTTTGGGGCTGTTTTAATATTTTTAGCATAGATCAGCAAATAAAACTAGCAGTAAGCATTCATTACCACTTTAATAATAACATTAAAAAATATATTTTTATATTTTTGCTTTTAAAGGTTTGTTCTGCATAAGCCACATCAAGGTCAAAGATCAAGGTCACTGGAGTGAACCTTTAACTTTAAGATAACTGTGACTTTCTCAACACATGTATATTGCAAAATCATTGCATTTACATTTACTGTTTTACTGATCCTCTGCACAAAATGTGACAAATGTAAAAAATATTAAAATGATCAGCTAAAAATTCAACAGTTTATTTTTTTCTTCAACATTTAAAATATTGCAAATGTTTGTAAATTTAAAAAGAATGAACCGGTATTTAAAATTTTGCACAAAAAATTAAAAAATGCCAAAAATGACTACGCTAAACAATACTGCCGTTTGATTTGTGCCTTTATTTAAAACTAAGCTATTTTTTCAAAGTTCCATTAATAAAATTATTGATTTGAAAATGGGTTTGAAAAGAGAAAATACATATAAAGATATTTTATTTTCTAAAAGGTGACCATATAATATTTGAGTGAATTGAGCTTTCACTCCAACTAATGTTTAACTTCCTTGAATTACAGTTGTTTTTTGGTTGATGTGCTTGTAGGTTATTCAGTCAAACATAGATCTAAAAAGTTTTCTTGTTGTAGTTTATTAAACTATCCATCTTCTAACCTGTTCATTCGTTGAAAGGGTTTTGTTGTCTATTAAAAAAGTTAAGTTTTGTATCTTCCCACAAGAGAGGAAACAATTTTGTCTTCCCCTATGGGTTTTGAAACTGCTGTCCACTACAGAAATGGTTACATGCAATAAAAAAGAAATGCATCACCTAAGGTCCCAATGGAAGAGATATTTGTAATTATAATTTTAGTTGAGAGAAAGACTAATTTGGAAAAAATATTATTTTCTTTTCATTTACTATGACTGAAAAAGGATTCAGATGAAAAAAAAAATATAAAATGTAAATAATAAATATCAGGTTTATCTGAACACATTAGTATAAATTTATATTAAAAGTAACAAATGCAAAACATGGTTAACCTTCTTGTGTTTTAAGCCACAATATTGTTCACATTACACAGAATTGGAGGCTAAAATCTTTGTACAAATAATCAGATCTATGTAATATAGTTGACAGATGTGATTTAATGAGAGGAGTGGGGTTCTCCAATCATGATTTGTTCAACAAATTTAATAAAATAATATATAACTTTGTATTCCTCTTTCAAATAAAAGACACAGGTTAGGTTTTATTTAGAGAAGTGATAGTATTGGGAATCCACACAGGCCATTTCTATAGCAACCTCCTCTCCAACACCCTGAAGAGCTTTAGTCTTGCAGAAACCTGGCTGACCCGTGGGTCTTACCACCCACAAAAGGAAGCCAAATCCTTTTACAGGTGAGGGGGAACGCTGACTGACGAGGAATGTTAGAAATAACAGAAATCATGTTGCTACGCGTCTTCAGTTTTAGACAGTGGCCTTCTATTCTTCTAGACCAGGGGTCTGCAGCTCCAAGCCACATGTGGCCCTTTAAGCTCTCTCTGGCTGAATAAAAATAAAATAATATTGTTTTTTTTTAAAGTAAGGATTACTTAATTAGCATTTATTTAATTTTGATTAGTTATATTTATAAATTGATGGCTGAGGTGCACATATATGATAAACTATGTAGGTTTTTGCATCCATGTTGACCTGAAGACATCTTGTTTGCTCAACGCTACCTCCAGAATGCACAGATTTTATATGCAAAACAAAACTTTGGTAAAAAGGTTGATCTTTTATGAGTTAAAAGCACATATTATCTTATGCGGCACAACAATGGTTAATAGCTGTCAAGAGCTGCACTAAGATGATTCTGTTTGGCACAGAGCATCATTTATCTTGAAAATAAGTCCATAAGCTTCTGTCAAACGCTTAAAAAAAAAAAAAAATCACATTTTGAGAGTTATTATATTTTACTCAATTTTATATCTAAAAAAAACAAACAAATATATACATAAATATATTGGCTTTATTTTTTACATGAGATGGCAGGCGTGATGCACTGGAGGCATCAATGGAATTGGAAGGTTTTCCACAAACGTGACCGCAGCGCTGCTTGTTCTTCTTTAACCAACCATATCAATATTAAAAGCAGTCATTCTTTCACTCATTAAATTTTCAAACAGGTCCAGACACGTGATACAGTTGTTGAAAGCAGCGAAGGGGGACAAGTTCAACGGTGGGGTGTTAGCAGACATCTGCGAAGTCCCGCAATCATTCACTTGGCTGCAGGCTGGTCAAGAACTACCAAACCATCTGCAATCTTCTGCTGGTACTCCCGTTCTGATCGTTTTCTGCGGTAGACGTCATCTAGAAAGAAGAAAAAAATACAGGGCTTAATTCCTCATAGATATATGCAAAAATAAAAAATAGTATATGCAACTTTAGGAGCATTAAGAGTTTTGAAAAAATAATGCCTAAACTAAGCTAATTTCTAATCTATTGACTGATACAGGTCTCTAATTTACTACAAAAGTAAAAATATATGCCATAGTGGAGCAACTCTTTTAAACACTGAAGAAGTTTGAGTTGAGATTTTGACTAACTCCCGGACTCCTCTAGATTCTAGAACAACATGCTGCTGTTGTAATAGCTGCACACAAGGCATTTCCTGAAAGTAAAACTTTCTTATCACCACATACCTTCATGTTTATTTTGTATTTTTTTGCACTAATATGCTTTTAATCTGATTGTATATAGAGACAGCAGCAATAAAGGCATATGGTACATAGAGAGAGGGCTTTAAGGTTTTGAACATCATTTTCATATAGTTTTGGCAAATATATATCTTAAAAACAGATTTGAACTGCTCCTTAATGAACCATACTAATAGAAGGACACAGAACTTCTATATTCTTTTTTTAACAAATTAATACCAAAGTAAAAGTGCTAAGAAATGTTTCTGTAATTTTTCCAAAATAAATGAATCTAGTTAAAATTATATTGTTCTATAAAATCATCATAACAGGCATCAGGAGGAGCAACATTTTAGGTATTTATGCACCATTTTTTTACATTTTACAATATATACAACTGTTCAAACTAGCAGTTTCTAGACAATATTTTTAGGCCATTCTGTTGAGGACAGTTACAAGCAGAGCAGCACGAGAAGTTATCAAGCTTTAACAGCGGACATTTTGGATTTCCCCTTAAAAAAAAAAAAAAAAAAAAAAAAAAAGCAGAAGCTGAATGTTCCTTGCATACTCAGGGTTCAGTAACATAATGGCTTAGTGGTTAGTTGTCCTCTCTGTTACTAAGCTCTTTGTTTTTAAATCCACTCATCTGCACATCTTTTTTTTCCCACAAAATTCAAATTAATTAGGCTGCAGTAAACGATGACATTTTAGGTACAGTGTGCAGAAGATTTTCACAAATCTAGTCCATAAAAAAACCAAGGATATCAAATGAGGAATTGTCTATTTTTTGGAAAAAAATATCTGCTTGTGCCAGAGGAAAAATATCAAACAATAACAGGATTAAGGCTATGGTTGAATTATTTATTTATTTATTTGTTTGTTTGTTTTAAATCACAAGAGGATTTACAGCCCCTTTATTTCTCCCAGAGCAGCGCAACTAATGCGAAACAGGTTTTCAGTTGGAGTAAAACCCTTTTGGCTTACACCGGCCTTTTTGAATCCTTTATTTTTTCGTGATGTTGTGTCCTACAGCTGTATTTTTTAAAGCACTAAAGTGGTCATGAGGACTTCCATGCTTCAGCAGATAATAATTTTGACCTTTTTAACAATCATTTCAATTTGCCTGCAGTTGCAAAAGAAACAACCGATTCCTCTTTTGCTTCAAAGTTGCATGATTGTTTAAAATGTGATGCAAACTACTGTGCATCGCAGCAGGCAGTGGTTCTTAAAGGCAAAAAGCATTCTACTCCAATTAAAACTGAATTAGCCTAGACATTTCTCATGTTTTAGGTTGTTTATCAATTAAGGTTTGTGTTTAAAGTTGGATTGTTTCTTCTTTACCTTATAGTAGTTTCCTAATATTATTTTGGCTTAACTTTTACTTTCTATGCTATGTAAATTTGTATTCTGGCATCAAACATCTACATTTAAACTTTAAAGTAATATCCCACAATTTTTCTGACAGTTTTGTCTACCACAGCTGTTCTGTTCCATGCATTGGTCACATCCTGTATTTGACTACTGTAACTTCCTCCTTTTTGTTCTCCCATGTAAATCCATCCATAAGCTTCAGATGGTCCAACTTCCTCCATCGATCACATCAGCAAGTCCATCTCAGAACTGAGCTTAAAATCATTTTTCTTCACTTTTGAACTTCTCCCCAACCTGGTTCCTCTCCACCTCAGATCTCATTCTGCTCCATCAACTCTCTAAGGCTCCAGAAATCATCCTCAAGTTCTCTCCTCTCCACTCTATCAGCTCTTTTTCCATGGGGTCAAGAGCATTCAGTAGATCTGCTTCTAGCCTCTGGAACTGTCTAATGCATGACCTCTGCACTGTAAACTCTCCATAAGTGATTAAAGACCCACTCCAATGACAATTGTGCTTTTAAAATGTTCCTGTAGCACGTTTCTCATTATGGCGGACATATATGAAGCAAATTAGAATAAAATTGCATTTCTGAGAATTTATTTATTCAAATTAGGAGCAGACACAAATATTTCAGTTTGAAAATGCTCATAGTTGTAATATACAAACTACAACTGTTAAGCTCCCTGTTCCACTCTTCTCTAGTGCATCCGCTTCCAGATAAATAGATCAGATAACATCTTTGTTTTCTTCATCTGAGCTGACATCTGGCTCAGAACTGTATGGCTGGGGTTGTGAGGGACTGTAAGCCAGTGGGACAAAGTGTAAACAAAAGGATGATGGAAAATTACTCAGCGTCAATAGTCCCATCCAGAACTCAGAAGTGAATTTCTAATGATCTCCTGCTGATCTGCAGAAAATGATGTCCAAGTAAACAATACAGTTTTTTTGTTTGTTTGTTTGTTTGTTTTTTGGCCTTTAAACGCCCTAATCATAATTAAAAACCAGTGGTAATAATTTTTGAAAATAGAATAAAAGATGATCAAAGTGGGATTTTAATTCAAGGTTTTTGTTTGCCTTTAATACTTAGTAAATTGCACAATATCACATTTTACTGACATTGAAATTTGCTTTTTTATTTAGATGCACCTGTAATGCAACCGAAAGTGCCATTCATGACAGTGCGTCGACAAATATAATGATTTTCAATATTATTATTTAAAAAAAATCTCATTGTTGGAACACATTAGAGCAAATCCACTCAGTCTTGTGGCACAACTAACATATTCATCTCAATTTGACTGATGTAATGCAGTCAATCAGGGAAAGCATAGTTATCTTTCAGGTTAGCCTTATAGAGCTGCTATAAATAGTTTTCTTAAATGTCTTAAATATGTTTTTGTATCAACAGAAGATTGTAGGGCTTATTTACTAACAGGAAGAAGAAACTTTTGGAATTTAACAGAAAATAATCTCTACACTATTAATGTCCAATGCTGGTATTTATGTAAAAATGTTCTCTTTACTATTAAAAGAATAGAATTTAAAGCTGCTTTCGTGGTTAAAATATATTTTAATCATTTGGTATTTGTCTGTTTTGAGAAACTCATTTGACATCATAGCTTAGCGTGTTTTCAGCTGATCAAAGACGAAGATAAATGTACATTTTTCTTGAACGAGTAGCTCGATGTAACCACAAACATAACAACATCACCTGCAACATATCACCTGTCTCTCATTAGATTTCTAAAATGACCGCGTGTGTATGAAAGGTTAGGTTCTTGTAAATTTCTGCACTTACAGAAAGTCTCCTTCCCTATCCTCACATTGATCATGATCCACTCCATGACTCCTCCGATGCAGAAGAAGATAGGAAGGAACCTGTACGCTCCCAGGCGCCGTTTTCCCGGGACGATTTCCAACAAACCTCGAATGGTTTTGCTACGATAAAACATGACTTTTATTCTAAATACACATTCGTGAAATAAGAGCTCGCCGCGCCGGATGACTCTTATGTGTCCTTTGCAAATGTTATACGAGCAGAAAAAAATGTGACACAATGTTTGTTCGTTTTGTTTACAAGCCTTGAAAAAGACGGGCGGAGACCATCAGAAACCGCACAGGATCAACTATTACTTTCCAAAGGTGCTTAAAACGAACGCATACAACATGTGACGTAACATCCGGTTTAGCTGAGCTATATCTGTTATAAATGTTTTTAGGTAATGAGTCAACTTTATTTCAAATATTAGACTATATATAAACATTATGAAAGTTAATGTATTCTGAAAGTTAATGTATTATTCCTTTCGTTGTTTTATTGCAAGTTAGAGATTGTTATTTTTAGAAAAGCAACGGAATTTCACCCAAGACCATATTTTATATACAGTCTATGCCCAAGACAGGCATTAGTACCCAGTTACAGATAAACATGGAGGATTTTTTTTCTGTTTTATTGACAAAATATTTCAACAATACAGCATGAATATCTAAATATATATATATATATATATATATATATATATTATTGAGTACAAAATGACGCAGAACAAAGCAGCATTAAAAGGTCTCAATCAGAATAAGTGAGAGAAAGAAAAGAATAACAGTAATGTCGCACAAGAGTAAATAATATATAAACATATTTTTCTTAAAAGAAAAGAAGAGGGATATATGTTACTATATAGATTGCAGTTTCTCAGAAAAATAAATATACAAATTAAGGTCTATTACCTTCTTCAATAATTTGCTCTAAATGTTCAAATAAGACTGAGCATTTTACATTATTTTTAAGTAGACTTCCACATACATATTTCATTTTTGAAACCAACAAAAAGTGGGGGCACTGTCAAAAATGACATTTATGTATATAAAATTTTGCAAATCTTATTAAAGTAATTTTTGTTTTATTTTTGTAGACCAAATCTAATAGTTTGGGAATTTAAATCGGGGAAATAAACACTACTATCGGTTAACCAGGGCTGAAAATCAGACCAGAAAGTTTTGCATTTCTCACATGAATACAAAAGGGTGCTTAACTGTTTCTATGTTGTTGCTACAAAAAGTGCACCTGTTTGTGTCAATATTTGATTCATTATGAAAGTAATCATTAGATGGGTAAATAGCATTAAAGATTTTGAAGTGATTTTTTTTTTTTTGCTTTTGGTGTAATTGGAAAATAAAGATATTTTGTTAAAAAGTTTGGATTGTAATCTCTAAATATATATTTTCTTTTCAGTTAAGATGGGAAAAGATGATTAGTAAAGGTTGTTCTTAAAAATGTATCGTTACCCATCTTGTCCTTAAACTGAAAACCATCTATTAATGATGGTTTCCTAATAATGAAAGAAGAATTTGCTAAACTAGCTTTGGACATTTGAATCATTGCTATCGAAATTACTTTTATAATTTTAATGAATTTACTTTTAGTACATCATATGCTGATGCATAAAAATCACATTTTGATGTGAATTTGCTGTATAATAAAACATTTCCATTGTTGTCTAAAAGATGTAGAATTTTCCATATTCCATGTTCCATCCAATCCTTATAAAAAAGGATTTTATATTTATTAATATGGTTCTATATTAAGTTGGTATGAGCGGAAAAGTTGTGTTTATATATCATTTTTCTAATTGGTAATTTAGATAATTCAAAGTCACATTTAAGAAAAAAATTAATGCCACCAAACTTGTCAAAAATTATTTAAGGGGAAAGAAAACCAGAACCTTCCCCAAACATCTGTGAAAACAAACAGCCGCTCCAGCAGAGTGGTTAGATCTGTGGCTGAAATTGAGTTTTTCACCCATTGGTTTGACCAGAAGATGGCATCATCAACACTAGAATGAGTTTCTTGTAGTAGGATGCAGTTAGCTTTTAGCCCTTTACAGAATAGAAACATTGCTTTTCTTTTAACATTATCTCTGAGACCCCTAACATTTAGTGAAACAAAAGATACATTTGTGTGTAACATTTATTTTGAACAAGAACGGAGAAAATGAAAAGAATATCAAACTTTGAATAAGAAAAATTGATGAGTTTTCCTGTGTAGAAGAGAAGAATAGAGAATGATTGATGCAGGTACCTCCTACCCCATTAAAAGGAATTCTTGGCTGTCCCTCTTTTTGTAGAGTTCAAAAACAAACTTCGCAGTGAACAGTTTTCATCCATCTGCGGCCGTTGATGTAGCAGACAACTCCTCTGCAGTACGCCTTTTGCCCTGCATTTCTGGCTTGTAGTATTTTTGGCCAAACTTTTTCCCTTTCTAGGCAACCATTCAATCCTCACCAAACCATATTTTTTCAGTCTCACAGATTCTGGCATCTTTTGATTTCTTCCTAATTCCATCTCAGTGTAAACACTTCATAAACTGGATAATGACCTGCTGGTTTCTGCCTTCTTCTTTCCTTCCAATCCGATGTACAGTGTCTACATAGTTCTTCATTTGATCAGACCGAGATCTGATCTGACTTTTTTTCTCGTACTTTTACAGCTTTTTATTGTAAACAGGGCTCTAGAGTGCGACCAAAATATTTGAAGGGTTCCATTGCTCTGTTGGGAATGTGGACTTACAGCACATGTTAGATTAAATTTACAAGCATAAAGCTGAGGAGTGTTTATCCAATCTAGAAGAAGGTGGATTAAAGAAGGACAGTAGAACTCAGTCTATTTTTTTCAGGCTTGAGAGACATCAGTCCAATTGTATTTCTATTTTACAATTAAATACTAATGGGGTAATTTCTGATGATAAAAATACCATAGCAAAAATATTGCTCTGATTTTTATAGCAAACTTTGTTCTTCCAGCTATTGTTCTACAACTCCTTCTTCTACCTTTCTTAACTCTGTCAGTAACTTTACTCCAGTAAGTGAAGCAGACAGAGTCTGTTGTGATGAGGTCATTATTGACAAAAGTTCTTAAGCATTTTGTAACAAAATGCTAATGGTATTAAGCTACTATAAAAATTTGATAATTCTTCTTTACTCACTCAAATGTTGTAGTGTCTCCGACAGAAGATTGCTCTTTAATTTAAATTTTTTGCCACTGCAAAAGTTCAGCGAAGCCTCAATTAATTCTTTACTGCACTTCAGGTAAAACATCCTTCTGCTTTTCCCCCTTCGTCAAAGTCAATGAGAGTAGGTCAAAATACAAACGTCATCATCCAATCAGCGATGTCCGTCTAAATCCTAAAGTACTTACCTTTTCTGGTTTCTTTTTTGTTTTTCATTTTTCAACATTTCATTTTGGTTTCTGAAAAAAAAATATTTTTATTATAACGTCATTTTGCTTTTTTAATAGTTGTGATCTTTGAAATGCTTAATTTTTTTTCTGAAGTTTTTTTTTTTTTTTTTTAATTGGAGTTTCTAAAATTTTATTTTTTTTAAATCATTTTGCTTTTTTACTTCCTGTTGTGATTTTTAAACTTTATTTCATTTTCTTTTCTAAAAAGTTTTTATTTTTTGTTTCTAGAATTTCATTTTGATTTCTTAAAAGTAATGTTTTTTTTAAATTCTTTGTGATATTGAAAATGTTTTCAAGTCAAGTGATTTGGTAATGTAATTTGTACTTCAGAGCCACCATATAAATAGAATAAAACTAAATTAAACTATTTTTTTTATTTCAATTTTCAAAATTAAGTCAAAAAAGGCAAATATGTTATTTTTTAAATTTTACAAGCTTAAAGTGTTAGATTTGAAGCTTGAATACTACACAAAACCTTCTGCAAACATCTGAAGTTATAAAGACAACCAAAAACATACTGAATAAAATGAGACAGCAATTGGATTTATTTTGGCTGGGACGATGGAACACATCTTCTTTGACATGACAGCTAAGCACAACATTATAAAGCGTTCACAGCAGGTACATACATTACACAAGACACATGCAACAACTTTTAGGGGATTGAGAAACAGTACCATACAAAGGGGTTAGGAGATCTAAGTCTCTAATTCTACTCACCACTGGTCTACTGGAACAGAAATAACCTCGGTATAATATTTACCGTAGCAGAGGTACACTCCTAACACCTCCAAGTGTACACTGTGACTGTTTTAATCAAGACAGCTTTTATTTTCCGATTATTTCTTACTCTTCTTTGGAAATGATCTGAAATTTACACGAGTTATCTTGAATTGAGTACAGAAGTATTAACTACGTAAAGGAACTAGACTCCCTACAATAAATAAAGGATCATTTATAAACATTTTCATTATCAAGTTGTAAGATTGGTTTCTGAGAATTGTTAAGTTTGCAGAAACACAAACTTGAGTTGTCTGGTCTTAAAACTGGGTGGCCAAAACAATATTTCATATTTTATTCTTATTGCTTTGTGTAATGCACCATCATTTCTAAAATGAGAAAAAAAGGATCAGACTTCACTGCAGCAGAATGGACTTTTGCTCTTTCCTTTCTTTTTTTCCAATGATTTGAGTAATACAAAGTCATTTAAAAGTAATGTCACAACAATTGTGCACTAAATCAGTCCTCAACTTTGTGTGCTGGCCTACAGAAAGTCCAGTGATGCTCCACGGTGTTCTCATTTGCACGTTCGCTCATATGGTGCACACGAGTGTTCCGGATGGTGAAACCTTGTTTCATTATATAGTCCATGAGATGAACGCGCAGTGAAACCTCTTGATGATAGTCACATGGTCCAAAGGTAAATGACACCTGACAGTCTCTGGTGTCCATCATGTGTTTGTTCCACTTGGTGAAGTTGTTGGAAATGCCCTCTAGCAGGGCGTGAACCTTTGTTGTTATAGTTAGCTGTGTGATGATAACAGCAACTGGGTTGGAGTATTTGGACAGTTTCCGGGTGCTAGAAAGCTCCACCACCTGCTCGAAGATATCAGGAGGATATAGGGGTTTAGGATCATTAAGGCACTGGATCAAAGGTTCGATCTGGTAGAAGTCAGCCTCTTTCCGCAGCAAGTCCGTCTCCGTGAAGTCCACTGGTAGTGTGAGCTCAGATGTCCTCAGGAAGTTCAGGATGTACCTGAAAAGTGTTCCATCCCGATCGATGAAATAATTCCCCTGGGAATCCCGAGCTGTGGGGAAATCGCCCCGGAACATGGCACCCAGCATGGAGTCTGGATAGCGCTGTAGGGTGGATAGACTGGTGGTATACAGGTGGCCTCCCACATTCAAGGTAACAGGAGTAGTCATCTAGAGAGGAGAGCAGAGTTTGTTTTGTTAGCTTACACACTGAAGTTCTGTATAAGCAAACATTAAAGTAATTATTTCCATCTGTGAGCTAAATTTATGCTCAGTAAGCTTAGGCACATTGCTCAATTACTTTTTGGCACACAAACTAAAAAAAAAATGTTTTGAAGATATTCTTAGAGGAGAAGACACAAAAATAAACCTGGATCATGTTGAATTAAACACTAAATTATGTCCTTTTCACAAACTATGCACATTCCTGAGTTGAGTTACAATGAGTATTTGGCAGAGATTTTGAAAGACCAGAAGATAGCTGGTTTTTGTTGTCAATGTGGAACACCAAGCTAGGTTTTATTTTCACAAGGATGATGGAAGTGAATGACAAACAGCCTAAGTCCTTTGCAGAGGTCCATCAGTGCTCAATCATATATATTTATATGGGGAATATAGGGAACTGCAATAAATATATCTGATTACTGGAACATGTTTACTTCCTCTTCTCTCTATCACCAGTTTTATAATCTTTAGGTTATGCCCCTGCTGCTTAAAATGAAAAAGAAGTACTCTGATCAGTTTATGGGGATGCCAATGTTTTAATTTGATGCTCAACAGTGGAAATAAGAAATCAACAGAATGAGAAGTCTGAAGACTGGTTTTTCTATGATCCGGTTCTGGTTAACCATTGAAAACAAACAAAATATGAATTTCAACCATCTCTTACCCTATGGCCCCAGTCCCCATTATCCATTTGTAGAAATTCTACTAGGTCGGAACCAAAGTAGAGAGGGAGCGTGGTCAGGATGGACTCCCTTTAATTGTACCAGTAAAACAAAGACAAGAAAAACAGTGACATTAATACGAGACATTACAAAAACTCATCAGAAGAATAAGTGAGAAGTAACTCAGGCAAAGAATGTCCTGTACTTAAAGCATCAGATTTAATTAAATGCCAACTCTGATCAGCTTTTGATCTATTTTAAAAGTGTTCCCAGTAGTTTTTTTTCCTGATTCACAACGATTTAAAGCTTAATTTTCTTTATACATGTCCTCCTCCATCATAAAAATCCCACAAGAACATGTTATAAACACCATTTTAGTCAGAGTGGATCTTTAACAATGTACCTAATAGCTATTTTTGGGTCATATTAGTGCATTTAATAATCAAATAATATACATTTACTTTATTAGTATATTGTGTTTATTAAGGAAAACAAAAACTGCAACATGCCAGCATTAGGCTAGTTGTATCTATAAATTCTATAAACGTAGGCACCCTGAAAAACAAGAAAAGTGTAAGATATTAGAAAGTTATTCATTTAAACTGAGAAAACAAGAGTAAAAGGAGGAAAGTGTGGTTTTACAGTTGAACAAAAGCTCCCATATGTTGAGGTTAAATGAAAATAAAATGGGTAGAATGAATCCTCCAAAATCAAAGCATTAGAAATATTAGTAAAAGAACAAATACTTGAATATTTGTTTTCAATACGAACAAAAAGTCAATCTTGGCTAAATCTTGATACTTGAGGTGACATTTGGTATTGAGTGAGTGTGGAGTGATTGACTGCAGGCATAATGAGAGAAGCCGACAAAGCGAATAACAAAATAAAACACAAAACGCTTTTAAAAGTACTAAGGTGCTTCTCTGTAAACTCACGTTTAATGCAGTTCTGTAGAAAATAGTGATATACAACGCGAATACTGAAGTGGAGACTTTAAACATTCGTGTAGCTAGGAAAGCTAGCAGCTAGTTTTTTTGTTGCTAGCATGCTAGCAGCTAGCAATCCAAGAGCGCTAGCTGCTGTTTCTACTGAGGATTTAAGAATCAACCAACCAGCTCCGAATAGACAATAAAGTAAACACTCACCAGCTTTAGCTTCTTTGTTTTTTCTTCCTGAATGGCCCGTAAGAAAGCCGTCCCCGCTGTTCTCCACTAACGGTGCATCAAATGGTCATAGCCTGTGGTCTCAACGGGCAGCTGCACTCAGCGCTTCGGGCTGCAGCAGCACTGCGCACACGGGAGGAGAAAGCAGGAGGGAGGAGGAGGTCCTGCTGCTGCAAACACAGCCACCTCTGCTTCATCCACGCATCCACGGACACTCCACGTTACAGGCCTACCCAGCATGGAAGCCTTCTCCAACTGGTGCGTTTTTACGCATCAAAATGACCAGACAAAGCGGGGGGATACTTCCACCAACATAAGAATATGGCAATTCAATTTTTTATTTTTATTTTCTTTACATTTTTCCTGACGTTTTACATTCATAAATGCAAATTTTATGATAAAATGTCAAAGTTTTCTTTATTTCTGGCGGAGGTCAAACTATATATTGAATCAATTATTGCCCCCCCCCCCCAAAAAAAAAAAATGTCATGAAATTTGTTCCCAACATAAAATTATTAAGAAATTTAACTTTGCATTGTTTTACCAATCATTGCATGCATTTGTTTGTTTGTTTCTACCCTGGCACCTTATTTTACTCTGTTTATTTGACAGTATTCATATGTAAATACTATTTAAATATGAATACTTTATTGTAAGGTATATATATTTTGTAAATACCAACAATATTGCACACAATGTATATTAATAGTTTTGTAATGAAACTGACGTCTTAAAATGAAGTTTAAAATAAATGAATAAACAAACTCAATCAAGACACAAGTGTAGGTTTATAGAAAAAAAAGAGAATGTCTAAATAAAAATAGATATATCTAAAAAAAAGCAAAAGATACAACATTACAGATGTAAAACTAAAAAAATAGAAGTATTCAGCATACAAGCACATTCGTCAAGTTTTGTTGGAATAATATTCCTGCAGAACGCATTTTCTTTTAGGATACTTATATTACTGCATAACTTTTAATTTATTGAATTTATTTAATTTTATGCTGTTTTTCTTAATCTGACTAATTTTAAACTTCCTTTTGTCTTTTATTGTGAAGCACTTGTTGTAAAGTGCTATATACATAAAGATTCATTCAATTCCATTAATTAAACAAAAGATCAAACATTGTATGCAAACCTCTTTTTATTTGAATTGGAGATAAAACAAATAAATAATTCCTGTTCCCTTTCCCAGCCTTGTCTCTCATCATACTGTAGGGCACATATTTGAACTGTTTTCTTTTTTTTATCTTTTGATCAGGATGACTTCTTTGTACCACCTCTGGCGTTCTGCTGCAAGATAATGAATTCGAGGATGAGTTTGGCTGTCCGACAAGGCTTCTCCATAACCACAGAGTGACCACAGTTTTCCAGCAGGTCTACCCTGCATCCAGGCAACAGCTCTGCAATAACACTTGCCCCAGAGACATCCACCACCTGGACAAAGACGCAATCTCTTTTGGTATTTCATGAAAACAAGCTCAACTGCTGTCTTAAAATGACATTTCCATGTTACATATTGGTACATTTTAATGAGTTTGGTGGCAAAATGTGTCAATAAGTCATCTCAATAACCAAAAGAAGTTAATATTTTAACATATTTACCTGATCTTGTTTACCCCAAATCACTTGTAGAGGAGCAGTTATGAGATGCAGGTGCTCTTGTAAAGCATATCTTGACTTCTCACCAACAATCTCCATAAATACTGCAGAAATGAAAACAATGGTTTTATTTACATGTTGTTTGAGTATGAAAAACATTACAAAATGTTCCTTTTTATAAGAAAACGAACCTTCTTCATAAAACGTGTTGTGAGGCAGTCGGACATCTACCAGTCCTTGAAGAATCTAAATAATAAAAAAAATAGGATTGAAGTATCCACTAAATGAATCAAACATTTTTTTTCATAGATTTTCAAGTTTCTGGTGTCCATTGTAACGAAAAGAAAACTCATGTTACAAGTATGGACTTGACCTGCTGAGGAATTCTGAAGCGAACGTGGGAGCACAGTCTGAACATGTCCTCCATCTCCTCTGGTGTAGTAGGGATCAGTGGGATGCTGAGGGTGTAATTGCTGTGCTCCAGGTCCTGTAAGTGATTGTCAAACTTGGTCTCACACGGATGTCTTATTCCTGTAGCAGAAAAACACTTATATACTGATGTTTGACCGTGGTATAAAAGAGAAAAGGACAAAGAAATAAAACTATAAACCTATAATCTCAAATAATGTGGATTAGGAATTAAATCTGGTTCTCATAATAACCTTTGAAGAGGCTCTGGCAATTTTAAAGATTTTAATAAAACATGTAAAAACCATTTAGGCCTTTTGTTGTTTGATAAGACTTGTGCATCCTGTCATCTTTCCACCTGTTTAAAAGCCTTTCAGAACCAAGTTCTAGTCCTTCTGATTGTCAAATACATTTTTAAAAATTTTTTTGTTATTATTTATTTATACCACACCCTTCAAATATTTTAACTCTAAAAGTATCTATCACATGCATTAAAAGTGTGGGAAAACCTGTGCCTTATTACACTTTCAGAGAACCCTGCTGTGACTTAATTGATTTTGCAACATCTCAATAAATCTTCATCTCATTAAATTTTATTTCTTCCAGGCTTCCAAAAAAGAAAAAAAGGCAACACATGGAATTAACTTGCCCTCAGTTTCAATATAAAAAGTTTTCCAGAGCTTTCAACTTCCTCTTGTGAAAGTTTATTTTAAACTAGAAGAACTTTTTATTTTTTGGAAAGCCAAATAGATTTGACGCTAAAATAAAATGCATTCTAAAGGTGTAATGAAAAAAAAAAGTCAAATACACACAAAATGTGACCAACCATGCAACCGTGTTTTGTAATTAGAATGTCAGATGGATTAAAATCCAAATTTACTGGACTGTGTGCAGTGCTGGACCAAGCCAAACATGTTTTGACCTAAAAACAAATGACTTTTAATATATATATTTGCAAGTTTAGACCCGATAATGTGACAGTGCAGACTCCGGTGATGTCTCTAACTAAAGTGCCACAAATAAACGCATGCAGTCACTGACCGTCTGGACAAATGAGAGTCATGCTGCAGAGTTCTGAAGGATAACAAGCTGCATAAACTCCTCCAACATTTCCCCCCATGGAGGTTCCAACCAGATGAAAGGGTTTCCTGTTTAGGTGAATGGATTCCACAAACTGGAAACATTGAGAAATAATTAAAAAAAAAAAATATTTGAGTATCTGATGTGAACTTTTTTTTATAGCACTAACATACCTGATGGATCCTCCTGACTTGCCCCTGAATAGAATAATCATCCGTGTTGGTGCGTGTTGTTCCTTCATGGCCTGGCATGTCCACACACACAATGTGCAGATGTTTGGGTAGATACTAGATCACAAGAGGTGAATACTTGCAGGTCAATACAAGTATTACATTTTTTCAAATTGTAAAAAGTAACAATTTTCAGAAAGTACTGTGAAGCCCTGAGGGTATCAAACACACTTTTATTTTACAATAACATTTATTTTATAATTATTATGAAAAAATTATACTCTTTTGGCTAAAATTTCTAAATTATTTTTAGACACTTACAGTCTGAAAATTGCAAACAAAAAATCTCCAAAGTTCATTTATTATAAAGCTTAGCTTCATGCTTTTCAGATTAAATATTCAGTTTTTCACTTTAAACAGACATTAGTTCCACTTTTTTTTCCCTTGGACAGCCTCATTTTTATGTTAGCCACAGATCAGAGTTATTGTTACCTTGACAACAGTCAGCCATGTGTCTTTGTGAGCTGAGAATCCATGGAGCATTAAGATAGAAGGTCTTAATCCAGGCTTTCCTCTGTAGGAGTAACAGAACCGATAACCTCCACAATCTGCATAACGTACCTGCAGACCCAAAGTTCTCCTCCAGTACCTGTGCAAATGTGTACACCTGATGTTAAAAAAGAAGACTTGTTTTCTAAAAAAAAAAAGTATTTATTCTATTAGGAAAGTATACATTATTTTATTACTTTTTAATAAGGAAAAATGTGAGACTGAAATAGATTGTGTCAAACCACAATATCAAACATGTCCATCCACAAAAATGGGCACTTAAAGAAGCCAATTAACCTATGAAGCATGTTTTTGGACAGTGGGAGGAAGCCTGGAAATGACCCATGTTTATGCACGGGAAGAGCATGAATATCAAACATATAATATTTAACACACAACAAAAAAATATCATAGGCCTACAAAGAAATAGAAATAGATTTTATAACAGGAAACAACTTTGTCAAAGTGCCTATTTCCATTAAGAAATTAAATAGCGTGTCTCTATGGACACCACAACATGAGTTTGATGCCAAAGCTGAGAAAACAACATGAATGAAAATGTCCAAAAATATTAGAACTATTACAAAAAAATGTACTTTTACCTAATAAAATCAGATTATAAATTACTTCAGAGTATTTGTTAGATATACATCTAATTATATGTTTTAAAAAGCTTTTTTTTAATTTAATTTTCATATAAATGTAGACCATCAAGATGTTCTGAAATCTCCTTTATATCAACAGTTGGAGTATTTTCTGCACCTACCAGTAATACACTTTTATGAGTACAGATGGCCAGAGCAGGAAGGAGGCCAGAAAAGCCAGGATGGGAATAGCCAGTGTTCCTCCAGCAATAACAAACAGGTTCACCACATCTAAATCAGCTGCCATATTTCACCTAAAATAGATGAAACATGCACATTATCATACAATACCACAAGAGGAAGAACATTTAAAAAATAAAAAAAAAACAATGTGGAGAAGGTACCAACTGTTTTAATTTTTACAGCGGCCATTTGTAAAAGTGTCCAAACTTACGTTCAGATGATTATTCCCTTTCTTTGTTTTTCAGCCACTTGCAGGCATGTGAACAAAAGTTGATTAGTTTGACACAGAATCTCTGAGATTCCTTATTCTTTTTTTCTGTTAAAAAAAGGTTTAAATAAAAGAACCGTATGCTGAAAAAGATAATGCGTCCCTGTGGGAGTTGTTGTGTTTCTCCAGTCCGTGGTATTGTTGCTCTGGTTAAAACTTATTGATTGTTTTCTACCATGAAAGAAAACCAGGCCACTCATTCGGTCAAACTTTTAAAGTGAACGCAGTAGATGGCTGTAAAAAAAACATATTTAAAATGTAAAATGAGTGGTACAATTGATGAATAATAGATTTATAAAAATCTATTGGAGGTTTTGTGATTTGGAGTGAATGGCTTAAATGTTGGAATTTATTTAAAAAAACCTTGCCCCACAAAAATAAAATGTTATTACTCTCAATATTAGGTTAAAGTTGACTATTTTTAGTAAAAAATATTATGTCAAAGGATGAAAATAAATGTTTTCAAACTGCATTATCATTACAGTATGTCTTTTAACCTCGAGGCCACTACTTACCACTGGGTGTCATGGTAGAGGCAAACTGTGGCCCGTCTGCAGGCTGTTATTTGCAAAGATCAGTGGAGATTTAGCTCATCCACAGACCATGAGAGGACACTTCTGCCTCAGCTGGAGGAGCAGCTGTGAGCAATTTTAGTACTTTGGGATGCAGCAGTAAATGACACATGCAAACCTCTTATTTAGACCTCATTCAAAGGCATTTCGGAGACCCAATCAAAGCTCATCGACAGGGAATTGACCATACTACGGTCTCAAACTGACAGTGTATCTTAAATATGAACACGTGATAAAAACAAAAGTTGCATAAGCACAAAGAAATAACTATTTTTGGTGTTGTTGAGACATTTTTTCAGCATGCTCTCTGTACTTCTTTGCCCCTGATAACACCACAGTGGTGTTTAACTGTCATCCTGCAGCATCGCTGGTCCACTAAAGATGACCTACATACAAAGTAGAGCAGAATAAATGGACACAGAGATGCTTAGCCTGCACTGGAAGAATTCTCGTGTTTGAGTTTATATAAGACAGAGGGGCTGTCTTAAATCTACTCACATGTTTCATGTCACAGTGGATCCAGAAAGGAAATCCTGACACAGCAGAGCCAATAGAAAGAAAATGCTACATCACTGTCTGCTAGTGTTAAAGTGAGATCACGAGCATTGTGAAAAATAAGACCTCATGTCAAGTTGAAACATGACGATGTTTGTCCTAGAAAAAGCCAGTTTGTAGTTAGAGTGTTTAAATATTCAGGACATTTTGCATGCCAGGTTTATTGTAACTGTATCTGTAAAATTCTGAGCAGTTTTCTTATGAGGTCATGGCCAAACTATTTCATTTCTTAATTTCCCTATAGAGCTGCGCCAGAATTGTTTGAGCTTTCGTAAAGTTGAGGGAGTGACATGACCAAAAGAGCCAGATGAGTCATTTGCTGCAGCAGAAAACATGTGGAGGTTCTCCCTTTCAAGCAGGCACTCTGCCTTCAGTCTCATGGAGAATCTTCCTCCGATTCTGGACCGATTCAGATCTGAAACTGTGGCCTCCAGGAATTGAGTGGATCTTTAAATGTTAAAATGTCTGAACTTGTTCCTCAACAGTCTTACTCGAGAGTCCCTCTGAAATCTACAACTGAACGGCTTTGTAAAAAAACACAAACATAAAAAATGAAAAGAGCATCAGTTGATGTGTAGATTGGACAACAGGACAAACCTGATTTGTTAGGAACAAACACCTTGGGTCTCTTGCTGTCAACACAGCAACAATTGTAAATGTCATTCCAAACAAAGCCGGAAAAAGGCAGGCAAAACAGCAGCAAGTGAGCTTTGACTACTTTGAAAGGAAGTCAAATGACATCCTCACATTTGGTTTAGAATTTGTATGCAAAGCAAATCCTGGAAGTGGAATAAATTTTTATTGTATACTGAAACTTTGTGTGTGTTCGGTGGTTGGTTGATGGTTCCAATGTATCCACTTGCCGTCAATTAGATCAGGGGTGTCCGCAGTCATTCCCGAGGGCCGGCCTCATGCTGGCTTTTCAGAAATCTAGCTTTATCTGCTACTGGTTACCTGGATCAGGAGTGTTTAGCCAATAAGGAGCTTCAATGTCAGGTTGGTAGAAAACATGTAGGACACCGGTCCTCTGGCATATGGCTTAAAACTATATGGCTAGATAGCTCTGATATTGCATTATTGTTGCACTGCTAATGTTAGCTTGAGTTCTAGCTCAAGCTAGCTTGTTATATTAGTAGCACAAGCTAACAAGCTAGCACAGGGGTGTCAAACTCCAGGCCTTGAGGGCCGGTGTCCTTCATATTTTCCAACCAACCTGCTGTTGAAGCTCCTTAATGGCTAAACAAACATGATCCAGGTAATTAGCAGCTATTAAGGTAAGATTTCTGGAAAAGCAGCAGGAGATCGGCCCTGGAGGCTTTCAGTTTGACACCCCTGAGCTAGAGGGAGATAGTGTCAACAAAGGGATGATGGGAAATGAGTGCTGATCTCACAACTCAGATATAATTATCTGATGAACTCCTGCCGCTCTGCAGAAACTATGTCCTAGAAAATGATACATTTTTAAAATGTGTTAAAAATATTCATAATTAAAGAACCACCTAGAAGGCTTTTAGAATAGATTAAAATGTTACTGAAATGGAACTTAAAAGATGAATATATATTATTAACATCAGTTTTTGCTGCGTTTAGTTGTAATTTGGGGACCTTTCAGTAGAATCAGTTAAATTTGACTACATGTTCACTGGAATAGTATTGGTGGTTCTCGTTTATCCTGCATGGTGAGTTGTTTGGAGGTTAAGTCATGGCATCTAGACGTAAAATCTCCTTTCCTGAAATGTTTAATGGCTTCTTCGATAAACTTGGATGAGAGGTGAAATGTTTCAAGAAAGTATGGGGGGGGAGTAGCGTTATATTCTGCTTGAGTGGACTGCAGCTGGGACAAATGAATTTATCTTCTGTTTTTTCAATGAAAAGCATAAAGAAAGTGCAGTTCTCCTTTGAGTCTCTACATTAAAGAAGCTCAGAGAGGAAGTTTTTTCAGTTCTGTTTAATGATGCTCCAGTGGAAAAAAAAATTGAAATCAAATGTTTCTCTTTTTAACTTTGCCTTCATTCATCTTCACATCAGCAAGACATCTATCGACAAAGCCGTGTCCGACACAAACATCAGTCAGTGAACTGTTACCCATCATCCTCCAGTGGTGGTGATTATTCTATGACAATAAACACATAAAGCGTTAAGATTTTGGAGATATTCGTTTGGGAAGCAGTTTTACATTCATTAATGGATGATCCTATGAGTCAAATCGATAAATGACAACTTAACTTCCCTCCAGTAACAGACACACAAACTTACTGATTCACTCAAAAAAGACCAACATTCGTTTGTTAGCATCCCGCCATTTAAGATAGAGCGTCTTAAGAATTATGCAATTAAATAGGAACCCTCCCTGTTATTAGTGCAGATACGATAAGGGGGCAAGTTTCAACATCTCGTGACAAACATGGGTTTCCAGAATGCGCGTGTGCATGTTTGAAAGCATTGCCCTTAGGTTTTGAAGATCACAGCAGCAGTCACAGCTGTCAGAGCCACAGCAACCACGGGGCCCCAGATCATCCACGGCTTCTGGAAAGAAGAAAAAAGGGAGAAAAGAGAAAAAGCTCAGCATCACCTTTCCATCAAAAGGTAGCCCAACCCTTAAGCAAGACAAGCTTTGAATCTGGGAAAAGCACAGATGATAGAAAGCCAAAATAACAAATGTGAACAGGGATCCAGGCAAGCTGAGCAGATAATTTGTTAATCATTAATTCGGACAAGACAGACACGACAAATGATGCATTTGGATGATTAAAGAGGTTAGATTTTTCAGGCAGCACTTTTTAAAATCTCCCCATGAGGAAGGCATTCTGGGAAATGAAGAAACCCTGACTAGGCCATGCAATGATCCAAAAGCTACTAATGAAAATGACAGATGTAGGCCAACTTGACAGGAGTAATATGTACCTTTGCTACCACAATGCGCCGAAACACCAATACAGCAAAGCCAGGATAAGGCCGATGACTATGGCTTGAACAGGCAGCAATAGGGAGGTCTACAGAAGGGAAGGGACACACTGGTTGGCCATAGCTTTATTAATAAGTTACGCAGTCAGTGGTGTTGGTTTTTAAGTGATGTTTACGTTGATAATATCTGTTTGCACACAGGATTTTGTTGTCCAATCTAAAATTATGATCTATTACATTTAGCCCCTATTTGGGTGGAGCTTGCACCGTGTGTAAGAACATAAACAGCCATATTTTCCCTCCCGACTTTCTATCTTTCTTTCGATCCTGGTGTTTGTGTGAGGACTTAAAGCAGGGGTGTCAAACTCAATTGCACAGGGGGCTAAAATCCAAAACACACCTTAAGTCGCGGGCCGAAAAGGGTAAACATTTAATAAACACACTAGAACTACATTTATAAAACTTTAAATCCGTAACTTTTTAACATAATTATGAACTAGATATAAAACATTAACTGTGATAATGCCAGTATGAATGTTTTAAGCTGAATTTGGCAGCTGAAGATGCTAGTGCTAATAGCTGAAGATGCTAGTGCTAATAGCTGAAGATGCTGAAATTGATAACTAAAAATACTGAAGCTGATAGCCAGATAAAAATAATAGCTAAATGCCAAATTAGCCTAAAAGACTAAAAAAAAAAAAAAAAACAACTAGCATGTAGCTTAAAAAATAGCTAAAGTTCAAAATAGCCTATACAACTGAAAAAAAAACATAAATTAGCAAAAACAGTAAGCATGTAGCGGAAATACTCCAAAACAGCCTAAAAAACTTAAAAAAAAGCCTAAATTAGGCAAAACTACTAGCATTTAGCTGAAATATTGGCTAAACTTCAAAATGGACAAAAAAAGAGAAAAAAAGCCTAAATTAGCCAAAACAGCTAACATTTAGCTGAAATTTTAGCTAAACTTCAAAATGGCCAAAAAAAGAGAAAAAAAGCCTAAATTAGCCAAAACAGCTAACATTTAGCTGGAATATTAGCTAAACTTCAAAATGGACAAAAAAGAGAAAAAAAGCCTAAATTAGCCAAAACAGCTAACATTTAGCTGAAATATTACCTAGACTTCAAAATGGACAAAAAAGAGAAAAAAAGCCTAAATTAGCCAAAACAGCTAACATTTAGCTGAAATATTACCCAGACTTCAAAATGGACAAAAAAGAGAAAAAAAGCCTAAATTAGCCAAAACGGCTAACATTTAGCTGAAATATTACCTAGACTTCAAAATGGACACAACAAAAAAAGCCTAAATTAGCCAAAACAGCTAACATTTAGCTGAAATATTAGCTAAACTTCAAAATGGACAAAAAAAGAGAAAAAAAAGCCTAAATTAGCCAAAACAGCTAACATTTAGCTGAAATATTACCCAGACTTCAAAATGGACAAAAAAAGAGAAAAAAAGCCTAAATTAGCCAAAACAGCTAACATTTAGCTGAAATATTACCTAGACTTCAAAATGGACACAACAAAAAAAGCCTAAATTAGCCAAAACAGCTAACATTTAGCTGAAATATTACCTAGACTTCAAAATGGACAACAACAAAAAAAGCCCTAATTGACCAAACCAACTAGCATGTGGCTGAAATATTAGCTAAACTTCAAATAGCCAAAAAAAATTCTTAGTAAATGCCAAAATAGTTCAAAAGCTAGCAGAATGCCCATTTTCTTTTTACTTTAAAACTTTAAAAATTAAGAATAAAAAGGCGGGAATATTTTTCCAGAATAAATCAACTTAAACATGAAATAACTTTCAATATTTTACTCTCCAAAAATGTATATTTTGTCAAAATTATAGAAGTTAGAAATGAGCGCAAGATAACATCGGGTCATTAGTAACAATATAAAATGACTTTGACACATTACTTAAAGAGTCGCTTATGCTCGGTGGGGCTGCATGGGGGAAAAAAAACAATAAATAAAGAGGCATTTAGCTGTTGCCTTTAGCCGTCTTTCAGCATCTGCATGTGTGAACGGCCCACAAGAGGCAAAAGACCGTGGATGAAAACAGACGAGCAGGTGGCTAAAATTAAATAAGAAATGTTGAATCTTCAATGAGATTCACATTTCGTGGCAAACAAAGGCTCGGGATAATGTTCAACACAACAGCTGAAAGTTTAACATTTTTATTCATTCTCCTTTGCTTTCGTTGTCTTTTTTTGTACTTAAACAGTTAAAGCCCCTCTATAGATACTTGTTTTTGCTTACACGTGATTACGCAACAAGAAAGCAAAAAAGTTGTCCACCTCGTAAAGGAGTTTCTGTCACATCAGCACTAACCTTTGATCCTTTCTCCTGTATGTCACTCAGGCTGGTTTTGCATTCCTCGAGCTGATCTAGGAGAGAACGCTTTTCCTGCTGGCTGTTCTCAAACTTTTCTTTCAGGTCAGATAATTCAGTCTGAGCATCTTCGTACTGTAGGACAAAAAATAAAAAATAAAAAATAAGCCAACTGTATGACAAAATGACAGAAAACAGCCCCCTTTCCTTTCATTGACTGAAAAAGCAGCAACTTCTGAGGAATGAGATGCAGTTAAGGGTGACTTCATCTTGGTATTCTTCCAGTTGACAATGACGCTGCTGTTTAACTATTGCACCTTGTCAGGCTGGCTCTTTTGACAAACAGCATGCAAGATTGCAGGAGGATTTAACACAGGCGCATTTTTACTAAACCAGGGGGAAATTCATCTTTTTTTCTTTTTAAAGTTTGTGGGTTTAGCAAGAAACTAAAAAAAAAAAAAAATCCCCCAAATTCTCGATTCCCCCCTGCAATTTTTTCCCAAGAGGCCACAAATCCTGAACTGTAAAGCTGCATGAAATTGTGTTAATAATATCCAACATAAGCATCATAAGACATCAAGTTAAAAAATCCCTCCGTGGTTTTGAGGATCACATTGAATATCTTGAGTGGCTCAATTTCCAAGAACTTTTAACTTGGGGGAGGGCCTTCATTTAAGGAATTTTAGTGGTGAGCGACAGTTATTGGGAGAATGATGTCAGTTTATGTCGACTTTCAGAATAATTAGTTAGAAACAAACAGGAAATTCTTCTTCTAAACTGTCATTTCTCAGATAGCTCTCACATAAAATCATAACTGCAGACAGTAAAGGTGACATACTGTAAGTGTGATGCACATGTGTCGATGCAGCTTTAATCTTTTAATATTAATGCTTAGTTTTAACAAAACTAAACATAGTCTTTATTAAAGTCCCACTCCAACCAGCGGTCTTTTAATTATGTTTATGACATTTTTAGTCAAAATTGTTTTTAATAAAAGTGTGATTTTCTTGAACGTAGTTTCTGCAGAGCAGAATTAGAAACTTGCCACTGAGTTGTGGAAGGGACTGCTGGCATGGAGCAACCCCACTCCCTATTCCCGTCACCCATAACCGAGAGCTCTCAGAATCCAGCTCGGACAAAGAAAACAAAGACGCACAAAGTTGTCTTCAAGCATCGGAATGGAGCGGAGCAAGGAGCTCGTGGTCCACCCAGCATGTTTTCTATGTCATAATTAAGATCTTTTTTAAACTGTATTTTTGATTCAAATGTACAAGAATTTGAATAAAGAAATACTCAAAAATTCAACTTTGATCCTAATTTTCTTTATATATGTCCTCCATCATGAGGAAAAATGCCACAAGAACATGTTAAAAACACAATTTTCATTGGAATGGGTCTTTAACTTCAATTTAAAAGACTATTTTATTCATAATATTGAAAAACAATAAAATAAATATAATATATATAAGACATAAACTGTATTTTACTGTAAATATGTGGGCTTATTTCTTGAGTGGAGTGGTTTGATATTGAAATGTTGTACTTCCTGTGTTCATTTTTAATTGTTTTTTTATATCAAATTACTGACAATGAACTCGGAATAGAAAATCCGATTAGTAATTCTCTATTAGTAAAGTATGGACTGACTTTCAAAGGGAGAACTTCCTGTCCTGTGCTGTGAGTACATAAATTCCCCTTCCATTAATATTGTAACTCGGCATCGACGTCAGCTCTGTAAAGTGGCGTGCTCAGCAACACGGCACAGGCAGCTGCAGTTCCCCAAGACTGAATCTATACCTCATCCTTCTGTTGGCCTGATCTCGTGTAGAAAAAGACACTTGTCTTGATTTTTTTAGCATTATAAAAAAGAAATATGTTAAAATGTTGCAAAAGTGGAAAGAATCATAGGTATGTTGTTCTGGAAAATTGCACAGATGTCTTGAGTTTGGAGGGCACACCTCTCTCTGCAGAGCTTTGCAGCGGCTGTCTGCCTCCTCCAGCTGCGTTTGCAGCTCGCCGTTCTCCTGCTGGTGCTGGAGCTGCAGGCCCTCCAGCTTCTTCAGTAGCTCCTGCTGAGACTGCTCAATGGCTCTGAGGCTGTCGTTCAGCTCAGCGTTCTGGTCACGACAGCTACCACCCCCCAAAAAAAGCATTTAGTCACACTGGAAGTGAGTCAACCAAATGGGACAGAGGAAACAAAAGGAGGGAGGGGGGCAATGCTGAGCTATAGGTAATGTAAGCCACTGCACTGACCTAACAAGGTCCCTCTGCAGCTGCTGCTGTTTCTGCAGCGCTTCCTCTTTCTCCGCGCGCAGGGCTGCACATTCGCTCTGCAGGTTGGCCTTCTCTTTCTGGTGACTCTTGAGAAGTTCCTCCTTCTCAGCCCGGAGAGAGGAGCATTCACTCTGCAGGCTGATCTTCTCCTTCTGGTGGTTATTCACCATGTCCTGCTTCTCAGAGCGCAGTACCGAGCACTCCTTCTGAAGACCGTTACACTCCATCTGGATAGACTGCAACTCATTGGCTGTGAGGAGGAAAAGCTTAATGTATTTACACATTCTTTGAACAGATGGTCTGTTTCTAATTAGCTTAAAAGAAAATTCAAAATTAGAAATTAAGAAAAAAAAATATTTCTGTTAGCACGTTTGGCAGTTTCTTTCGTGGAGTTTTCAAACAAAAACCTAAAATTCAACATCTACTAGCTTTATTCTTGGTTAGCATTTTTTTAAATTCATAAATATTCTAATAAATCAGTGAAAGATGCATATGAGCTTCGACTGACTAAAGTTTTCATTTCCAACATACCATACCTTGAATTTCTGCAGTTTTCTGCCACTGCTTGCTCTGTTGCTGCAGATCCCGCTGAAGGTCGTCAATCTCGCGCTCGTATTTGCTAGCAGTCTGGCGCCACTTGTCCAGGTCGTTTGAGGCAGCAGCCAGGTTAGACTGGATAGCAGCGATGTCACGGTCGCGCTCAGCGCCGGCCGCCTCCAGGGCTCGCTTCAGGGACTTCACTTCATCTCGGGCGATTTGCAGCTCACTGGCTGAACTGGAGGAGACGTCCATCTGCTCTCTGAGAACGCCCATCTCCTCTTTGAGCTGCTGCAGCTGGCCTGCCAACACCGAGATCAGACAGATAGGCTTTAATGGCGTGCATTTTTATTTTTTTTAATGAGTCCACAAACAAATTTACCTTGAAGGTTTTTTATCTGCTTTGCTGATTCATCTGCCTGTTTTTTGTTTTCTTTTCTCTCTCCTTCCAGGACACCTTAAGAGAACAAATGCATTCATTTCATTAGTCTGCATGGGTCTGCATGCATGTAGGAGAGTAGGTGATGTGGGTCCACCTTGCAGCTCCATGCATTTATGTTTCTCCGTGTTGGCCATCTCCTGAGCCTGTCGCAGTTCATCATTCAAGTGCTGAATCACTTTTTCCGAGTCACCAGAGGATTCCATGTTTGATCTGGTCAGATTATCTGTAAGCCACATATAGAAAAAACAACAAAACAAAACAAAAATGATACATCAGTTTATAACACAAAAATGTAAGAACATTTGATCGTGATAACTAAATGTTTTACCAAGATATCCAAATAGGCATATTATATAAAACTAATTTCAAATCCAGAAATAGACACAACTACTGTTATCTGCATTTTTTAAAGCAAGCAATCAAACTAAATTCCTCTTATTCCAGCTTTCGGTGTTCCAAGTCTAAACTTCCCCTCACTGTTGACAGTCTGTTTTGTTTCCCAGAGACGGCAGCGAGCTCCACTAACACTTGCACTTTTCTAATGCCCAGAGAATACTTTGATCCCCTAATCTATCTTGACCAGAAAAAGAGATGACCTCATCTCAGAGAGGCATTTGCCGGAGGGCTGCAAACAGGAACCATGACGGGTCAAATTTGTGCGCCTTAAAAGGACACATCACAGGAGCTGGACTGCTGTAAAATGCAGCAGATGTGGTGGAAACACTGCCGTCACTGAGTGTATTTGTGGTGTCACGGCCTATATGGAGCTTCCCCCAAAAATGATTTGACGTGAGACAAAGGCTAGACTGAAGCACATGACCGCCTCAGCTATGTGCCAGACAAAGGATGAGAGGGCAGAGCTCTGCCCAGTTTGTGGTTGTGTGCTCCCTCGTGAATGCATATGCATGAGTGAGAGTCAGAATGTGAGTGGGCTCCCTGTTTGGGCCCACTTTGTCTGGAAAAGTGCGTCCTTTGAGGAGCTTAAAGAGATATTTCACAAAATATATAAAAGAAAAATTAGTTATAAGAGCTGGGTTTATATTTTGATATCACTGAATGACACCTGACAAAGCAGGGCTGGGATTAGCTTGAATAAAAATACCTTTCCCATTAGTAGGGAAGACTGAACACCACATAGCCTCAAGTGGCAACAGAATAAATGTAGGATAACGTCTTTTTTTAGCGCCTGGCTGTAGGCTGGAGCCATCACGGCCCCTCTTTTCTCTGCTGTTTGTTTTCTCCTTAATGTGACGCCGCTTTAAAGCGGCGGCTTTTGCGCCTCTCGCTCCAATTAGCAACAATTTTCTGTTTGAAGCAGTATGAACTTCCCCTCTGCGATTCGTGGCATCTTTCAGAGATGACACGGTGGATACTGTCTGCTTTGTGCTTTCTTGTAGCATCACAAATTCATTCTTCATGCAAAATTCATCGGCTTACTGTGCTTGACCATTTGCTCCGAAAGGTTTCTGTGGATTAACTGCGACATTCTGAGTCACCAAAATGTAAAGATGACACACATCGGTGCCTCCTGGGCTCAGAAATTCTCGAACAAGCTGTTAAAGCGACACTCCAACCTCCAAAACAAGGCCATCTTCAGAACTGTGTGCAGGTCCAAGCCCAGTGACTCATGCTTTCCTTCTTTTTGCTTTTTTATACCAGTATAATACTGTATTTTAGCATGGCAGGAACTCTAGGGCAATTATCTAACATTTGTAGTGATGACAGGAGGTGAGTTACCTTTAATCAGTGACACATTGTTCAGAGGATCACTCATCTCTTTCTGATCCATTTGCTCCTCTGCTAAAAACAAACTGCACACAAAGTTCACAGATTTAAACCAATTAAAACACTTACTTTCAAGGATTTTATATTTCTTTAAAAAAGTAAACAGAAAAATCCTCATTTATCATTTGACCACTTAAATAAATATCCTTGGTGAGGAAATGTATCAAAATAGAATACAATTACCTGAAGTGAGGCAGGAGCTTCAGTACTCAGCTGAGGCCACAGTCGTCCCTGACATGGAGAAGAACTCTTCCCCAACTGTCAGGTTTTTTTAGATGTGAAGTGGAACAGTCCAAGCACTGAAGGGGGGACTCCAGCAGGAAAACAAGCCCCGTGAGCTCCATCATCCTGTGCTGGAGCAAAAAGAAGTAAAAACCCGATTGTAGTAAAGGGATAAATATCCAAGAATGATATTAAAGATTTACTAAGGCAAATGACTGAGCTGAAATCTGTCGCAGCAGCCTTCTTTCCCCTGTTTTGTGGCTGAAGTCCCGAGCCCCTCCACACTGGGTCATGTATTTGTGTAGGGCATCACGGAAGCTGCAGCTGCATTCTTACACAGAGAGGTTTTGTTTGGGGTGCTGAGCTGCTCTCTAGCTGGATGGTACTGATGTAGAAACCTCATCCTGGCATTTGATTGTGTGTCACTTAGAATCTGGAATACGTTGATCTTTTAACAGACTTCTAGTTCTGAGCTTGAAATTGTACTGAAACTATTTGCAGGAATGAGTTGCATGTTTAGCTTTTTAAATTATGCATACCTATAGAACTAAAGGTTTGCTGCATTACTACAGTTTATTCAAAAATATTTTTTAAAGAATAATTTTGGAGTAGATCTAAAATGCAAAGACAGAGACAGTCTAATCCATTTTAGACTCATAAAGGTAATTTTCATTGTTTGGGGACATTTTTATATGAATGATAAGGTCTGTAACTCCTACTACTGCAGAGGATTGTTTAGTTAAAATCCCACTTTGATGAAAATTGTGTTTTTAATATGTTTTGAGGAATTTCTCTGCTAATGTACATTTATATAGAAAATCAAGATTAAAATGTCATTTCTTTATTCAAATCGTTGGGAATCAGGAGCAGACAAAAATCCAGTTTAAAAAAAAGGGTATTTGGGGCGCAGAAAATACGCAGGGCGGGCTACAAACTTCCTGCTCCACTCCATTCTGATGCATCCACTTTCAGACAAATAGATCTTCATTTTCCTCGTCTGAGCTGTAATCTGGCTCCAAACTATACAACTTGATACTTCTAATATTGCTAGCCATTTTTGTTGCACTGATAATGTTTAGTTGGGGGTGTGAGGGGTTGTAAGTCAGCGAGAGCCTGTAAACAGAGAGCTCTCAGTAACAGGAAGGAGAGGAGACAGGTTGTTCTTCACTAACATTTCCAACCACGAATCTGAAGAAAATTTCTAATGAACTACTGCCACTCTGCAGAAAAAAATATCCTGGAGACCACATAATTTTTAAAAATATTTTGGCTAAAAATGATATAATCATAATTAAAGTACAAGGAATGCTTGTACAAAAGATTAAAAGATGATCTGAGTGGACCTTTAATGTTAAAATTGGACAAATGCTAATTCTCAGAGGGCACAGACTCATCTATTAGATATTTCAATCACAGCTATTTCAAAGCTCCCAGCTATAAATATGCATCTGATAGACATCCATTCATACAAACCTATTACACATCACTCTTTAGATCTCTAGCAGACGACTCTCACTGCTAATTGTGTTGTATCCCATCATGCATTGCGAGTTGTAAAGTAAACAAGCCACCATTTTTCTCGAGGAGATTTAGGGTTAATTAAATGGGGCAATTTAATAAAATAAAAGGATAGCGGTGCATTAATTGTTCAAATATTGACTTGAAAATCAAAATCAAGTGCAGTGATTTTATAATAAATTAAAATTAAAAAATATTTGCCTTTTTTTTTTAATTTTACGACAAATTCGGAAGAAATTCTGCAAAGATTTAAAAAGAACAAGCCAAATCTTACTTAGATGAACCAATTCTGAACATATAAGCATCATGCATTTCCATAGTTTCTCACTAAATTTACCTTTTGTCTAACTAACATAGTTTCTTTAAACTTCCAATTAGTACATGTTTAATTGTTTCTACAGGTGGTTGTTTTGGATTCCCTCAGTCATTTGAGTTAATAACTAACAACATGTTGCAGTTTTCTCCAATGTTCCACTTTCTGATTCAAATCCAGTTGCAGTTCCTTATATGTCCACTGGAGGCTGATGGCAAATGTTTCCACTGATTTTACTCAAAAGGTCTGCACAAGTGACAGTCTGGGTTTTTTATTTATTTATTTGTTGTTCATCAGTTGTTTTAAATTAATCACAGATTCCATTGTTGTTCTGTGCATCATTAGGGGTAGATTTCTTTTTTTTAAGTTGTCTGGTAGGAGGACTCAACTAAATTTTAATTTCTCCAAGATGTAACAGGGTTGTGCAGATGATGTGAAAGATCATACATCCATCCCGTTTTAGGCTTTTAGTGGTTCAGAACCCTCTTATGTAAGTGCACACATTCACAAAAGGTGAATATAACATTTTAAAAAAAAGGTTGAAAGCTTTCAGTCCGCATGTCAGTAAAAACTGAAATTTCAAGCTGTTTTCAGATCCAAAGTTTTGACCCCATTTGACCTTTGCAGTAAGCATGTGTGGTAACCGTGCATTGAAGTGTAACTATCTGTGAAAAATTCTTCTCTTAAGATGCAGACATCATTTTGGTAGAAAATAGCACGCTACGGTTCATTTCAAAGATTGTTCTTTGGAAGGTCATTGGACTGTGTCAAAGCTGTAAGAGATGACTCACAAGGAGGTGTTCATTACAGGAAATTAAAGGATCCTGCAGATGCCCGAATTGACCAATGAGAAGGATCTTGGGAAATTTTAAAAGTATCGCAATATTAGATGGTTACGAAGAGATCTGTAGGAGAACGTTATATAAAATACATTTTTCAGAACACTACTGGTGGACCTTTAATAGAAAATAGAGTTATTTAAGATGTCCAGTAAACATCCACAATGGATCTATATTTAATAGACTTCTAGTGCTTCATGGGTTAGAATTTTTTTTTCACTAAAATTTAGTATTCTATAAATGTTGAACCACTCTCACAAACCCAAAACATACATTTCACAATGTAAATTTTCATATTTATTGAAACCTAAGACATTCTGCACTAAAATGATATAAAAAAGTTTCTAAGTATGTGTTTTTCTAGTGGAGAATTCAGAGTACTATCTTAGAAAAGAAAAAGAAATCTGAATGAATATTTACTCTTTGAAAGTTTCTTTATTATTTACAAAGAAAACTAACACTAAATTTAATTTCTGACTCCTAAACTCAAACCATTTAATGCATAAACACCTCACTTTACACTCAACAAAGAGCTGACATTTGTAGGATACACGAGGGGTTTATTTACAAACCAAGATGTACTTTTTTTAAAGTAAACTTTAAAGAAAAAAAAGCTTTGCTATAAAGTTTAAAATTATTAGTATTTCTATAATGATATCTAAGATATCACCAGAAAAAAAAACAAAAAAATTAGCAATTTAGCAATTTTCCTATGTCAAAACAGTACATAACCTAAAAAATAGATAATTAAACTCATGTGAGAACACATGCTTGATTCATATGCCTTTGTCTTTTGACAACAAACAGACTGTTGGGAAGCCTGTTTAATTCCCCTCTATAATGATGTTTTGCAGAGTCACAGCATGGGAAACAATTCCAGAGAATGCCGTGCTGATCCCTCGATTGATAGAATGGTATCAGTTGGTGGAGGTAGTGTTATGGTGTGGGGCAACATTTCATGTCATTAAGAAACCGAGCAGGTCATTGTTGGTGGCAATATCCGTGCAGAGAGATATAAAGATGAGACTAAACAATCAGTGGCAATCCCTTTTTTTTACATCCTGGTAACGCACTACAGTATCATTACCCTAACTGAAATTTGCTCTCTGGAGGAGGAAGTTTTTTTTCTCTAGAATTTGGAAGTAGAAAGGAGAGAAATAGTTGTGAATGTGCTGTTTAAGCCAGAGTGACCTACAGATTTATACTGTTTGGCATCCCAAAAATGCTTATTAGAGAAAAGGATAAATGCGTGCAACAAGAATGAGGAGATTTTAGACTGTTGTAGCTTCGTACAACTCCTCTACACACTACACAAGCTCTGATTTATTAAACAAATGATCTAGAAAATTTTGTTTTTTTTATTTTTTACTTATTCACCAAGAAGAATCGGAACAAACTGATTTATTTATACAACCTGTTTACTAAGTTCTTCAACGTATCCCACGATTCTTACAAATGTAATACCAGATAAAAATGACAAACAGGCTTTACAACCTTATATGATGCATACATCTTAAAGTATGACAGCAAGATAACCCTAAGGCTCTTGAACACAGCTCAAAAGGAAGTACATGTACATAATTCAATGCCAATTGTAGCAACACCGACAACTATTTTACAAGGCCAACATACCTTTCTGGGACTTTGGGGTATTTCCAGATTGCCACTGATGTCCGGGTTGTGTGATCCATGACACCCGAACAGTGTCAGCTTACAAAGATCTGGGTTGTCAAATTAAAACCAGCGTCCATATGGAATGTAGGGCACTGTCAAGTTAATTTAGAGAGAACTTATAGGCTTCACTGGTCAGAAAAATTGGAAAAATGCAAACTTACGTCCATAGAAGTTTATCAATAGCTTAAATAAAAAATGTAACTGCCTACACTACTATTAAACAGCAAAGAATAATTTCATTAAAGTGCTTTTTAAATGTATAAAAATTATATATATTCATATTTTAAAGACCCACTCCAATAAAAATTGTGTTTTTGGTGTTTATAACATGTTCTTGTTGAATTTTTTTCTCATGATGGAGAACAAAATTAAACTTAAAATTGTATTTCTTTTTTGAAATCGTTATTAATCAAGGGCAAACGCAAAAACTTACTTTGAAAAAACCTGTAGCAATGACAACTTTTGAACCATACATTTCACCAAAAGTTATCAGCTTTAAAACTCTACAACCCCTCATAGAAACTGGAGAATATATATATTGACAGTATTAGTATTATTATTATTATGTATATTTAGTGTTATTTGAAGTTTTTAATGGAGCTATGGCAACAAAATAATTTCCCTTGGTTGCATCAATAAAGTTTTATTGATAATGGCTATGGCAACAAAACAATTTCCTCTTTGTTGTATCAATAAAGTTTTATTCTAATAAAAAATTAACAACTTTACAAGGGTCGTTTTTCAATGTGTTTATGAGAAGAAAGTATACATATAAAACTATGCACGGCAACATTTTTATTAAATTTCAGCAAAACATCTAAAAACCTAGAGACGTTTATGAACTTTAGAAGAGCAAATGAAGGGAATTGTGGGTTGGTTTTAACAATGGCGCGTGATTGGCCAGCTAAAGCTAAAGCCCAGCTCCGCTCAGCGGCGAAGGTAAAACGGGAAAAGTTGTGGGAGTTGCTTTTCAAGCTACAAGTCGACGCAGTTTACTCAAGAGAGATTAGCAGAAGTGATGCTTACTCACAGCAGTGCTGTGGTGACGAAGCAGGGCTCCCAGGATTAGCTTGCTTGTCACCGCGGACTCCGCGGTCACCCTCTGCTCCCCGATGACTTCCTTCATCTCGGACTGGATTTGGAGCGAGAGATTCTGGCTTCCCGAAAATGTGTCCTGGGCCGACCTGGAGAACCCACCACCTGGCGTGGAATACCCCAAGCTGGGTCACATGGTGTACGCTCTGCCTTTGGCGGTGGGGGTTTTACTATCGAGGCTACTGTTTGAAAGGTAAGTGAAGTTTTACCGTTAATTTTGATGACTTTAAGGAGTGTTTTTTTTATCTTCTACTTCTTGTGGCGCGTGAGCCTGTTTGATAACTTCCAGCTGTTTTCTACAGACAGTAGCGATAATAACGGAAACAAAAGGAACTCTTTCACAATTCTATAGAAGTGAGTCTGTCTTTGCAGTGTCCAAAACACAGACAGGCTTCCTATGTGACGTGGCATTCAAAGTAAAATGCAGCTGAACCTTTGCAGGAGTGCTGAAGTTAGCATAGCTGTCAGATGATGCTACTCCTTCAAATCTCTGCTTAGCTTTTAATTTTTAAAATATTTTTTCGTTTGTTTTAGTAAACTTACATGCAAATAAATCAATTAAAATGTAGACAAAGTTATTGTAAACTCAATAAAATTCAGATTAGTAGAAGTTTTCTTTTTTTGTGCCTAATTTGAGGTCAGCTCAACCAGATTATCTTGTGACACACATTAGTATGTTAGCCTGGCCCATCCTGCCATACTCCTCACATGACAGGTCTTCTTGCTGTGTTTGGATCAGGTGCTACATTCTCCAGGAACTCGTACTTCTTGAATTTGCCCTATAGTCATGCTTTCTTTTCCACCGCTGGTTAGTTGGAGTCGGTTCGTTTACTATTCTTTTGCTTTTTGACTGGTTTAATCTCACTCGTAATACATGTAATCCCTATGACCCCACCCTCTCTTTTTTTTGCACCTCTCTGTGTGTACACAGGCTAGTGGCCAAGCCCTGTGCCCGCATACTTCAGATTCAGGCGGGAGTGCCTCGGCGAGCTCAGCCCAACGCCGTTCTGGAGAAGCTGTATCAGTCCATCGCGGTACACAAGCACTGTGATTTCTCCCAATTACGTGTTCAGCAAAGACCTTGTTCTGCATTCTGATGTATCCGTGTTCTTCTTCAGTGTCCGAAATCGAGAGACCTGGAGGGACTCTCCAAACAGCTGGACTGGGATGAGCGGAAAATCCAGAGGTGGTTCCGCGTCCGTCGGAACCAGGACAAACCCAGCATGCAGAAGAAGTTCTGCGAGAGCCTGTAGGTCATTGTAAATGCGGTAGTTCTGCTCCATGCAAAGGAAACGTGTGACATTGTTGACAATTACATAATTAACGGATAATAACAAAAACAGGAATGTGATGGTTACTAAAGTTTTTAGAATCTCAAAATAAGTACCAATGCTTTTAACTTAGGCGTACAGCCCATTTAATGTCTAACCACATCATTTGAAAGGTTAAGATCTGGACTTTGGCTATTGCAACAGTTTTACTTTTCCTTTTTATAGTAACCCAGTTATAGATTTCCAAAAAGGGAGCTGTAGATTGTTGCCCCGTCTGCAGATTCAGAGTTCAATCAGTGGCCTTGTGTTAAAACTGAATCTAATTGTGAGGTACGTTTCGACTTAGGATAGTTTGACAGCTGCATTTTTATCTTTGCATTTCTGTCGGGGACACGTTTCAAGTTTTGCTGTTGTGAGGAATGCTCGTAAAATACTCGGCACATTCCTGTCAGGTTAGTTAATGTTTCTTCTGAAGAAGTTGCATCCTCATTTAGACTCGTGTTTTTTATCTGCCTTCAGGTGGAGATTCACCTTTTATCTGGTGATTTTTATCTTTGGCATTTTCCAGTTGTGGGTGGTAAGTTAAACTAAGTGCTTCATTGACTTTTTTGTTGACCTGAAGTGGTTCTTAACTTTATCTTTTTAACAGCCTGTGATCTTTTAACTGAACATCTCATTCTTGCTTTTCTCGCTAAAACATTTATACTACAAACTTTCCTTTATTTAGTCACCTTGGATGTGGGACACCAGACAGTGCTGGCACAACTACCCTTTTCAGGTGAATATATATGTGCATATATATTAAATTAATTCCAAAGGTAGTGTTTAGTTAGCCTTTGTTTAATGCTAGGCCATTATAGAAGCCACATTTGTCAAAGGTGTGTTTGTTTTCCTTCCCTGTAAAGCATCGGAGTCATGGACAGTACTACTACTACCTTGCAGAGCTGGCTTTCTATTCGTCTTTGATGTTTTCCCAGTTTACAGACATCAGACGTAAGGTGAGACCATAGCAGCTCAATGCCAACAGCCGTGTTGCCTTGTCATAGTTGCAGAGACATGTTGGAGTTTGGTTAAGGTTAAAACATATGTGTGGTTAAAAAATGTGCCCAATAGTTAAAAAATAATTTTTACATTTATTTTCCTTAATTCATACGGTTGCAAGCTGTTGAAAAAAACTTCACAAATTGGCAAAAATACTAATAAATTTCCCTTTTTAGTTAACCAACATGAAACTCGTCTACTGTAATACATAAAAACTGACCTGACACACACCAGCCAGATTACAGTCTATGTACTTACGGATCAGTGTAGGTGTGTTTGTGGGATTTTTTTAATAGCACTTTTTCACACTCATTCGTAATTCTAAAATCCACCATTGAAAAAAGATTAATATTGTAAAATGGGAGGGGCTGGTGCTCAGATAGCGAGGTTTTAGAAGAATGCTCAAATAAAAATACCACTTTGGCATGTTTTCTGTCATGAATTAACATTTTAACTCACTTAAAAGCTCAATAAAGTTGATTTTTTGCACAATATAGATCAGCAGTCTACAAACTGAAGCTCCAGAACCACATTTTACTCCCCCACAGAAGCTCTCTGGCTAACGAAAATAAAATACTAGCAAGTTTTAAAATTAAGGATTGCTAACTTTTGTTTATTCTTCATATACTTTTTCTGCTGGGCCATTAATCAATCATGTTTCATGTTTATGCTCCAGACAGCTCACCGAAGTAAACCTAAAGGATAAGAAGAAAAAATGTAATTTTTGCCTCGTGTTGTTTACAAATAAATTTGCTTCACTTGAATGTTCCTGTTTGGGACAGGAAGTTTTTTATTTTGAAAGAAAGTCTGCCAAAAGTAAAAAATGACTTTAAGAAAATTTCCATTTATCTTAACATGTATGTATTTATTTGTACCCAAAAATAAATATAATTCATATTCATTATAAAAAATGACAAGTAATGATGAAAAATAGTGTCAAATGTTCCTAAAAGGGTTAAAAGAAAAGGCTTTGCGGCTCCTATTAGGTTTTGATCGGTAACAAACAGCCCCAAATGGCTCTTTTACTGGTAAAGGCTGCAGACCCCTCATATAGACCCCTTAAAAAAAGTAAGTTTGATAGTAAAATGCTATAAACGATATAGGAGAAGTTAAAAACTAATACAAAAAATTGTAGTATTGTGAGGCTACAACCACAAAGGTAGATTAGTCTGTTCTGATTTAATTAAAAATGTGTCCAACTATAAAATATAAAAAGTTATTAAATAGCATATTAACTTTGGGTTTAAATTCACATTAGAAATGAACAAATATGAGTTAAGTTACTACTTTTCTGTTTTCTTGTCAGCATAATGACACGTTTTGACACACAAAATGTATGTGTAGCATTTATGGGACATGTGTTGTTTTGAGGCAGTCTTGAATGCAGCTAGAAACACCTGAGAGGATAAATGACGACATACAGATGTGGCTTTGAGAGATGCTGACAGTGTGAAGTGACTCAACTGTTTACCAGCACTGAGAGCTGATGCAAACACAAACCTAGACCACCCTCTTTTCTCCGTTACTCTGAGCAAAAGCCATAAAATAAACATGTTTTTTAGAAGTAAATGATAAATCTGCATGTTATCTGTAAATTATTATTTGTTAGCTCACTACAATATTAATTTAAATGCTTTGAAAGTGAAATTCGACGGTCACGTTTAAGCTGCATGCAGCAATTTGAACCATTTTTAATTCATTTACAAAAAAATAAAATTTTTGTTATCCATAAATATCATTAGATAAGTATTTTATACGTTCTTAGATGTTTAAGTTTCAAGAGTAATCATTCATCTTTCATTCTCATGGCTTTTTTTTTTGTGTTTGTCTTTTCCTTTGACAGGATTTCTTTATCATGTTTGTTCACCACTTGGCCACCATATTGCTTATCACTTTTTCCTATACCAACAACATGGTACGGGTCGGCACTATGATCATGTCGCTGCATGATGCATCAGACATTTTTCTTGAGGTAAAAACATGTTTTTTTCTTTAGTTTGGAATTACTGCAGTCTGTATGTGAATTTGCTACTTATTAAAAACATTTTTTTACTAAAACATTTCATGAAATCGAATTATCTTCACAAGTGTTTTTGTTTAAGCTGATAATAACCTCAAACTTTTGCAATTTGTTGCATTTGTGAATAATTAAATTTCCCGTTCTTCCTCAAGGCAGCCAAGCTGGCAAACTATGCCAAATACCAGAGGCTGTGTGACAGCATGTTTGTGGTTTTCACGCTGATATTTTTCCTCACTCGGCTTGTCATCTTTCCATTCTGGTGAGATCCTATCGACGCATCGAGATGCCACGGCACGTTTAAGTTGTACAAGCCTGGTTAGCTCATACATGTCTACATGTCTTGTTTTGCAGGGTTATTTACAGCGTGCTGTTTGAGAGCTGGGAGATTGTGGGGCCGTACCGAGCATGGTGGCTGTTGAACGGGTTGCTGCTTGTGCTGCAGTGTCTTCATGTCATTTGGTTCTACCTCATTGCTCGTATTGCAATCAAAGCCATTTTTAAGGGAAAGGTTTGTACACCTTTGGTTAACCAATTGTTTTGGTCAGTCGGTTGTTATCGATACTAAAACCTTTTAGTCCCTCTAAATTTCCTCATGTACTTGTGTCATCATGTCCGAGGGGAAGTGAAAGCCCTGACATTGTGCTATTTCGCTGAAATCCAAAAACCTGTTTTCTCTGACATCATTTCTGTAGAGTGGCGGTAGTTCCTTAGAAACTCGCCTCTGAGTTGTGAAGCGTGGGGATCTTCGTTTACACGCTCTCCTACAGCCCCAACCTAAGATTACAGATACAGCAAAAAAGGCGTACGGTTTAGAGCCAGACACCAGTTCGGACGAGGAAAACCGAGTGGATGCACTAGAATGGAGTCCATGGCTTGCTGTTGTAGCCTCTACTTCCCTGCTGCAAGCTCTTTAAGACGAAACGTTTTCATCAACTCCTCATTTAGAATGATTTGGATAAAGAAATACTTAGAAATGCAATTTGAAACTTTATTTATAAAAGTGAATCATGAAGAAAAATGCCATTTAAAACACCATTTATTGTTAGAGCGGGTGTTTAATTACTGAGGTGGTGGATTCAAGGCAATGTCAGGATGACCTTGAGATGAAAAAGACGTTCAGTTTATTAGTCCAGGACTTTATCTTCATTCAGAACCTGCCTGTCATTGGTTTCTTCATGGAGAACATCTGTGTCCTTCTTTGTTGCAAAAGTCTCTTAATAAGGCATAAAAATGCAGTAAGTGCAAGCTTTTGCTGCTTCAACCAGACCTCAGCACATAAAGATATTTATGCTTTTGCACCAATGGATTCATTTCCATTTCTGCTTGCTTTGCCTCACTGACTTGTGCCACTTCCTGTTTCCTGCACTATTGTTATCAGGTGTTTCCAACAAGTTTTCAGTGTGCTTTCTAACTAGATTACAGAAATAGACATCACAATATTGCTCTTGAAACCACTCCAATCAAATTTTTTTTATCTATTTTGAAAGCAATCCCAGTGATCTTTTAATTATGATTTTGCCGTTTTTATCTAAAATTTAAAAAAAAAAAATTTTCTAGAACATATTTTCTGCAGAGCGGTTGTAGTTCATAAGAAATTAATCTACGAATAATGGGTGAGACAGCATGAAAAAAGCCCGCCCCCACTTCACGTCACCCACCTGTTTAGACGCTCTACTGCTATCTTACAGCCCCTTACAACCCCAGCCGGTGTAACAAAAATGGAGAGCAATATTGGAGCCTTCCAGTCGTACAGTTCGAACCCAGATTCCAGCTCAGACGAGGAAAACAAAGACGTATATGAATCCATTTGTCCATCTGAGCAGAGAGCTTGTGGCCCACTGATAGTAGAACCTGCATCCCTCCTACAAGCATTTTTGCTTCTGCTCCTGATTCACAATTTGATTAAAGAAACACTCAGAAATGCAACTTTATTCTTAAATTTCTTTATACATGTCCTCCATCATTTGAAAAATGCCACAAACACATGTTAAAAAACCCCAAAACAAGTGAGTCTTTTAAAAAGTTGCATTTTAACTGCAGAAGTGGTTAGTTCTGTTTTCTCCTCACACACATCTTTGGACTTCTCTTTTTTAACCCATCACACTCTATTTCTTACCAACTAGTTCTGAATGGAGCAGATTTTGTGTAACTAGGAATTTAAATGACCAAGTACGTCAGGCTTACGTTGATAGGACTGTAGTTTTACAGATCATGATCTGATGTCTACTAAGAAAAGAGTGTTCATGTCTCAACATGAAGTCCTTATCGCCCCTGTATGTTTTTTGTTCCTCCACAGGTTTCTAAAGATGACCGCAGTGACATAGAGAGCAGCTCCGATGAAGATGTTTACTCCAACAGTCATGGGAACACGAACCACACTAAGACCTAAAGGACAGCAGAGCCACAGGTGACGGCTTCTGAAGGGCCGCCATGTTGTGTGTTTGTTATTTCCAGGTTTTTGTAACTTTTTCCGAAGTGCCTTTCCAACACTTGTTGTTATTTTGTTTTTTCCAAAGAGAGGTGCTGAGATTTTCAGGAATGTGTGGCACCCAAACTTTTGAGTTTTCCAGCACGATGTTTACACTTGTTTGCAAGCAGCAACAGAAAAGTTTGTGTGTAGGGAAAAAAAAAAAATTCCCACACCGCAATGCTCTGAATTTAGAATTTACTACAAATGCTTATATTACTGCAGAGAAAAGGAAATCACTGCATCAAATGTATATATACATGTGTGTGTATTTGTATTTTCTAATTTAAGAATACCAAAGAATTCAAGCTGTACGTGCTGCTTCACCGTTTGTACTTAGGAAACCAAATACCAAAAATAGGAAGGACTACTTGATGACAAATCATTGTATTGAGTCTGTTGTACCAAATGTAATGAGGAAAGAAAAACTTTTTGTACATCTTCCACTTAATTATTGTTGGGTCTTTTGTTATTATTTCCTGCATTCTCAACTGTTCCTTTTTCAGAAATCAAACTGTGATGGTTGACCATTGACGGTAAATAAGAACTGGACCAAGCGAGTGTATAGAAAATGGCTAACTCATAGGCTCCAACAAAGTGAAGTCGGTTGCCATTTTTTCATGATATAGATTTATTTATTTGACATAGACATTGCACATTAAAAAGCATTGCTGCCAATGCACCAGAGCTCAAAAGCTATTTTTCATCTGGACTGATGGTAAAACTGACTCCCAATTGGGAAAAAAAAGAAGTACACCCATTTTTAAAAGGGAAAATATGATAAATGAGCAAACACAATAAAATGAATCACGACAATGAGTTGTAAAATGGGTTGTAGATAGATGATGACTATTACCATGCCGCCATGTTGGAGCTGGATGACGTCCGTAACAAGTGATTGGTTCTAGTCCATCAGAGGCAATGTTTCTATGGCAACCAGTTAGAAGTAAGCTTGTTGGGAGTCTACACTCCTACCACTGAAAGCAGATTCAGGGAAAAACTGGACACCACATGTTTTTATTGAGGAATTCTACAACTTACATTAAAATAAAAAAATATATGAAGAAATGTTAAAAAGTTGTAGAGCAAGAATGGTTATTCTGATAAATATGACTGAGTAACTATAAAAGTCTGTGGGATTTTGGCATCTTGGAGCCAGCGGGTACTTCCTGTTTGGAACGCCTGGGGAGAGGGTCAGTCCAGTTCTCATAAATGGTTTTGACAAAGACTGAAGGGAGGTGTTCCTAAAGCCTGGTGTCGGAAAAAGTGACCTGTTTTAACACCAGCTTCCGCTTTTGCTCAAAGTGCATCTCTGAGTCCCAATAGTAGCCGAGAAAGATGCTTGTCACAGTGCTTCAGCTAAACTGTTTGAGTTTTCTGAGTGCATTACTACCTCTGATAAAGTTCACATCCCAGAACAGGTGAACCGGTGAAGTGCATTCTTTAAGATTTTCTTTTAAGATTCTTTGTCACTCCAGACTTCTACTTCTGTAGACCCCTGAGGTCAGTGGATGTTGGCCTCCTTCAGTAGCGAATCTTTGCCTCATCTAACAAGTGTAGAACTTCCTCACTAAAGTCGTTGTACCTCAAGCTGAAAGAGAAACAGTTTTTAGATTATAAAAATTGCCTTTTTTGAAGATTTCAAGTCAAAATGACCAAAAGGTTCAAATAAACCATGCATACTTCAGCTCCTGCATGTTGGCGCTGTCCTGAAAGGCTCGAATGATCGCCGGGACAGAGACATCCGTCAGGGAGTTGTTTTTCATCTCCAGCCTCTTCAGAGTCTTGCTGGCTCTTAAAGCAGCACACAGGTCCTCGACGCAGGCGTCCGTCAAACCGGTCATTTCAACACTGCAACAGAGAGGAAATGGGTGTTAGACGACAGTAACAAACAGTGACAAATGCTTTTTCTGTCAACTCACTCCAGCTCCTCCAACAAGCAATTAGGATGTGCAACGGCCTCCCAAAGATATTTGGCCCCTTTGTCTCCTACGTCATTGACACCCACACTCAGGGATTTCAGTGTCCCAACTTTTAGGAGTGAGGCTAGCTCCTTAAAGACGGGGGGAGTTAACTCACAGCGATTCAGACTGTTGGGTGAAGCAGAGCATCGATTATGTGAATTCATCAAGATTCATACTTTCAGATGGTGATGGAAAGCTAAAGGCGCTCAGGGTGGGTTAAAAAAGATCAAATCTAAATCAGATTTATTAAACTCCTCTATAAATGTTCCTTTTAAGGCAATTTTTAAGCATAAACTGTTTGTTTGTAATGTAGTCATTTCCATTTGCTTAAAGAATATCCCACTTTTGTGCACTTTAAACCCCTTTTTATTTTGTTTTTTTCCCCACAACCAAACAAAATGGATTTTAGGAAAATGTTATCCTATATTAAATCAATATGTGAATTAAAAATAAATTCCCTCAGTATTTTAGTAGTTATACTCAGTCCTACTAGAGTTTTTCAATGGGACATCCGGGTCGGTTTAAGCCTTGGCAGAGCAGCAGCGCCCCCTCCTGGCCCAATTCATTCACTGACAGATCGAGCTCCAACAGAGAGAAATGCTCAGACTCCAAGGCCTCTTTCAAGTGCGAGCAACATGCGCCTGTTAGCTCAGTATCATAGAGTCTGCAATGAAAATCACATTAGGACAGATGTCAGGAACCACTTTCTTTTCATCATTTGATCAAGTCACTTCAGGTTCTTTCAGGATGTGAATAAAAACACTCACTGGAGGTCTGTCACCTTAGAAAAGACTTACTCAAGGCTGTGTAGCTTACAAAATGAGTTCTGCAAGGATTTAGACAAAGCTCTCACTCCATCGTCTCCAATCTTGTTGGCTCTTAGGTTCACTTTTCTCAGGTGGGATTGACCGGAGCACAGGGCTTCTGCAAAAGCCTCCATGGATGCAGCCGTCAAATTGCAGTTGTGCATGCTTTAAAAAAAAAAAGAGAGAAATTTAGGACTTTTTTTCCCTACTTTGAATCAATTTCCAAAAAATTATCAAATTAAAACTACAAACTCGAGCTCTTGCAGTCTGTTGTGAGGACAGTTCAGTGCTTTGCAGAGTTTTATGAAGCCATCATCTCCAATCTGATTAAAATTGATCACCAGCGTGCACAGCTGAGAGGTCAGCAGAGGAACCAGGTCGTCACAGCAACCTCCTGTCAGGTCGCAGCCATGAAGGCTAAACGCAAAACAACAGTTTGAGTTTTTAAAAAGTTCAAGCTAACAAGGTTAAAATCAGAAATGATGCACACTTGTCAAGTACTTTTTTCCCCTCACTCCTCAATCTCACACACTAACTGAACCATGTGTCCTAGCATGCATGCTAGCGTCTTGCCCCAAGGACACTCCGACACATGACTTACCTGAGCACATGTCTTACCTGAGCTTTTGCAGCTTGCTGTTTTGGAGCGATGTGGCAAGAACGTTGAGCATTTCATCACCGCAGTGGGAATTGTACAGACACAGATCGCTGACGACTCCATTTCTGAGAGCTGAGGCCAAGTGAGGGATAGCTCCTGTGCTAAAGGTGCAGTGTGAAAAGCTGGGGTGGAGGGGGAATTTTCACATTATAGTAAACACTAAATGAATTATTGAAGAGTAGAAAATGTTGGGGAAATTAGGCTTACTTTAGACTGTGGGACACACTCATAGTTGGAGTCAGGAATTTTGCCATCTCCGGGAGAATGTTTGTTCCACACAAACTGAGAGATGGTATTTTATTGAAAGACATGGCGACATAGTTCAGAGCCACGCAGTCCTGGAGACTCAGATCTGTGTGATACTCAAGCCGTGCTGAAGGAGTGATGATTTCCTTAGTCAAAGCTTCATTCTGCGCTTGGTGTAGCAGATGGAAGCATCTGTAGTGTTTGTCTTTCTCATATCCTCTCCACGTCTCTGCTGAGCTGCTTTTAAACCAGCGCCTGAAATCCTCGATCTGATCAGGGTTTGCTTTTCCCAGCAGGGTCTCCAGCGGTCTTCGTTGGACTTCCTCCGAGAGCCCCGACAAGAAGAAATCTAGAAACGTCGCCCTGCCTTTGTGTTTTGTCAGAAAATGTTCCACACCTTCACCTGGTGACTCCCTCAGGAAGAAGGCTAAAGCCAAGATGAACTCCTGCATCAGTTGGGATCGGAAGGAGAAGGTGCATTTATCCGACTCCGGGTCCCCGTCTACAACCAGGAAAGCATCAACTGCAGTAAGAAGCTGCTGACAGCCAAAGGATTTTATTGACTCCTGTGCGATGTTTGAATGGTCAAGTAAGCAGAGGGAGGCCATCCTGCCGAGGGGCGACACAAGCGCTCTGACGCTGGCCTCATTCAAGCACAGCGTCTCCATCAGGTGGACCAGGATGTCTACAAACAGCTGGGATAGAGTCTCTGGAAGTTTTGCACCTGAATCCAGGAGGAGACTGTAAATTGAACAAACTGTCCAACAAAACCTCGGAGAAGAGCAGATATTATAAAATCCTAAAGTCCTTTCCATGTGGAGTAACGGTTTGGTAGCATTGGCGTCGGTAAAACAATTAGTAAAGTAGACCTCTCGCTGTAGTTTGGAAAAACCCAGAACTTCTACATGAGTACCATTCAGATATTTCAAGTTGCTTGTTGGCCTGGTGGCCACAACGAAGGCGGATCCTCTCAGCAAGGACCCGTGAAGCAGGCTGGCCACCAGACAGGAGACCGCGGCCTCCTGGTTTGGGTCAGAACAGAGGGCATGGACGGAGGGGTCCAGACTATGTCTGTACTGGTCCAGACTGTCAAATACAAACAAGACCTCCTCAGGTCTCTTTGCAACCACGGCCACAGAGCCAGCAGTCAGTGAAGGGTGACTGCTTTGCAGCAGAGCTTTTAGAGAACGTTCACCTCCAAGGGAATTGAAGTCTCTCAAGTTGAAGTGGAAAACAAATGAAAAGTTTTGAAGGCGTTCGCCTTGGGCCCAGTCCACAGCAAGCTTCTGCAGGGCGGTGCTTTTACCTGATCCTTCTGGGCCGATGAGTAAGACGCCTCTGATCTCACTGAGCAGAGCAGCGTCCACAGCATAATCAACAGTGCAGTCACCCTGAACTGCCCCGGAGAGCAGTGGTATGTATTTACTGCCTGTAATTACAGTGGTAGGACTCTCCCCACCGAGAAATGTTGATGTCTCCTTTGTCCTCAGCAGTTCAGTCAACACAGCCTTTTTGTCCATGGTTTTAATCACTGAGGAGCACAAGGAATGAGAATACTGTGATCTAACTGATCTTTAAGTAACTATGTTTAAAAAATACAAGGTTACCTTGACTGGATTGGTGATGGAAAAACAGACAAAATTAGATATAAAAGGGGAAAAAAGGTTGAATGCTGTTGATTCCTCAAAACAACTGCGGGGGTGAGTGATAGGAAGGCCGCTGGAAGTGTGCTGGAAACAGGAAGTGTAGTGGCCAGTAAATCCCTGAATTTGGACTTGCAGGAAACAGGGCCTTTGGGGCGGGGTTTGACATTTTCATTGAGCACATGAATAAATACAAATCCGGATTATATTAAATATCTATTTATAATCAAATTCATATCTCTAACACATTTAATGTATTAAACTTTCAAATTAATTTTCTAGATTTACTTAACATTCAATTAAATGTCTGAAAACGCATTATTGTTGTTTAAAAACAAACAGAAATAATAATGTGCTAAAAGAACATTTTTTTTTGCATGAAAGGGGGAAAAAAATCAGTAAATATCCAGATTAAAATAAAATAAAATGTTTATTTGTTATAAACAATGTTGCAAAAAATGCCATACAATGCACAAGCAAAAAAAAAAATAGACGGTGACCGCCTTACATCTTCCACCCTCTAAACCCATATAACATAAAGTGATGATTTGGCTGTAAAGCAAATAAAGTATATCTTTATGTTGCAAGCTTAAAGTGTTCCAAGTTAGTCTAAGTATTCACTTAGAATACGTCCAACACAACTCATACATGGTCTAAAATATACTTGCTTAAGTACACTTAACAAAATAAACTTAAAGTTTACCACTTTTTGCTGAGGGTATGAATAAAGTAGATGCTCAATTTCATTCAGGAAAGAGCAAAGATGTTGATAATTACTTAATGCCACTTGGATAAATCAGATTACTATTCATCATTTTTTTCAATAAAAGATAATACCAACCAACAACTGAAGTATGACGCTTTAGTATGTCAGTTTGGATGTTAGTGTCTTCCAGAACCCGTGAAAGAAGCATGCACTCACATATTTAGAATTTTGTCTTATCTAGTTCTTAACGCCTTGTCACCAATACCACTCCAAATGCAACCAAAATACTTAACATATTCCTCCACTACCAGTTGGAGAAGTTCTCGTTTTTTCATAATTGGAGATTTGTTTTGCTAATATGCTCCTTGTTCTTTTTCTTATACATTTTTCCTAAAAAGCTCAGGTTGCAAAGCAAGGCCCCATTTTAACCACAGTGTCTCTTTATTGTAGCAGAATACACTTGATGACAGTGTGCATGCTGATTCAGCATATTCAAGAACAAACAAAATCTCTCTAAAACACACATGAACAATTGGACATCATTTCCCATCAGTGTTACATATCAATTACAAAAAAAAAAAAAAATGCAAATTTAAGTTTTTAAAGTCAAAAAGACACAAATGCTTCTCCTCATTTGGGGACAAAACTCTTAGGTTTAAAAGAACAGTTATTAAAGGTGGAAAGTATCCATCACTTGATCACAGCATGATTCCGGGCTCAGCTGTATATTACATCTTCGGACTCCTCTATCCTGATGAGAAGGGGTGCAGACCTCGGTGACTGGAGAGGGGTCTGAGCTGGAAAAAGAACACAAAAGTGAAGGAAAACTCTCGACTAAACTTTGACGTGAAAATGACAGAGCTACCTGTGAAATTCTCAGCTTTGGCGACCCCCTCTTTGATGTAGACATAAGATGGATTCTGCATTCTGGCAAAAAGAAAGGAAGAGACACATACGGTGTGAACACAACTATAACGGCACAGAAGTTTACCTTAAGCAGACTAAAATTAGCAATTTTTGAACTGCAATTTTGCCTGTATCGTTGGCAGGGCCTTCTTTCATTTCCCATCATCCCTTTGTTTATATGCTCTTTCTCTAGCTTACAGCCCCTCACTTCCTCAACCTAACATTACCGGTGCAACGAAAATGGTGGCAAAATTGGTGCCATCCTACTGTACAGTTTTGAGCCAGATGTCAGCTCAGACAAAGAAAAAAAAGATGTACATGGATCTATTTATCTGCAAGAGAATGCATCAGAATAGAGCGAAGCTGGGAGCTTGTGGCACCTTTGTCACAGTTTCAAGATTAATCCAATGGCATTTTTCATCTGCTCCTGATTTACAACAATTTGAATCAATAAATACTCAAAAAAATCAGTTTTAATCCTAGTTGTCCATATTTGTATCTTCTATCATGAGAAAAGTGCTACAAGAACATGTTAAAAACCCATTGGAGTTAGTCTTTAATTGATTTGATTGTATTCCTCCTGCATTTGCCTTTTTTCTTAAAGTCTTTAAAGCTGGTTTTCTTAAAAATGTGTTTTGAAAATCGTCTTTTAAATTCTTCATATGATTTTGTGACATTTATTTTGTCTTCTATCATCATGCTGCGTGTGCATCGTTTACCATGGGATTAAAATGAAATAGTTTCAGTTTGGGCAAACATTTAGGAATAGTAGAGTGATTATAGTTGGGGTGGCACATCTTACTTTTTCTCCTCTTGTTCCAGCAGGTTCATGTATGTGGATATCTCCACGTCAAGACCCATCTTGTCATTCATGAGGTCCTGGTAATCTCTGATCTGCTTAGCCATCCTAAGCTTTTCTCTGGGCAGAGCTTGCTCCAGATCCTTGATGGAGCTTCTGGCATCCACCAAAGCCTTGTCCCCTTTCTCCTCCGCCTCAGCAAGCCTTCTTTCGATGGCAGATCTCTGCACAGGAGTAAAAATTCAACCAAATCTAAGAATCTTTCTGCCGTTTTATTCAAATTTAGTTAAACAACAAAACATAATCATCGTTTTCTACCTCTGATGATACAGCGTGGATTTTCATCTCAAAGCGCCGAATGGTTTGCTGAAGTTCAGCTACTTCCTTTTTGTTGTCTTGCAGCTCTGTATCATTCCTTCTTGCTTCCGTTGCCATCTGGTGTAACTGATGTAAGTTAAGATCAAAGAGAGAGGCAAAGAGAAACCAATGATTAAGAGTTTTCAATTCTAGTGAAGAAAGATCAGTGTCAGCCCTACACAATGGAGTATGTGTTTGACTAAGTAAAAAACTCAAATATGCAGGAAATAGAGTCTGTCATTGTGCAACAAACTTCTGCCTGAATTGTGGATTTTTGCGGTTGTGCATGTTGGAGTAAACCCAAAAAATGTTAAAGTTACCAACGTTCATTACAGCCAGGTGTCAAGATGCCCCAAATATTCACCTTCGCCTCGTACCAGCTTTCCACTTCTTCACGGCCACGAGCAGCAATGCCTTCATAGTGAGTCTTAACCTCAGACACAATGTCCCCCATGTTTAGGTTGCGAGAGTTGTCCATCTCCACCACCACGTTTGTGTTCGCCACTTTCTGCTGCAGCTCACGCCGCTCCTTTTAGAGAAATAACGTGACAAAAGGTCAAATCCAGAAGAAAATTCAGCCACTTTTTGTATGTTTGTGTTGAGTTTTGATATTAAAAATGAGGATATTGTGTACCTCGTCATGCAGATCCTTGAGGAACTTAAGTTCAATTTTTAATGAAGACAGATTATGATGAAGGCTTGCCACTGACATATATGCAATATCCACATCCTGTTGGCCAAAAAGTTCCACAGCTTCAGTCAGAGCTTTATCTGTTGAGACTTATTATGTCGCTATTTCCAAAATGATTCACTTATAATAGAATACAAAGGGAATTTTCCCAATCAAATCAAATAAAGAGTTGTTATTTACCCTTTTCATTAGGACAAAATCATTTTCTCCATCAGTCCTCTTGTTAATCTCTTTTTCATATCTGAAACATCCCAGAAAATCACATTATCAACCTTTACAGCTTTCATATCATCACTTTATTTGTTAATTAGACTTTAAGACACCGGAATTATTATTATTTAGACTCACTTTTCCCTGTAAACGTCCACTTGATGGTGTAAAGCCCCCTTCTTCTCCTCGCCGTACTCATTGGCTGTCTTCAGATCACCCAGCTTCTTTTCCAGGTTGGCGATGTACGATTTCAGTACGGACTCGATGTTAGAGTTAGAGTCAGTGTCCTCGTTCAGCAGTTTCCATTTGGTTTGCAGCATTTTGTTCTCCTGCTCTAGGGTTCTAACCTGAGCACAAAAGCAAAATGTTATTTAGAAATCATTGTCTCTGAGACATCAGTGAAGGAGCTTTAACTGATTTAACATTTTGTACCGTTTTGTCTATGTTTCTTCTTACCTTATTAATGTGTGAAACAAAGCGGTTGTTTAGAGTCTTGATCTGTTCTTTCTCTTGGGTGCAAGCCACTTTCACATTGGGGTCGATCTCCAAGTTGAGCGGCTCAAGAAGGCTTTGGTCAGTGGTAACAACCCTGACAAGAGCCCCCATACTAACAAAAGAGCTGGTTCTGGGGATGGTGTAAGATCCCATGGAACGGGCACTGAAGCCCTGAGAGTAAATGGGAGTTCCAGACCTGTTCCTGTGTTTGGTCCTCACACTCATGGCTGCTTCTGACTGGAGATCACACTGCAGGAGGAGATGGAGAGTTCAGGTGCTGGTGGAGGAGCTTCGTTGAGTGAACTTGGTCCGTTTTCACCACTTCATAAAAAAGAAGAAGGGAGTGGTGTTATAAAGTTATGTGAATGTGGCTTAACCAGTCTGGCAGATGCTACATTCTCCCACCTACCCATCTTCAAGGTTGTATTTTTCTTTTCTGAGTTACTTTCAGACTTAATCTTGTTCCACAACTTGATGTGCAATCAGTTGTTTTGTTGAAAACGATGAGCGTTCAAAGCAACTATTGGAGTTATTTCTAAAACTAACAGAGAACAAAGTGAAACAAGTTTTCTTTTAAAGCAAGGAAGATAAAAAGCAGATAAATATTATGATACTAAACAGGTTGATAAAGAGAACCACCCAGTAACTTTTTATAATGATTTAAAAAGTATATATACATATGTATTTCTTTTATTTTGGACTATGGTTTAGTTTGGGTTTCTGTGTTTAGCTGCAAGCTGTAAGGTGGTGTGGTGGTAAACACTGTCCCCCTGACATCAAGATGCTCTCTGGTTTACCTGAGTCCTTTCTGCAGGGAATTCTGTGTCCCCGACACATGAAAGTATTTTCTCTGAAGACTCTAGCTTCCTTGCAAATTCCAAAAACACGTTTTGTGAGCTTATCGGAGATACTTAGAATGTCTCTTGGAAGTGTGTGATTAAGTGTCTTTGTGTGGGGAACCTGTCAGAGTGTCACAGAGCAGGCAAAGAGCTGGGTTTTTTTAATCATAGTTGAGTCCATAAATCTAAATCAGGGTCAGGAGGACAAATGTCAGCAACAAGGATCGGAACATCATAGAGCAACCAGAGTGGTCAGAGTCCAGAGAAGGGTCGAGGCAGGCGGCAAACAAGCAGAATCAGAGGCTACAGAGGATCAGGTATCTCAGTGGCACAAACAATACTTTGCACAGGGTGTGGTCTGTGCAGTGCTTAAATGTCCTGTGGCTGATTGACTGATCAGAGCCAGGTGTGGAGACATCGAGACACTGTGCTGGGGTTGATGGGAGATTGAGTGCAGGTAGTACTCAGGAAATGACTCCCACCACTGACCACAGGGGGATAAAGAGCATTGGTTCTTGGCACTGACTAATAGCAAATATGAGCTGGGATTAGACCATCATGAAAAACACCAGTTCATACCAGCTGGATGTATACTTTGGAATTACTAGTGTGTGCACTAAACAAACAAGGGACCCCTGTCAGCTGATTCAGGGTGGAGTTTGCAAAGACAATTGTTAAATCTTTTATTGATCAGTGTAAAGCTGTGTACACCTTACATGCACCTTACGGGCATGTAAGTATAGGCTATGGTTTTTACTAGGGGTGTAGGGGAAAATCAATTTGGCGTTATGTCACAATATTTTGTTTGGCAATACTTCTATCAATCGATGACAAGATGATATTTAGTAAATTATTTGTGAGCCTCCTTTAGGGTCTTACTTACTCAAACCCCTGATTGCCAGTTGGCAGCTCAGTACACTGAGCCTCATTGAGCCACTCTACACCAACAAGATCTTGCGAGAACCAGCTTGCGTTAAATGTTCAGTCAGCCTTGTGGTTTTGGTTGACATGAGACTCGTTCTACTTAGTTTTACTTTGGAAGGGCACCGAAAAGAGATAAATTGTTCTGCCATCTATGTGTCACTACCAAATCAAAGTCTCTAATAAGTCAAAGTTTGACCTGGTTTAACTTTCAACATACATTCAGTGACTGTGCGTTTTGTACGTAGAGCCAAAAATGTCTGCATAGCTACACATCAATGCAAGAATGTTGGAAGTAGAAGCCTGAAACATACGTGTATGTTGGTTTAAATGACTTTTCAATGGAAGTGGCCATTTGAATGGGTGTACAGATGACGATGTAAGCATAGCTAGCAATGTAGCAATAACAGGATCAACAATACTTATCACAGTCTTGACTTATTGTTTCAAGAGCACACACCTAGCATTTTTAAGTGCTTATCCACAAACCATGGATTCCAATCATATGAAACTGATTTGTTAGACTTAATTTGCTGGTTTAACTATATATTTTAAAATAAATCCAAAGTATATTTTTGCCCTTTTAAGACTCCAGCTAATGATGAGAAAGAATACCTCTTTCATTTTTTAACTGGTTTCTCTTTTTGTATTTTTTGTAAATAAAAGTCTGGAAAAAATATGCCTTTTTCCACTTTAAAAACATGTTTTTTTCTAACGCAAATACTTCGAAGAATAGTTGTAAAAAAAGAAAGTTTACATTGAAAACAACAAGGTTGTTTTCAAGGAAAAAGTCTCCCTTCTTAAGATGCTTCAATGTTCCACAAACACTTTTAATCCTGCCATCATCAAACCAATAGAGGGAAATCACTTCTCTGTGACTCTTTAAAAAAGTAAAGGCATACAAATTAATATTTCAAGTCATTTTTCCATTTAAAGTCGCTTTTATGGAAGCGGGACCAAAAGTGGAGCATGTTTAGGAGTGCTACATGAGAATAAGGAGTGTTTAAAATCAGGTGTAAGGTCTAAGATCAGTAATAGTTTTTCTAGCACACAGATCCAAAATCATAAGAATCTTCCACCAGCCTAACAAAATAAACTCAAGGAAACAAAAACAAAAAATGTCTTGTCAGAACAGACCAGATAAATTCCACACCATTACAGTTGTCATTACTATTAAAGAATGCATAGGAGGGACGCATTCCCAACATTCTTTCTTTTTAAATATTAGTGTGTATGCAAATAAATTCTTTCTGGTGTTTGCTGGAACACATTGTCCCCACTCTCGAACTCTTACCTTGCCAAAAACTATGATCATCGTCAAAGAATGAAGCTGTTATTACGATCCATGAAGATCCTCCATGACCAAAAATGATCCCTCCTGATGTGCATCACAGTGAGGTCAAGCTTCTGTTCCTTTAAAAGGTTTTCATCCAAAACACGTACATATGCAACATGTGGGTAAATACATTTTTTTACTTTCAACATCAATGTGCAAGAATATTCAGAGGTAATCTAAGAGTGTATGAAAATCGAAACGTTTTTGTTTTGTTTGCTGGAATAATTGTGTACTTAAGTGTATAACCGTGAGGATCTGGCACAAGTATTGGGGGAAATACTATCACTTCAAAAATGTATTTCTTTCAGGAGTGATAGTTATGTTTGGGTGTCAATGGAATTTGTGAAGAAATTTGACAGTCTTTGTCACAACAGCTCCAAAACATCACATCTCTTGAGGAGATCTGCATGGGAGAATGGACCAAAATAGCAGATAAAATGCAAACTTGGTGAAGACCTCCAAGGCACTTTTCATTACTAACCATGGTGATATTAAGTATTGAGATGAACTTTTGTTTTTGACTTAACTTACTTTCTGCTTCAATAAATAAATCTTTGAAAAAAAAACCAATGTGACTTCCTGGATTCTTTTTTTTTATTTGTCTCTCACAGGTAAAGTGTACCTATGACGAACTTAACAAACCAGAATTACTGACTGTCAAATAATTTTTTGCCCAAATGTTTGCGTTGATGTCTGTTACTTTAAACAGCATCTACAACTATGAATCACATTCAGCACATTACATGGCTTTTTTATTTGAAAAATTTGCCAATAAGCTTACTAAACAAATCTTAAGGAAACAAGTTAAGTCAAGGAAACAAAAAAACTTACCTAAGGTTTAATCCAGAGCTTTGTCACATCTTTTAACTGCTGAAGCAAACCAGCACAAGAGTCTTTGACTTTTGGAGATTGATTCTCGATCACAGTAATTCTGGACGTGGTCGACAAAAGTGTCACCTTCTTCCACTGAAAGACCAGGTAAGTATATTTATTTATGATGCTACAGTTGGTACAAGCTAATTATAAATGCGTATTCTGCAGACAGCTCACCACTGGTCAAACTTGGTACAGATACAAAATTAAACTTAATAACTGGCACATAGTTAATGTATTGTGAATCAAACATATTTTTAGGGATAATATAGTTGACCTGCTTGACTCCATTCAATTAACCAATCTGTTTATTTACATAGTTTATTAAACAACCTAGTTCCAAAGGGCTGCACAGGATAAAAAACTAAAAACAGAGAGTAAATAAAAGAATAGACACTCCAGCATAACAATTTGGTCAAAAGTTCTAAACTATTAGATATAAATGAATAAAACTAAAAACAATTTTAACAAATAAAGGTGAAGCTCAGGTAAAATGAGTAGTATTCAAGCCAATAGAAAGACAGCTCTCCACATGAGGCCCATTTGCTTAACTCAGAGCTAAAGAATGCCCACACACTGTGAGCTCCAGTGTTTAGCATGTTTGTGGTTTGTTTAAGGAATGAGTAAACAGAGTATGACGGTGACCTTCTTTTCTAAGGAAATGGGTGTGCTGTATTTTGACTGCAAAACAAAAAAGAGGAGGAAGTTTGTCAAATTCACTCAGCGTATCTGTTGTCTCTACAGTTCTCTTACGTCACGATAAACAATGCTGTTGAGGTAACATGGTTGTTTTCTCTGCAGTTCTGTAAGTAGAAAATATAACTACCATGTCAAATAAAAAAAAAAATCTTCACATTCAGAGTTTGCATTACCAGAAGTAACAGTAATGTGTATTTACTCTTCTAAACCATAAAGTCTTTTTTGTTTAGCGACAGCAATCATTGCAGAGTAAGTGATCATTATGTCATTAAACTAGATTTAATCAATTTATGAGGGACAAAAGAAACTGTTGACACCCTGGAACTATCAATTAGCAGAGTTGTGATGTGTAAAGGCTAAAATTATATTTTCTCTGTCAGTCTATGTTGGTGTAAATGTGGGTGAAGACATTTTGTGTTCATTTAGGAAAAAAAAAATCTAAGTTCACAGTGCCGGTAGAGGTAGAACCATAGACTGTATTCCTACAGTCTATGGGTAGAACTGCAAAAATATGTGCATTGTTCTGAATAAATGGCCCAAGTATATTTATGTTTTTTAGAACCTAATTGCACCTAGATTTCCATACTATAGAGCTATATCCTTTTAATCAATTTTATTTTTTTCATTTCGATTAATTAATCTAGTAAAAAATAGTTATAAAAATAATTGCAATTATTTAATTTTTACTTATTATGTGTGATTTAATAATAATATGACTGCCATCAAAAGCTTTTTGACATGATGTTACTAGGTAGAAAACAGTGCATTTAGTCAGATTTGGTTTTTAAAACTTTTTGTAGTTTATATACATGTATCTTTAAAAAGACGTGTCGAATCTGCAGAGCATGTCTGAGAAATAACCTTTCTATTGAGATTTGCTTATGATAAAACCGTAGACAGTTATTGTGACTTTGAAGGCTGTAAATTACCTATCATCAGTCAATATGATTAACAATAATCATGTGAAAGAAAATTCTTAATCCGTGACTTTCGAACGGGATTTAAAACGGGAACAAGCACTAATCTTGACTCAAAACGTATCCGGATGTGTTCTGTTTGCCTTTGAGGTCCGTGTTAATCTGTGAAGGGAGTTATGCCAGAGAAAACTCAGTCCAAAGTGTTGATAACTTATCTAAAATGGTTTTCAAAACAAACCGTAGACGACAGAGCGTAATGGCGTCTGATGCGTTAAAGTCCTCACCGTCATTTCGAACTCAAGAAATTTCAGGCCACTTACGGAGAGGACAATATCTCTTCTTTTTCATCTTAAATCATTAAAATGAACACAGATTAGCCTTTTAAATACTTATTTTAAGGAGAATTTTTTGAATATAAACTGCATATAGCGAGTTTATTGCAGTAGAAGAATATATTTTTTTGCTATAATTGAAAATCCGTACAACACTTGAAGGGGTGTTTGGTCACGTGACTCGTGTTGCCCCATCGACCAAAACACAGGGAAGGTAGGCTGTCAACAACTGTTCCAGAGGTTGTGTGAACCGAGCAGCGTTTCCAGCGTCCACCAAGCGGCCTCCGAAGATCTATCTAACCACTGCTCACCTGTCCGGTAGACAGGCCGTCTCAATGCATTACAGAGGACCGAAAACACCGAGGCGATGGATGTGTGCGATTTGTTTAGTAGTTGCAGAAAGGGCGACGTTTGTAGAGTCAGGTAAATAATCGCTCTGTGCACATCAGAGTTTCGCTTGTAATAAAAAGAATCATCTTACACTTCCAACGTTTACTTAGCAGAATATGATTAGAATAATCTAAATGATTAATAAACTTATTTACTCTCTCTGTGGTTCATGCTAAAGTTAGTTATTTGTTCATAAACTGGAGCGGAAGCTAATGTTGCTAACATTAGCAAAGATGACCAAGCGTGTAAGTTAAGCTAACATCCTGAGTTCTTTATTAATGCTTTATTGTTTGCTTTCAGAGTCAAATTATTACCAGTTAGGCTCCATTTTACTGCTACCCAGTTAATATTGTTGCTACCCTAAATTTATTTTTAAAAATAGAGGTGTAACAATTAATCGACTTAATTGATAAATCGATTTATCCAACCAGATCGATCTGTCTGAGGCAAGTTGTTAATTGAATGGACCTATTGCATTATGAATTTTTTTCAAAATGAAATAAATCAATAATGGAAAATACCATTTGAATTGAGGTACAAGAGGTTTGTTTTACTATAACGTTACAAATCCTCAGAGGATAACACACATGTGATGACAGCAAAAAATAATCAAACTATCATTACACGCCAGTGTGAGGAAACACTGAATTTTGCAAAGATGTGATCATATAGGTCTTATAATATTCCCAGTCTTATTTTAATGTGGAAAAACAACAGTGGGCTGAACTTTATGAAGCTAAAATATGAATGGATATCTCAATAATTCTTGTTTTTTGTACATATTTTTAATTTACATTTGTAAGAAATACAATGCATCTAGAAAACTTTACATGCCCTGTTCAGTAACAGGTATTTATCTCTGAGTCACACTGGTTGCATTATTGGCTAAAAGGTCAATTTTGTATCAGTGAATCGGATAATTACAGATGAACCAATATCGATTATGAATTGTAACATCAATGACAAATTATATTAGGAATAAAATTGTTGATAAAATTAATCATTACTCCCCCAGTTATAAAACAGATGTTTGTCATTTAAAGAACTAGAATATTTAAACCCTGCTGTTTAGATATTCTATTCTAATTGTGCTTGAATCACTTTAAGATGAGTGTTTTTAAGTTCTATTCATCATTTTCTGTTTTTTTTTTCCATCAGATACCTTGTTGAACAAAGAGATGTGGACCTCAATGTGAGAGACAAATGGGACAGTACTCCTTTGTAAGTATAGTTTTCCCAATTACACTTTATTTAGTTAATTGTATCACTTTGTTTTTAAAGGTAAGCCCCCCTCTTGTCCTTCAGGTATTATGCCTGTCTGTGTGGTCATGAGGAGCTGGTCCAGTACCTGTTGGCTAGTGGTAGGGCTGACTAATGACTCATGTACTTGTAATAGAGGTGAGATCGACACACTTCTAGTTATTTTGTCATTTTTTTATTGATTGACTCTCAGGTGCCAAGTGTGAAGCCAACACGTTTGATGGTGAACGGTGTGTTTACGGCTCCCTGAATGACTCCATTCGCCGCCTGCTTAAAGATTACAAATGTGTCAGCGTTCGTGCGATGCAGCGAAATGATTTCAACTACTTTCTGCACATGTAAGAGCTATGTTCTCTTCAGATGAAATTCCAACATTTCATGGTAATACATGATAAAAAAACAATTCCCTTGGTCTATCTCTAGGTTATTAGAGCAGGGTCAGCACAGCGATGTCAAGTTTCTGGTTCATGGACAAACATTTCAAGCCCATCGATGCGTTCTGAGCGCACGCTCAGAATACTTCACTGAAATGTTTGAAACGAAATGGAAAGGAAAGAGCCTCATCACCCTCAAGCACCCACTGGTAAAGAAGCACATGTATTCACTGTTAACGTGTGTCTTTTAGCTGCCCATTGTAATGACTAATAAATTGCAGCTTGCATCAATACAGATAAAAGCTGTTTTCATTTCAGATTAATCCTGCAGCGTTTGGAGCCATCCTGCAGTATTTCTATACAGGTGAGTGTATGTCAGCAGAAGAATTCTGATTTTAAAACTTCACAATGTGAAAGATTATTTAGAAGCATTTAAAATCTGTTTTCTGACCAGTTATGACATTTTTTTTTACTCAAGCTTTTCTGCTAAAGTAATTACTCTTGCATATTGTTAAAGGAGTACGAAAAGGCATCCTAATTTAAATTTGTTTTGTTTAAATTTTAACTGAGATAAGATTAGTGCTCAGAATAAATTAAATGCACCAAATAGGAACTTTCGTGCTGTTGTGAAAAGTAGACGTGATTCCTAACAGCACTAGATGAAACAAGAGAAAACAAATCGCTGGAAAAAGTATTTTTACCCCCGGATTAAAAGTGTTTTAAATAGGATTAGAAAGTATTTCTATGTTGAATAGAAATACTTTGAGTATTTGTTAGAACTCACTTTGCATTCAACTCAGATGATCAAAAAATGCCTCCAAAAAAAGCACATTTTACACTAAATAGAAAAACAAATTCAAACTATTCACTTGATCTTTTTTGATGCTCATATATTTTTCAGAGAGCCATTAGTTTTCTCTGACATTCCTGCAACATCTCAGTCCAAAAACATGCTTCATGGGTTAATTGGTGTCTCTACGTTACCCCCCTGGTGTGCATGCGAGTATAAGGGCCCTGTACCAAACTGGTGACCTGTAACCCACCAAAAATGCTTTAGTGGGGTCTGAAGATGGATAAATTTCATTTAGCTAGCTTTATTCATTTGTACTTTCTTATCTAACTGGCTAACATTTTGGCTAAATAACGCAGGACGGATGGATATTGATATTAGTCTGGTGGAGGACAGCAGACGCCTGGCTAAGCAGTGCAAAATGATCGACCTGATGGAAGAACTGGAGAATAAATGCAAGCAAGTGTATGAATTTGGTAATAAATTACATTTATACTGACAATAACTTAAAAAAATAACTAGCATGTTAAGAGTGATTGATCTTGTTTTTTTTTCTTTGACTGAAGTTTCCAACAAACCAGGAATTTGTGTCAAAGTTCTGAGCTTGGAGCCTCACACGTGTCAACTCCAGGATGAGATGGCCCAGCTAGCAGACTGTGCTCTGCCCACTGAGCTGAGAGTGAGGGTTCAATCACAGTCCAGCACAAATTCATTGCTAATGCATTTATGCAAAATTCTACATTTTTTCTCCCCAGGTTGGATTTGATGAGCTTCCATTTAACAGAGTGGATCGCTTCCCCACTTATCCTGATATCTGCTTCAGAGTTGAGGGCTACGATTTTTTGTGTCACAAGGTACTGAAACCTCTCAATGCTCCCCTCGAAGCACTGGATCCTGTCACTCACACATGTCATTTGTTTGTCAACAGGCGTTTTTCTGCGGACGCAGTGATTATTTCAAAGCTCTGCTGGAGGACCACTTCAGTGAGGGAGAGCTGCTGCAGTCGCAGCCCAGCATCCCAGTGATAACTCTGCACAACATCACCCATGAGATCTTCATCCACGTCATGTATTACATCTACACTGATGACACCGAGGTGCATTCATAGTTTATCTAAGACAGGGGTGTCAAACTCAATCGCACAAGGGGACAAAATCCAAAACGAACAGGATAAACATTTGTTTAATACTAAAACTACATTTTTAAAACTTTAAAACTGTATCTTTTTACATAATTATGAACTAGATATGTAGCATTAACTGCGATAATGCTAGTGTGAATGCTGTAATTCGGCCGCTGAAGATACTAGTGCTGATGGCTGAAGATTCTGAAATTGATAGCTAAAAAAGATGAAGCTAATAGCTGAAAACGCTGAAGCTGATAGCAAGCTAAAATATTAGCTCAATGCCAAATTAACCTAAAAAACTAAAAAAAAAAATCCAAATCAGCTAGCATGTAGCTGAAAAAAATAGCTAAACTTCAAAATATCCTAAAACACAAAAAAGCCTAAATTAGCCCAAACAGCTAGCATGTTGCTGAAATATTAGCTACACTCCAAAATAGCCTAAAAAACATAGGTTAGCCAAAACAGCTAGCATGTAGCTTAAATATCAGCTAAACTCTAAAATAGTCTAAAAAATCTTAGTAAATGCCAAAATATTCCAAAAAGCTAACAGAATGGCAATTTTTAAAACTTTAAAATAGTAACTTTTTATAAAAAAATGTGAATAATAAAAAGGCAGGAATATTATTCCAGACTAAATCAACTTAAACCTTAAATAACTTTCAATATTTTACTCTCCATAAAAATATATTTTGTCAAAATTATACAAGGTAGAAATAAGCACAAGTTAACATCGGGTCATTAATAACAATAAAATGAAATGATCTGGAGGGCCGGATCCGGCCCCCGGGCCTTGACTTTGACATGTGATCTAAGATGATAGTTTTCTGGATTTATTTAAAAAAAAACGGAGATTTCAGATATCGTTTATGATAAAGAGTCTTTTTAAGCTCCATTTAAAACAGTTTTGCACACAGAGCTGGTAGCCTGATGCTTTTTTATGTCAAATCAATGATTTGCTTCATCCTAAATTTGAGATATAATTTTCTGTTGTGTTTTAATTTAAAACATATACAATCAGGATTAATGTTAGCTTTAATTCATCTGAATTCTAACAGATAATTCTCATCCAGAAAGCAGATTCCCTGATTATAAATGAGCTGAACTGAACTGAACTGAATAAAACAGAGATGCTAAATGAGTGAATTATCTATATGTAATACAATAAGTAACAGTTATTTCTCTTAGAGACACACAACCTCCTCAACCATTCAGCTTTCAATTTATTATTATTATTTTTTCTTTTATGAGAAGCATGCTTTTATTCATTCTTAACTATGTTATGAAATATTTCCCACTGTCATCTTCAATGCTCATCACGATGGTCTTCGTGTCCAGCTGATGATGGAGAACGTGTTGGACGTGTTGTGCGTGGCTGACATGTATCTGCTGCCGGGGCTGAAACGCCTCTGTGGGAAGACGCTTGCGAAAACCATCGGCGAGGACAACGTTCTGCACATGTGGAAGACCGCCAAGCTTTTTCGCCTCTCTCGCCTAGAAGACCAGTGCACAGAGTTAATGGCCAAGATCATCGAGCGGGTCAGTGTCTCTATCTTTGGGATGTTTGAATGATCCGTCATTGCTGAGGGTTTCATTATCAGGATTTCAGAGGGAATGTTTGAAGTTATAAAGACATAAAAACCCACTTAGGTACATATATATGTATCAGTAGTAAATCACCATCAGAGGCATCATATTAGACATTTACAAATGTTGAACTATGTCATGATGTTCCAGTTTTTGGGTTTAGTAGCCGTTAGTGTTTGATATCACAGCTGAGGTCGGCGTGCTGTGACCTCCGGCCACACGTTCCCTCATGAGAAAGTCACACCTTCCTGTCTGCCACAGCTGGTGGAGCAGCCGGAGTTTGCGGAGATCATCAAGGAGGACGCCGCGTCGCTGGAGGAGCGACAGGAGACGGACTCGGTCCCTCTGGTGGACGACATCCGCTTCCACATCGCCAGCAACGTGCAGACGTACAGCGCCATCGAGGAGGCCAACCAGAAACTGGAGGCCTTGGAGGAGCTGCTCGCCAGCGTCAATATCGACTGCTGAAGGCGTGCACATGCTTCTGAAATTTTAAGATGGACTTTCAAAGATCTGCAGTTACATAAAACCTCGAGAGGTGAAAAAACAACATATGCGTTTTTATGTTTGTCGTTTTATTTAGTTTACTGCAATGGAAGTAGCTGGCTCTAATGTTACCTAACTATATATTTAATGGTAGCTGTTTGGCTGTGCAGAGCTTCCTATTCACACAAGAGACAGCAAATGAGAAAAGTGATTTGGTTTCAGGGTTGTGACAGAAACTCCCCTAACGCTTAATTTGGAGATGCATCTTCTCGCTTTAGATCAAAGTTGTAGCTTCCGACATTTCAAATGTTTTTTTTTCTCAATTTTATTTTCCTATTTATCATTTGCAACTATGTGAAACTTTTTATGCTTTAAGAAGAGCAAACCCAAACCACACCGTGTCCTAAAATCTAGAAATATTAGGTTAAAATCGGATTATGATTCTGCTGTCTTTAAATTTTCAGGCATTTAAAGGGGTTTTACAGTGATGTGAGATCAGTGTTTTTGAACGCGTTTGGAAAACTTGCACTTAACCTCGTCTTCCACTCTAGTGCACTTTGTGTAAACTAAGAATAATTAAATTATTTTCCACCAATCTTTTCCTGCCTTGTGTGTTCTAAACCAGTTCCTCTGAACATCCTATAATTTCTTCTCTTTACAAACAAGCAGAGAACACTTTTTTATCTCATACATTAGACTTGTATATCATCGTTTTCACTCCCTCAAAGCTTGATTTTATTTAAAGGACTCCCTGAAAGGCAATTTTTTAAATTTTTTTATATTTTCTGCAAAACAGCTTTCAATTTTGAATTTTTAAGTTTGATTTTTAAGTCTTTGCTGATGTCACAGGATATATTTCATGTGACCTATACATTTATGGTATTCACCAGGGATGCCTGAATCCTCGGATTAAAATGGAACCGTATGTTAGACCGTTAAACCAAATCATTGCATCCCTACTGCATGTTGTGCTACATTTAACATATTTAACACTGTTATATTACATTACAGCAGGCTTCCTATAAGCAAATTCAGAGGTATTTTTTATTGTTAATTGTTTATTGGCAAATTTAAAAAAAAAAATCTTTTTTTTGGTTTGTTTTTGTCATTTTGCAATACAGAAATCTGAAACAAAACAAAAGAAAATGTGAGGTTTGAACTGAATTGTGGAGAAAATGAAATGTTACATCTCTAGTATTCACATTATTTTCAATACGTTGAACCTTGTGCAGCTACAACAGTATGTTTCCTGTAGTTTTCACATACAACTAGGCACATCTACACAAATGAACAACCAGATGTTCTGAAGAATTAAAAGATAAAAGGCAACTCAAGAGGGAAACAACATCACTTGGTGACTAGTGGATGTTTTTTGTAGACAATTTTAACTTTCATTCTAATTTTGGCTTTAAAAAAAAACAAAACACATTTTGGCTTTTTTTTTAAAGAATACATTCATTCATATCCTATATCCTATGTTACCCTGATGGTTGAAATTTTGAATTTTTTTGTTTTGTTTATTATAAATTGTCTAGTGTTTGTGTTGTGCTAGTTCTTGTGTGTTCCCATGGTGTCCCATCAAAAACAACCATCTCTTCTGACTAGAAATGAAAGGAACCAGAGTAAATAAGTAAAATTAGTTGTTTTATTAAGTCCAGAGACATATATGCTCATTCAGAAATACAGTTATTGCAAATTGGAATGAAAAAGAAACACAAGAGATTTAATTGATCTAAACGACTTATTAAAGCTAAAAACTTTGATTATAAGGCTTTTAGTGGGGTAAAATATTACTTAAATCTCTTTTTTTTTCTCAAAGAAAAACAACTTTTTTCATTTTACAAAATTGCCTAGTAGTTTCCAGAAGTCACCAAAAGGTGGCGCCATTTCTCACAAAACCAAGCAGCATCTGCTTTGCTTTCTTTCTTTTTTTTAACGATTTTTTTCATTGAATTTGTATCAATTTTAAAAATCATTTGATAAAGGTTCATTTTATTGTTAATGTAAAAAAATGTTGTGACTTAAATCTGAGTTTTAACGTCAAATATTCGGAAGTTATAACTTCACTTTCCATTAGTCATAAGACTTTTGATGTAAACTTATTATTATTCTCTTCATGTTTTGAAATATTTGACTAAAATCTATGGATTAATTTTGATCTCTAAAGCAAATCATCACTGGGTTTTGACAACAAAACTCTCGGCTGCCTGTGTGAAAAAAAGACAAGAATAAACTAATGAAAGCTATATCAAGATTGCACAACTTTAAAAAAAAAACAATGATTAAATATTACTAAATGTTCTTTTAGAATTGTGTACAGTTTAGTCACTACCCATGATTCCAGCTCACAGTTACTAACTTACTTGCGTTCTACACGTTCCCAGGTCTAGAAACAAGTACTGCCGTACTGCATTGTGGAGTAAGGGGGAGAATGAATAGTGGTATGGGTGTGTGTATTTTATTTATTTATTAATTTCATGCTTAATGCTTCAGTAAAATCAAAAAATATGTTTAATTTCTGGGTTAGAAAGTAGAATTCATACAAATCATGATATGCTGAGTCATGAAGAAGAATTTGACGATCCCACTCAGAACCTGAACTCCTCTAACCACTTTGAATCGATAAACTGGATTAAAGTGTGAGGATATGTGTCATGTTTACTTCAAAAACTTCAAAAAAGTAAATGCACAAAAATATATAAACTGTTCAGGCTCCATCTCACTCCCTGTTAATTAATGCACTGATGTTTTATCCAAATACTTGTTGCACAAGGCGTCGTCGGTCTCACATGGACTGTGATTACACAGCGTTCTTTTATATTTTACTTGGCAAGCTCCAGCATTCCCACATTACTAATCAAACACACTTTACATTTAAATCAATTGTTGCCTTTTGTTCCAAGCGGTCGCTGAACACAAGTGAAGACAAGTTCGAGTTAAACTTCTAAAGAAAATCTATAGCCAGATTACATACCTGGTATTTCTTTAGAGAGACCGAATAATCGGCTCTTTACGTAACCTTCATTGCTTTGATAAACACATAAAGAACCCTTCTGATTTTAATCCCTTTTTGTAAATTTACTTTGCAGCTGTTTGAGCTGTGACAGTGTTTTCTTTGTGGCAAAGAGGGTGACTCATGCCACAATGAGACTACACTTAAAATGTTACATCTGCTATGGAAAGTAAAGTAGTAGAGTTTTAGATTAAGATTTAAGAAAGAAAGAAAGAAAGAGCTCCCTTTCTCTTTAATGTATTGTGGATATGAAAAATGTTCATCTTTATAGAACTATTTATCTCTATTTCTTTGAAGAAAACGCTGGTAAACAAACAGACAAAATAACTATTAGAACAATAGTTCCATTTATTGGAAATGACATTTAAAGCATTTATTTATAATATGGATAAAAATGCAGGTTAATTTGCAGAATTATAAGTTCTTTGTGGCAAAAAAATATATCATGTTCCTTTTTTGATTTTGTTGTTTTGCAAACATGTCAATTGCTGCACAGATGACGCGACCAGAACATGCAGACTCGTGTCACTCCCACCATCTGGTGTCCTGCTCCCAGCATGTCCATCTACATGTTACTTTACATGTGGTTTATATGTAGTATTTGTCAAACGCCAGAGCAGATGGAAGAGCCTGAAGGTGGTTGAACATGAAGCGAATATCTCTAAATGTTCAGAAAATAACACAACACAATTCCAATGAAGTGTCTTTCTAGTTTATCCTATTTTTTTTTAATGTTGCCTCATCAACTTCCCACATGTTTTGTTATTTATTAGCAAAACCAAAAAAAAAAAAGATTATTCTATTTTTCTTCATGCCTCAACTAATGAATGAATAAAAGTACTGTAAGTACACATAAAAAGGTGCAAAAACTATTCAAGTCCCCAAAAATACAGAGTAGTTACTTGGATACTACTCTAGAACTGGAGCCAATTCATGTCTTTTTTATGTATTTACATAAAAACAAAAAGACATTTGCCAAAAACACTGGAACTATTTATGAGATGTTCTTTTTCAGGACAAAAACAGTTATTAACAGCAGATTAGTCGTTCGCCATTTTGTCTGTATTTTCATTGCTTATGGTTTTGTTGTGACCTACTCGGATGTTTTTGTCCCTACCAGACAGTTTTTTAGGGGCTTTTTTGTTCCTTTTTCTTCCTCTTGTGTGTTCTGTTGCATTTTATTGGTCGGTGGTTCAGTTCTGCTTCCTGTTTTTCATGCTTTTGAGTCATGCACAGATGCTCATACTCATCCCAACAGTTGCAACACAGACAGAGAAACTCGAGTAAAACACAAAAATGCTTTAAGGTCTTTTACAAGCATTTCAGAATGAATAACTCTACTGTACATTTACAGTCCCATTCACCTGTTGGTGGTGGCTCAGCCGCAGAACACGGGGGGCAACTTGAGGACACCAGAAACAACGTGGGGTTACTCAAGGACACTTCAAGGAATGGGCGTGTAGAGCAGGAACATGTCCACCCCTTACAGATAAAGTGTTTTTTGGGTATCAGTCTCTAAACATTTAGAAACTTTCAGTGTCTAAGCCAGGGGTGGGTAAACTACAACGGTTTAACATAGAATAAATTATAGTGATAATCCATATTAATGCTTTATTTTTCTTGTAATTCTGGTTTCTCACCTCAGGTGGAGCTCCACAAATCCACTGAGTTGAGTTTAGGTGAAGAAAGTCATTTTGCATCCATGCTCTATTGGAAGATCTTTTCTTTTCTGACACATATCTGTGTTTTTTCAGGTCAGACAGTCATTTTCCAGATCATTCCGACACAACAAACACAGCATTTTCCTTTAGTGTGTGCTTTTCCCTGTTAGAACCAATTCATGCAATTAAAATACTGTAGTAACAAAAAACAGTTTTTAAATACAAAAATGTGTTTTGTCCAAGCCCTGTTAATGATAAATACTTCAACTAATACATTTTAGAGCCTCTTTCATCATCAGTGATATAATAAATAGAAATAAAGGAGTCAATAAGAGTTCATCTGTGTATATAATGTATACATAATTTATTCTACCGGTGTAATTATCTATTTCTAGTAATTCAATGGTCAAATTTAAGGTTTTAATGATATTTAACAAAGGGGCCTAGACTCAAAGTTGTTAATCTTCAATCAAACTCCCTTGTAAACGTTTATCATTTATCACTATACTTCTGCTTATGATATTATATTTTTATCAGTTTGAAATAAATAAAATACAAATATAAGTTGAGACCAACAGTAGATATTGGCACTGTGTCTTTTTTGATTCACCAACAAAAAAAAATAATTTAATAATCTGCAGATTCACTAGTTTCTATAGCATTTTTCTGCCTGTAACAATACATATTTAAGTGATTAAATTTTTAGATGCATGAGTTGAGGTCGGATTGAGTTTTTAAATAATTTTCATGTTTGTAGAGGAGACTAATGAAGATGCAGTCCGGGGTCTTGCCCCCATAATTCCTCTGTTGAGCCCACAAATCTCAATACAAAACCCACTGCTGTGCTGTTGTCAAAATCCTAATGTACTATTAGCCAGAGATTACTGTCTGAGAGGGGGAGGAGGAGTTGATTAGGATTGGTAATCTCATACTTAACGGAAACTGACCTGAAAAGCTGGGGATCTTCAATAGCATCACTCCTTTTGAGTTCTGCTAGTACTTGATTTGCTTTGGTCCCTCTGAGAGAACTGAGAATGTGCTATTTTAAAATAAGTTTATAGTTAAGAATGCATAACCTGATTTTTTATTGCAACATGTCCATTTTTGGCAGAGGACGGACGACCTCACCAGCCGTTACATAATGCATAATGTACGGCTGTGTACACCACACATTGCTTTTTGATAAGGTGGACTCCCTTCAATGAGGGGGGTTTTTGAGAACCAGGATGTAAATGCCGATAAAGTTTCCAAAACAATGATTACATCTTAAGCTTATCCACCTGGAATTCTGTTTATCTCTGTTCTCCGCGTGTCGGCTCTGCTTGGAAGTGTGACAGTCAGATGCTTACACTTAACATAGCCACGGTAAGATGGGATTAAGTCTTACTTGCTCTCCTGCAGCATTAGCAAGTAAACAGACAAGCCAGCAAACAGTGGTCGTCGTGGTCACATTTGCCAACGGCGAAAGAATTCCTGACAAATCTGGGTGAACACATCCAGGAAATGCATCACAGAAGCAATGCATTCTGGACCCTAGTGAGGTTATTCTCTCTGGAGGCGTCTGGTGCATACATATCAGAGGGCAAAGCCAGTCACAGGACAGTCCCCTCTCTCTTTAATGAGCCTTTGCTTCCTGGATGCTGTTGTCATGCCTCATTATTGGCCTGTTTCTTTTGTGTTTCTGGAAAAAACAAAGTTGTGTTCCACCGGAGATGAACACACAGGTAGCCAGCGTAGGACATGACCACCTCCACAGATACCAGCAGCACCTGCATGTGAGGCAGGATTACAGAGTCACCATGTGACTGTTCTGCCCTTTAGGCAGACCTCTGAACGCAGACAGGCTAAATCTAGCAACTGCCTCAACCTCTAACCCTAAACTCTTTCAAAGTAAACAATACAGCAGTAATCCGTGAATGCCACCAACATGGAAAATTTGAAACAGAAGAATAGATTCATCTCAAAATAGTTACAATTTGGACAGTAAGATGTTTTTATGTCAATCCTAAAATACTATTTTCTTTTTTTTCTGAGTGCCTTCATGTCTCTGTCACTTTTATTTACTGCTTTATGCTGTATTCCCTTAATTGTTTAAGAAAAAACATATCATCTTGTTTAGCCTCGCCACAGCTCATTATGCTCCTCATATTCTATTTATTTACATTACAATCATTTGACTCTTTGGGTTCGTCATCTTCACTAAAAGTTTTGATGATTTGGATACCTTTTCCATTTCATTTCTAAATCATGTTCCACATTTCCTATATTGTGGTCAGAAAAAGAGATACATTCATTTTGTTTTTACCTTTTAAAAATGAAATGGAGCTATGATGCTAACTTTGCCTCCATTCTTCGTGTATAAGACCTAGAAAAATGAGAATAGGAAAGATGATGTTGCCGTCTGGGAAGCTTTAAAACTCAGGTATTTTAAAAATTCAACCTAAATCCACACATTTTTTAATGACGTAAACATAACCGTTTATTTTTTATGTTTACACAGGTAAGGTTATAAAAATCTATTTCTGTGCCAGTGGTTTCTGTGGTGGATTACCAAATGTGAAACTCAACTACTCATGTAGAGACATGCCTTAAACTGGATTTTCTGTCCCCCAGAACACACATGTCCCGGGATGTGCTGGGAAGTCCTGACAAAAACTGAAGCTCCCTGTCTGGGAAAGCCAGTAGCTTTGACGTCCCAATGTTATTTCAGAGGAATGTGGGAATAAAAATGTTACAAACAGAAGAATGAGAACAATATGGCCATAGAAGGAAGGAATGCTTAACCTCGACTGATGTTTTCATTAGAAAAAGTCCTTGTCAGCTTATGCTTGAACAACAGGAATTGTTACATAAGAATCAGGATGTATGGGTTTTTTTTCACTTACAATTTTTTAACAAATGTGTCAAATGTGTCGTTTTCTTGGACATATTTTCTGCAGAGCGGCAGGAGTTCATTAGAAATTAACTTTTCAATTGTGGGTGAGACTGTATTTCCCATAATCCCTCTGTTTACGAGCTCTCTAGCTAGTTTACACATCCTAACCTAACATTAGCGGTGCTACAAATATAAATATTAAGCTTATTTTTATGTATGTATAGATTCCATCATGAGAAAGAACATGTTAAAAATACCAAATAGACAATTTTCATCAGAGTGGTTCTCTATAACCTTTCCTGAGATGGCACAGGATGTTCTTTTAAGAAATTAATATGAGCCTCTGTCAAAATGAAAAAAGCTAATCCACATTTAGAGAAAATATTTTTTCTGTGTCTATTCATGCTCAAAAGGAAATATATATTTTTATGAATTTAAAAGTAACAATGATACAAATAAAAAGCAGTAGTAATTTATTTTAAAAAAGATGAAATAAGACTTTGCGGCTCCAACTATGTTTTAATTATTGAGAAACAGGCCCAAATAACTCTTGTATCTTGTGTATTGTAATAAAGTATTTTGAGATTAACCTCTTTTTACTGATTTGAATAGTTCTACAAATATTCTCCAGTTTAAAAATATGTTTAGGAGAATCAAATTGGAAAGTTGTGTCAAAAGTAATTGATTTCATTTTCTGATTTAATTTTCTTTTTGTTTATGACATTGTGTTGCTTGTGAATGGTCAGTGGCGGTGCCATCTAAACTATGTATATTTGTTTATATATATACGAGTATCTTGATTTAGCAGGGTTAGGCACAAAATAAGGACATTGTTCTTCTGTCTGCTCCCTTTCATTCATGAAGTTGTAGAACTGTGTTGTATACTGTTTTTGTGCTTCTGATGTTCCTGCTGCTTCATGAAAGGAAAAAAAAGAAGAAAAGATCGGAGACTTTAAAATGTTAAAACATTTTGAACACAATTGGGCTAAAAAAATAGTTTTTCATGCTTATTTATCGTCATTTACCACCAGAAACTCCAACATTAAAAGGCTAAAATGTCTTTTAACCTTGTAAAAAGGAACATTAGGGCTTATGTTAATGTACTCTTCATTTCAAGGAAGCATTTCAAAACTGATAAAACCACTAAATGAGTCAGTGGCGTGAGTAAGGTGACAGTGAGGAACTGCAGCTTTAAGAAGTTGCCTCACAGGGAGGCCGGCTGGTGATTTTCCATTCAAACTCAGACGCGCACTCTGCAGGGAAAAGGCGTGCGCTTAGAGATAGAGATTAGATTAAATACACGTTTTAATTGAGGGTTTTAACTTTAAAAGAGCTTTTGTAATAAAAGCAACACAACAACTATAATTTGGCTCATATTTTAAGTGTGGTTAGGGAGCTGTTATATGTCATGAAATGAGTGATTAACAGGAACAGGTGACTCATAGCACGTGATGTCAACTAAGCTATTTTTTTTTTTTTTACCCTAAGATTTAATATGAGGTGTCTAAAAAACTCAGTTTAGTGAAAAACATCCATATGATCAGTAGCCTTGTCTTAATGCAACCCCGTTTGATGTTTTGGCTAACACTGACCTTTGCCCCCCGGCTCCTCTGATAAGAACCTCGTTTCTATTGACCATTTTGTAGTCTGTTGTGATGCGTTTAAGTGCACTCGGACATCCCACTCACTCACGTTCTTTTTTAAGTGAAAAAATTTGGCATTTTTAGCCACTGGAATTTCCACCCATATAATAGTTTTAAGAAATAGATGTTATACAAGCAAAAAACGAGAGTAAAACGAGATAGTTCTGCAGAGAAATTAATGCAACAAGACTTTTATTGTCTTGTAGTTAATAGGTGGTTGTGCATCCTTTACTGGTTTTTGCATTTTTAAGCTACAGGTGCTTAAAGTAAAAATCCATTGACTTTAATAAGCTACTTTAGCCAACATTTACAATGTTAAAGTCTAAAAGCAGCTTTGTTGAAGCAAAAAAAAATCTTTCAGAATTCACTAATCTAATAGCCTTTAATACTCTATCAAGGATATTGCTTCTCTAAATGATGAACTAACTTATACAACACAAGTGGTCAACTGCACAAAAGCTTCACTGAAAGGGTTCAAACTCAGAAAAACAATAAAAAATTAAGATTGTAATTCTTCAAGAGAGTACATTTGAATTTTAACTTAATCCTGAACCACTGCAAAGTACTTTTGAAGTTAAATGGACCCTCACAAGAGAGCTGTGATTTGTCTGACTTCCCCCAAAACATCCCCCGCTACTTCACGCACATGTTCAGTCAGTGCTTTTCATAGGTTATATAATGAGCACAGCTAGTATAAGCTAAGAAAATATATATATTTTAGAAATTAAGCTATTTGAGCTGCCTTTCGTCACACATGCAGCCTGGGGAGCCGGGACCTCTCAGCTCCATACCTGTTTCATCTTTATGAGCTCCTGGATGACAGAGCAGTCTAAGAAGACCATATACACGTAGAGTAGTGATGCATTACCTTATTAGGCTTTGTTATCAGATACAGTGCTGGTTTACATTTGCTAGATAGCAAAACAAGTTTGAAAGAGTGGATTTTTAAACAAGCTCCACATCGTAGGAATGTTTCTCATGTAAAGAGGCATTAAAAATGTATTCGAAACTTGATTTGAAATGACATCGTTGCTGCAGATCGTGCGCTCACAGAGCAGCTCAGCCTTTCTTCCTCCTAAATGTCCTCTGTGTGCCTAACATGACTGTGTGCACAGCCTGTGACATTCGTTCACTCCCCCTTGTGTGTGTATGTTTGTGGGCAGGGAGTGGTAGAAAGTGGAAATTTACAGTCTCCCAAGTTGGTACCTGAGTTGCCTTTGACAGACACGCTGTGTCCAATCTCCACTTGGGATTTAATTGTCTTTAGCCAGGGGGCGGGGCCTCCTGTCAGCTCCACTTCTTGTGACCCCAGTCGGCATAAAGGCATTTGGTACAGAGGAATGGTGACAGCCAAGAGACACACATAGTTGCAGCCATGAAGGAAATGTAAGTATTTTTGATTGTCTTGATTATGCTTGTGTTTTATCTCATCAAAGTGCTTTGTCTAGAGATGTATTTTGAGGGTAAAATTAGATTAAATTCATGAGATAAGAAATTTAAGTTTGTGCTATTTCAGTTTTTTTAATAAAATATCCTTCATTTATCTCTAATAATATTATTCAGGATGTTTTTTTTAAATCTTTTGTGAAATTTGTTAGTTTTGAATGCCAAGAGGCCTTTCCGCGGACATCCTCCTAATTCCAAGCAAGCAGGTGAAGGCACGTACGCAGATCAGTGCAAAAAGGGAGAAAGGGATAAAGAGGAAGAGAAACAGGATGAGAAACAGAGTGTGCGAGATCTGATCCACTTATGTAAGCAGGTTTGAGAATGGAAAGCACTCCGAGCTGACTTGTCACACACAACAGCAAAGACAAAAATCCTTAAAGTTGATCAGACAGAGGATACTGTATATTTGAATTTCATCTCAGTACCGTGTACAGTCAAAAGTGCTCTGCCTCTTTTCTTAGCTCGCTCTTTTGCCTTCCGGAGTGATATTTATCTTGCGGGCTTTAAGAGTTAAGGGGAAGTATTTAAAGTTTCTTTGCCAACTTCTTCTCAGCTTGAGCAAAACAAAGTAAGAGGAAGCCATTCACAGGCGGTTTACAGAAAGCCTCATATATTACGTAGAGCGATCTGTTTGTCCCTATTTAGTCTTTTTCTACATGTCTTATCTTCAGAGTGGTTTCCACATCCACTCCTGTCGTTGTGAGGTTTCTCTTTCTTTTCAGGGCCACAGATCCTCCTCTGGAAAAAACAGATCTTGTCTTTTCCTCAAAGCAGTCACGCTTTTAGGAATGTGGGAGGGATGGTGCAGCTCACTCAGTGCATGTCAGCTTTATGGCTGGAAGAAAAAAAAAACACAAAACAAAAAAAAACGTCCCCCTCATGTTAAAGTTGCATCTTGATGCATTTTCTTTCTCCTTCAAAGGCAGAGTGAGATGCAGGTTTGTTGGAAAACAGGATGGATTGGTGTGAATGAGTGCTTGTTTGCACTCACACTGTTGCTGCAGTGATGTGTGGTCCTGCTTCCTGAGCCGTTTCATGGAGGAACTTTTACAAGTTTCAATTCAAATGCTGTCTTAGTTTGAATCTGGATGAGCTAAACGCTTTTTTAAAGTTAGAATGACCTCCATACATCAGTCGCTCAGATTAGCAAGATTAACAGTGTTGTACTGAGAACCATGTGCTCACGCAGCAACCTGTAACGCAGTCAGGGGACAGTCTTATCTCCCTAATGCTCCGTCTTCCTGTCTGTGCATTATCCCTCTCACCTCTGTCTCCCTCGTTGTGTCATCATCTGGAGTGACCTTTTTTTTGTTTTTCTACCTTTGCTCTCTGCAGCATATCACAAAAAGAGAAGCTCCAATGCTTGAAAGACTTTCACAAGGACATCCTCAAGCCCTCGCCAGGGAAGAGCCCGGGTACCCGGCCCGAAGACGAAGCCGAAGGGAAAGCACCCCAGAGGGAAAAGTGGGCCAGCAAGCTCGACTTTGTCCTGTCCGTGGCCGGAGGTTTTGTCGGATTAGGAAACGTGTGGCGCTTTCCTTATCTATGTTATAAAAATGGTGGAGGTAGGTGGAATAAAGAATGGGTATTCCATAAAAAAAACCCAAAAAACAAATCCAAGACATTGCTCATTCATTACTCCTTCCTTTCTCTCTCCACCTCTCAGGTGCATTTCTCATCCCGTACTTCATCTTCCTGTTTGGGGGCGGCCTGCCCGTCTTCTTCCTGGAAGTGGCTTTGGGACAGTACACATCAGAGGGAGGGATCACCTGCTGGGCCAAGCTCTGCCCCATCTTCACTGGTCAGTCCAAAACCACTCCTCCTTCTTTACATTAAATTACTCTTAGAGACAACTTGTGCTATAAAGACTGTAAAGTCGTAACTCCATTTGAAGGCTATTTTTGCCCCGATATCCTCACCATTTACCGTTTGAACATTCTGTCCTGCAGGGGACCCCCCACCCCTTTTGTTTTAAACAGTTCACTTGGAGCAGTCTAACCTCATTAGTTTGCTTTGTGCAGGGTTGTTGGACAGCTACACAAAGCAGAAGCCGAATGTTGAAATAACACACAGGCTCTTGGATGAGAGCATTAATAAGATTTGCTGATGTTAATAAAGAGTCGGCCTCGGGGAGATAACACACGAAACGCTTCAATTTATGCAAACATAAAGGGAAATCGCGCCAAGGTTTCTTTAGGATAAACAAGTTTGACTTCAGGATTGATTCAGACTCTCGGTTGCCATGGAAACAGACGATAGTAAAAATATTTGGCCCAGCAGTATTTCAGCGTAATTTGGCCTCAGTCAGCATCCATGTCATTTATTTGGTTGCATTGGAAACTATGAACTCTTGAATGTCCTCCGATGACAGTAGACAGACACGGACCTCCCACTGCTTCCCTTTGCCTTGAGTGACAGCTGCAGACAACACTGGGCCAACTCACCCTTATCAGCTGCTCCGAGGCCTTTACTCATGTTCACTCGAGGGAAGTCACATAAAAAGAGCGGAAACTTCACGGCACCACCTATCTGAACAGCTGACGATGGTCTCCGCTGCATCCAAGTGATCACACTACTCACGAAATCTACAAACTCGTCAAATTTTAAATCACTGTTTCTGATACACGAATTTCCTCAATGTTAGGTCAAGTTCAAACCCACCTGTCACAGCAATAAAAGCTCGGTCAGTCTGCATTCGGAATGTAGGAATGATGAGGAGGGGGGTGACAGAGACGAAGAGTTTAAAAATACTCCGGAGTGGTGGAAAAGTACCAGGGATTCCTGTGTGCTCACGTTTGTGGCAAAGTCATCTAAAAATAAACGTAAATACACTAAGGACATTAAACCGGTTTAAAGTCCAGGCAGATTCAAGGTTTTCCAGCCAGTTTTATGGCCTTTTCAAGATATAGTGGGGTGTGGTTACAATCACTGTGGACAAGAACTACAAAAAAAGTATTTTCTACACATTAATATACTATGAATCCATGCTGCAGGTGTGTTTTACACTAGATAAACGCGTGGCTTGTTAATGTCTCACTTGCTATTACTGATTAACTATTACATGAGCTAATTGATGGTGTAAGAAATACTTTGCGTCTGACCTAGTCACCCAGTCTTGGCTGTGGGCTATCATTTAGTAAATGTTCAAAAATTAGAATAAATTTGACACGTTTACACCTATTTAAAAAAAATAAAAAATTAAAACTTAGATTTAGAGAGATGGAGATACATATTTTGTTACAGATGTTGATGACTCTTTATTAAAAGTTTTCTATGGGGAAGACTGGATCATTTTTCTGCTCAGGAGACCTCAAATTTTTATTTTACATTTTAGTTTTGGTTGTAAAAGAAATATTTAATGTCCAGAAATTAGTAACAAATGACTAAATTTCAGACTAAAAACGATTAAGGTGTTTTTGAACAGCAGATGTAAAGACAAACTGCTATTACAGTCACATGGGAAGAAACAGGAAGTCAAGTGAGAGCTTCCTGTTGTGACTAAGCAGAAATGTAATTTGCAATAACTTTAAAATGCAAAATGTGTGTTTTACATTAATTTAAAGAAGCATGTTAAAGTTGAAAAGACTTTTCAACTGTTTTTATCCCCTGCAGGCATTGGCTATGCATCTATCGTCATCGTTTCCCTGCTGAACATCTACTACATCGTGATTTTGGCCTGGGGACTCTACTACCTCTTTCAGTGCTTTCAGCCAGAGCTTCCTTGGGCGAAATGCAATCAGCCCTGGAATACAGAGCACTGTATAGAGGACACAGTACGCAAGAACAAGACCCTCTGGCTGACAGCCAATGCCACCAACTTTACCTCCCCTGTCACAGAGTTCTGGGAGTGAGTATTTACTGACAGAGTGCCCAACTCACATGCACACTCACATGCACACACAAATACACTAAAAAAGGAAGGCTTCTTTATCTCGCTTGCGTAAAGGCGTTTGATTAGGCAACGTTCCTGCATGGGGTAGTTTACCTTTATAACCTTTTGCTTTTCTGGCACTTTCTTATAAACTTTGGACAGGTTTTGCAAATATGAAGAAATATTTCCTTCAGTTGCAGGTTGTAAAACATGTTGTTAACTTGTTGTATCTCTCCTGTGCAGACGCAATGTTCTAAGTATATCCACCGGGATTGAGGATATAGGACCCCTGAAGTGGGACTTAGCCGTGTGTCTCCTGGTTGTGTGGGTGATCTGCTTCTTCTGCATTTGGAAAGGAGTCAAGTCAACTGGTAAAGTGAGTGTCAAGTCATAGACACATCCTGTAATTACTGTGTTGCCTGGATGATGTTTGCCTTCATTTTTTTTTAATCCCCACTCCTTATTCTCTGTGAAAACCCCCAAATGCTTGGAAACAGGGATAGAGCTGTTTTTTTATGAGACATTTTTTCCTGGAAGTCACTCCTTGGTCAGATCCACAGTCAGCAGGACAGAAAGTGGGTCAGAGTCGACAGATGCTCTGCTTGAGGAAAATGATTAACCATATTGGGGACTATTGATGACTTATTTCCCCTAATGCTGGCTTCAGCCCTGTAAAGCAATTAATGTTTAACCAGATAATAGTCAACGAAGGGAAAAGCTTTCACTGTGGAGTTCCACCCTGCTCTATCAGACATGCACTGTGAAACACAATTTAACTAAGGGGAAATGGTTAAACAGAAAAGAGCTGTGTTTTATTGCCAATTAAAGATATAGTGGATGTTTAACTGCACCCATTTCACATTCATCTGTCTTTATTATGAGTGCAAGTTATTTGATGTATAAAATCTTTGTTTTTTTGTCCAGGTCGTGTATATTACAGCGACTTTCCCATTTGTGATGCTCATTATACTTTTGATTCGCGGTGTGACTCTCCCTGGAGCAGCTGAGGGGATCAAATTCTATCTATATCCTAACTTGACTCGTCTCCAGGATCCAGAGGTAGGGCGCCTCTCTTTGAACAGCTACGATTCCTTGATCTTAATCCCCACTCATTTTATCCTTAATGGGACTATAAAGCACAAATAATACCTTAATGATTTTCTGCATTCTTTTTCACATCAAGGGTCCATTTATCCTGTAATTTACCGCTAGATTTATACCTTCTTTTATGTTTTTGAGCTGACACCAATAATATTTTAAGTCTAAAAGTGAGCAAACAAATCAAAATTCTGTGGCAAAGGGGAAGGAATTAAAGGAATAACAAGAGACTTATATTATAAAGAAGCAGTAAAATGTATCTGGCATAGACTTATATAGTGTTTTACTACCTTCTTAGAAAGGCCCAAAGCGCTTTACAGCCACAGTCCCATTCACACACTCATGGCGGCTCCGCTGCCAAACAATGGGGCCAACCTATAACCAACAGGAGCAAAGTGGGGTTTTAATGACTTAGACTTAAAAGCAAATGGAGCGGGAACCGAACCTTCAGTCTTCCAACCAGGGGTTGGCCACTCCACCTCTGCACTCCAAAAAAGTAAATGTGAAAAATGAAATACACATGGACAGGCAGTTAAACAGCAATCAACAAGCCAAAGTCAAGTGTTTGCTAAAACAGGAAGTCAACATGAAAGGCTATTTTAAATTAACACATGAACCAGAAGTGACTTCCTTAATAATATCAATTTAAAAGGCATCTTCAATATTATTATTTTATTTTGAAAATCCACAATAAGTGTTAGGATTATATCATTTCACTGACGATTTATCTTTAGTTTTCTTGTAAATGATTATTTTTAAGCTATTTATTATATAATTACAAAAACACACATTGATGCACTAAACACAAAGTGACATTTCTCAGTTGACTCTTATGGTTTTGGGACAGATTTTAAAACGGTACTGTTTGGATTCAAAGTTTGATTTTATCTCCAATCAGATGATTTTGTAATAAATCACAAACTCACTGTGGTGACCTGAAGCCTTTCTGTTGACTTAGGTGTGGATTGACGCAGGAACACAGATATTTTTCTCCTACGCCATTTGCCTGGGCGCCATGACGTCCCTGGGGAGCTACAACAAGTACAAATACAACTGCTACAGGTGAGTTGTGCTTTTGCTGGGGCGGGGGAGTGGGACTGTAGTAGTGACGGCAACTCGTGTCAGAGACGGTTGCGTGAAAAGAAAATGGGAACTCCGGTTCCACCTGTGTTCATTAACAACCTCCATGACATATGTGTGACATAGGGACTGTTTGCTGCTTGGAGGCCTCAACAGCGGTACCAGTTTTGTGTCTGGCTTCGCAATATTTTCCGTCCTGGGCTTCATGGCACAAGAACAAGGGGTGGACATTGCCGATGTGGCAGAGTCAGGTACGAGGGTCCAAGGTGACGGCAGCAGTGATGGTGGGTGCTGCTGCCAAAGGATCAGAAACGATTGGATATCTAAAAAACCAAGTAGAAAAGAGTTTCATAGAGATAAGAACAGTAATGTCTTCTATCTCAGTATCGGACACAACGATGCGGAAAAGTATAGATATCGGCAATTGAACACTCCTTGCAAAAAAGGCCTCAAAGAACCAACGCTGTTCTATCAGTATGGACCATGTTCCCCCTTTTCTGAGGACAGAGTACAAGCGCTTTGGCAACAAAATGAAATTAAGGAACAGTTACGAGCGACACAATGCATCCATAATCCCCAGGCTCAGCAGCTGCGTATCTTTCTGACCAGAGAGTTTTTCGCAGGAGATTGACTGTGTTGTATGTATTTAACTTGATACTTTCAGCCCAGCAGCTCTGCATTGTGTGAACCCAGTTCTGTTATCAAGCTGTGGATCTGATGGAGTGGAGCCCCATGCTTCTGTTTTGTCTTCTTTTTGTATTTTCTTTGTGGATTGATCAAGATAAATCAATTCTTCAAAAAATATTGTTTTTGTTCACTTCAATTCAAACTCAAATTGTAATGTATTCATGTTGTGATGAATGACATGTAAGAATCCATCATACATCACTTTTTAAGTGAAAAAAATGCTGAAATTGAGACATACTTTTTGTCTTTGTAAAGAAATTGCCTGCTTTGTGCTCAACTGCTCAGTTGAGGTTCAGCTGCTGACTTTGTGTCTGATGCTTCTACCATATCTTGTTGAAGTGGTCTGCTTTGTTTAGACTATGCAAGATATGACTGTTTGTGTTATTGTGCACAGTAAGTACCAGAATGCAGCGTTTGTCCTGATAGGTACTAAATTCATTTGGAGACTTGAATGAAAATGTGGGATAAACAGTTAAAACTGTAATTCCTCATCATGATGATGTATTTTAGACAGTAGCATACATTGAATTTTAAACAGTATTAATTGATTGTTTGTGTCATTAATTGAAGTATGACGAAAATTATCCAAAAAAATTGACTTTAGTTGTTGATGAATGTCTTGTATGTAAACATCCAAGACATTTCCAAAGTATTTATCCATTGCTTCTGGATAAGAAGAATGTATTTCTATTATAGTAAATACAGTATTTCTATAAAACTTATTTGAAGCTAAATATTGACACAGTGTAGTCCGAGCCTCGTCAATCCTTAAAATGAGTAGAAGTGTTAATCATGTTCTCCTACCCTTCTCCCCTTCCCCATTCTTTTTTCCATCTAGGTCCAGGCTTGGCCTTCATCGCTTACCCCAAGGCGGTGTCCATGATGCCGATGCCAACTCTGTGGGCCATCCTGTTCTTCATCATGCTGCTTCTTTTGGGTCTTGACAGCCAGGTCAGTTCTGCAGTAGCTGAAGCTAAGTGAGGAACAGTTTGTTTGGTGTGCTGCCCGTTCATTTCCGTCACACTTCATTTGAGTCCTGTGGGGTTTTGTTTGCTTCTTTAAACTTCACCGTTGAGAGAAAAGTAAAAACTGCAGCTCTGAGGTGTCGGATAACAAAGCACAACCGCTTCCAACCAAGATATTTTACTATCAACCTCACTGTAGATTATCTTAAATGCTCTTTCATTTCTTCAAACAAGATATTTCAAACCTGTACACCGATTGCAAAATTCGTTAACACTGTTAAGGCTGAGCTTTGATTAAGACAAGATAATCTAAGCAGACACAAAAACGAGTGCACGCCTGAGGAATTCTTCTGCGGGATCGCATTTCCTGCCATCGAGTGTAATTCTACTCCTGTACTAAGCCAGTCCTGCACATGGCTGGTTACCCATCTCAGCCAACAGCGAGATCTGGCCAGCGCTTTTAAATTTGAGTACATGCAAACGCTCCTGCGGGTGTAACTCTTTCCATGGGAGACGTGGGGTCAGGGTGTGTTTGGGTTTTACATCGCGACTACATACATTTTACGCATACTTGAGCACATGAATGCCAAATGTTGTCGGACTGCTCACATACCATCGTTATAGTAGAAGATACAGTATGAAATAAAATACCAGAGCAATTTGATTGGTGTTTTTTTGATTCTCAAAGCTGTAAGGCGATGCAAGGGCGCACAAGAGTTGCACAGAAAAAGAGACAGTGAGTCTCTGTTGTTTTGTTCCTGCTAGCAAACCAATGTTGCAGAGAGGAGCACTGTTTGAATTCTCATTACTGCACAACAAAGACAACTCTTTTTTCCTAATTACCAGCTTCTGGAGTTAAAACAAAGCTGCTTGCACACAAAATGAGACAGTTTTTTTTTATATTGCTCAGAACTTAACAGCTGCCTTTGTTCCCACAGTTTGTAGAGGTGGAAGGACAAATCACTTCTATTGTGGACCTCTATCCATCTGTCCTGAGGAAGGGTTACCGCAGAGAGATCTTCATAGCAGTGATGTGTTGTATAAGCTATATCCTGGGACTCGCCATGGTGACAAAAGTAAGCTTATCAACTGTCTTTTTTTATTTCTGATGTTCAGAAAAGCAATGGTTGTTATGTATCACTCTCTTAGAGGTTAATTTCAAGGTCCTTGAAATTGTCCACATGTCTTTTGGCTGTTGCATTGTCACAACCAAATATGGCCTCCTCCCACTTTCACCAGTCAGATCCAGTATGTGTGATTGGAATGGAATGGAATGCCATTTTCCATATAGTAGTCATCTGTGCATCAATGACATTTCAGCACCTGTTGAACTCTACCTCTGTTGGTTGAGAGCCAACACTCTACTCCCCCCACTTTAATGTTCTTTTCCATCTTTGTGACTTTAAGTCTCATCTTTTAAAGTGAGTATTTTTTTTTTTTTTTTTTCAGGGTGGCATGTATGTATTCCAGCTCTTTGACTACTATGCAGCCAGCGGTGTGTGCCTTTTGTGGGTTGCATTCTTTGAATGCATTGCTGTAGCCTGGGTTTATGGTAAGATATATGTACATTTGTCATTTTAAATAATAGTTTGCTGGAGTTTGATTGAAAAAAAGTTATCCAAAAATACTGAAAAATATTCTTTGAGCTGTTTTTACATGCGAGCAGATGCAAAGTGTTCTTTCAGATGTTTTTTTTTTTTTTAAATCAACAATTATTGCATCTAGTAGTTAATATTAAATATATATTAAATGAAGAGAAAAGCCAGAAATCAAATTAAATCAATACTGCATCATAACTTTTAGTGCATTTCATTTCAGAATCATTTCAAGGTTATCTTTAAGATTTTTGTTTTAGATCGTGATACTAATAAAATTGCTGACATCAAAATGTGTTTAAATATTATTTTGTGAAAGAGAGTTTTTTATTTTTTTTATTTTTTGCTCTGTGTATAAGTATAGAAAAAAAAGCATACTTGACCTTTTATCTGGTCGTGATAGTAAAACGGCATATGGATTATGACCTACATGCAGCATGACTGTTTGCAGTCAATGGAACATATCCTAGTTTATGGTAAACACCACAGATCCGGGCTTATAAATCTGTCCTCAGATAGACGTCAAGGTTGTTTGTAGATAAGAAACTGTTGAGCAGTGACATCTTTAACTGGTCTATATTTTGATGAAAACATTCATCATTTTTTTTTTTTTTTGACATTGTGTCCTAAATAGGAGCTGACAATTTCTATGACGCGGTTGAAGACATGATTGGCTACAGACCGAACCCGTGGATGAAATGGAGCTGGACCTTTATCACACCTGTACTCTGCATGGTGAGGGATCCCTTTGTTAATCTTTTTTACGTGTGTCGATTAGCTCATGGGAACCTTTTCTGGAACAATCCACACACTTCTGAGAAACAGTAGACTTTATTGGGACCAAAGAGCAGTCGTAATGAGGGAGAGTGTGGCTTTGGTGTGAATAAAGGCCAGATAGAGGCCGATAAAGTAGGCATTTGTGTCAAGGTTGTACAAAACGATTAGGGATTCTTTTGTAATAAGAGCATCTAGACAATTATATGTGTGTCTTTGTTTGTAAGTTGGAAAGCTTTTATTACAGTTATTGATGGCATGTGCCAAATGTTGATTGTTAAACTTTCCAGGTCACAGATGATGTACAGCTTGTACTAAATACAGCATGTCATTGTTACACAGGGCTGCTTTATCTTCTCCCTGGTGAAGTACAAGCCTTTGACGTATAACAAAGTGTATGAGTATCCTGACTGGGCCATCGGCCTGGGCTGGTGTTTGGCCCTGGCCTCCATGATCTGCATCCCAATGGTGATGGTCATCAAGATCCTGCAGTCTGAGGGGCCTCTGATTGAGGTGAGCATCATTTTGAAAATCAATTTAAGAGCAAAAGTTGAAGAGAAGCCATAAACGTATCTCAGAAGAAGAGATTTTATAGGATTTTAAGGTCTTACTTCAATGAAAGTCCTGTTTTTGGTGTTTTTAGCATGGTCTTGTAGCATTTTTCTCATGATGGAGGGACATATATAAAGAAAAATTGAGATTAAAGCTGAATTTCTGAGTATTTCTTTATTCAGATCATTGTGAATCAGGAGTAGACAAATAGATCCATGTACGCCTTCATTTTCCTTGTCCCAGCTGGCTCATGGTTTAAGATTGTACGGCTGAAGAGCCCCAATATTTCTTGCCATTTTTGTTCCATTGGTAACGTTAACTTGGGGTTGTGAGGGGCTCTAAGCTAGTGGGAGAGAGTGTAAACAAAGAGATGATGGGAATTTAGGGCAGGCTTACTTTGTGGCGAATTTCTGATGAACTCCTACCCCGCCGCAGAAACTAAATCCTTGAAAATGACACGTTTTTTTTTGTTTTTTTTTTTGGCTAAAAACGTTATAATAATAATTAAAAGACCACTGGTAACACTTTTAATATATCATATGATCAGAGAGTGTTTTTGTGCTTTAAAAAAAAAAAAAAAAAAACAATATATAAGAATACAGCTTAATCTTAAATTTGGCCATGCTTCTGATCATCACCATTTTTCCTGTTCTGCCCTCAGAGGATTAAAGCAGTGGCAGCACCGGCGAAGTCAGGCGTGAGCTCTCGCCCGAAAGAGTACAACGTGAAGTGCAGCGAGCTGACACAGCCCCTGGACCCAAACGGGAACAATGGCTTGATCAAGCCCACCCACACCGTTGTAGAAACAACGATGTGAGCGCTCTCTGTGAGAGGAATACGATTGATGTGCTTTCTGTGTTATCATGTCGGCTAACTTTGATAAGGGTAGGTTTACATTGTCCAATATATTCATAGTAGATTTTCTTTGGATTGATTTTTATTAAGAGAGAGATATATATTATTGTTTTAATTTTTTCCTCTTGTAATTTTTGTTTCCTTTTTTTGTTTTTCTTTTTTTTTACTCTGTTGATATTGTTCATGTTACAATTGTTGCTGTAGTTGGCACTGATCTAAGCTTAGACAGTATTTTGAGAGAAAACATGCACATTGTTTACTATGTCTCTGTTGATTCCAGAAAGCTGAGGAATTTGACGTGTTTTGCTGTAATGGGAGGAAATTGAAAAAGTCTCAAAAACTGAGTTTCCAATTGAATTATTAACTGTGACATTTTTAGTTTTCTTTTGAAAATCATTTAAAACACTCATGTGATCAGCTAACCTTTTAATTAACTCTTAGTTTTTTGTGCAACAACAAAAATGAATTTGCGCACCCCCTCAAGCTACGTTCACACCGTCCCCGGCTACGCACGTTCAAGCAGACACTTTCAATGAAAAGTCCATACAAACGCATGCAAAAGGTGTTCAAAACTTTTATGTTTTTCGACCGTTTTCGGGCTCTACGTACAAAATGTGCAACCATTAAAAGCTAAACCAGGTCCAACTTTGGTAGTGACCCACGGATGGCGTCTTTTTTGATTCATGGAAGTGCCAAAGTTTAAAAATTGATCATGAAGGAGAAATTAATAATTATGGTTTGTGCCCGTACAAAAATTATATGAGACTAAATCTTTTCATGTATTGGAATAGAGCTGTGAAAGAAAAAACCTGGATAAAAATTCACAGAATTTAACATTTTGATAGATGATACTTCTAAAAAGTATGAAAAAAAAAATGAAAGAAGGAGAAGCCCCTCCTTGATTGTCCAGTGTGAACACCATCCTGAACACACATTTACCGCATTCTTGAACACGCGTCAAGGCCCGGTGTGTACGTAGCTTCAAAGCACATATCTATAATAAGTGTTGTACGGAGTTAATCTGGCTCTGCACTCTTTGAGTTACATGTTATACAAGGCCTCGGTCGAAAACAAAACTATTTATCCCAACAAACGAATCAGACAAATCAGCAAACGAGCAGAAACAGCTAAAAAAGACATGCAAGGAGAAAAGGGAAGTGACATTTTTAGAGTAACTGTACACTGCCTGTGTGACTACGATAGTCCGCCCCAGTGCATTTATTATAAAAAAACCTCTATTTGCACTTTATGTCATTTCACCTTTACTGTGGTATTTGTTCTAATAGTGTATGGATTTGCACTTACATTTGCAATAAATTAAGGGAGGAAATATTTTTAGCTTCTTTTTAATATAGTGAACTTTGATTTAGTGTAAGTAGTTTCTCTACTTGCTAAAGGCAAAGGTGAACTGGAGTGAAATGACATCAAACACTCTGAATTAGACTGATATGTGGAATCTGTGAGGTCGCCTAAACGCGTTACTTTTGTTCTTTAAAGCCTGACAGCTGTCTCCTCTGTGCTCATTTCTTTCCGCAGCTGGATTGCTCTGCAGCACTACCACTGGATTTTAGTGTGTAAAGTTCTGTTTTATTTTTATTGTAGAATGTGAATGTTTGTAAATCACACATGCCTTTTTGTAAAAAAGAAAGAAAAAAAAAGTTTTATACAGGAACATGATTTGAACACCGTCGTGTGGAGAGCTCACCTACGTTTTCGAAATGTCAGTTGTTGTAAGCTTAAATAATTAGGCAATAATCAGATGAAGCAGATGCAATTTTTTGCTGATTTTGAAATAATACGTTTAATAAAAAATACACAATTTAACTGTTTTAAAATGGATTTAATCAACAGTTTATTTGATCAGATACGAAGTCTGAGGAGATTGTTTTCCTAAGCTGCCACAGGACCTCTCTGTGTGCTACTTGGAAATTGAAATGTACCAAAGTTGTTTTGTCTCGCAGTTTTCCCCTCCAGGATGCAAACTGCATCTTTTTCTTTGTAGATGAAAATAAATATGTTTTTCTTTGGATTTGTTTAATTCTTTTGTCCTTTAAGATGTATTCAGAGAAACTATTTTTAACTTAGGTGGAGGCACCCATAATTTATAACACAAAACAAAATGCTTCATACATTTATTTATAAAGGTTTGACGATTCATTTGAGCAACGATTCATTATTCTGACCACTCCAGTTCATGTTGAAAGATTTTAAAAAACACATTTTGATAAGTTGATATATAAAATGATCAATTATGAATTTGGAATAGTCAGCAAATTCCAAATTTAAGAATCCACAGATGATTAAATATGAACAAACCTTAACAAATGGCTTTTTTTGCACAACAAGGTCAATATTTTGATTCAATAAGATGTACTGCAAAAAAAAGGAAAAATAAACAATCTTTTGTGAATCATATTTTCAGCAAAACTTAAGAGATTTTTTTTTTTTTTACTCAAAATGTGGTTGTTTAACAACAACTAACAGGTAGAAAATGAGGAAATTGGCTGAAAAACGAGTGAGGGCATAATAGAGAGAGAAGACTTTTGTGTTTGTTGTTCTCATCAAACCTGTTATTGCGTTTTAAAAGTGGCTCAAAAAGCTCTGAAACCAGAGTCCGTGCGTCACAAGTTAGCGGTCACAACATGCTGGTCTGACAGAGCAGCATGGAAACATGGAAACTGCTTCTTTGAAGGATTTTATTCTGATTTCTCTTGAGTAATAAACTGTAAAGTGAGAACCATCTCCATAAAAAAGTGTGAGATTTCTCACCTGACTGTCTAAACCAGATTAGCTTAAGAGGATGTTACACCTTGATACTGATTTCAAAATAAAGCTCAACTAGATGATTATCAGATTAAAAAAAAAAATACAACATAAATCAGTTGTTTTACAACTACACCTTTGCATATATACAGCTTAATAATAGTTTTTTAAAAGCACTATTTTCCAGTATAACATACAACAAAAGAAACATGTTTTTGTATATCATACTGGAAAACAACAAAAAAAACCCACCAAAAATAATTTATTAAAGTTCCAAAAGTTCAGAATGTCATAGGAGGCATCGATTTATGTCCTCACAGAATAATCAAGGCCTTTTCACTGAAATTAATATGCGCTTATTTTTATTTATTTTCTCCAGCATATGACAAAGACATTTTAAAGATGTGGATTGAGTCACTTTTGTTGAGGGTTGAAGTTTTTCCGCCCATTTTTAAACTTCAAAACATTAAATTTGAGCAATAAAAAGGGACTAGGAAATAGACCCCAGAACATGAATAATACCAAATTATTTTTTTAACAGTAATTTCAGTCCACATTTGCATATTAAACTCCATAGCACAATAAAATTGGTGACACACGTCTTTATTAAAATAAAAACATCTCTTACACAAGGATGAAGTAGCCAAAATAAATGTTTAAGTAAATCATGTCTCTCAGAACCAAATACACATATTCAGGGGTATCAATTAATTTAAAACATTAAAAAAATATGAAAAATATGCACCATTAAAGTCATTACATGGAAATTGTACATCATGTGTGCATCCTCTGTAAATAATAAGGTCCTACACACTACAATGCATTTGTAAAATAAAAAGAAATTCAATAAATTAAAACAATTCCTTAAAATAGGCCACCATTTACTACATAGAAGACAATTCTAAAGTCAGAACGTCACTGTTCCCAGAAATCATCAGAGGCTGCCAGAAACAGGACAGCTTCTCTATCACAACATATTTAAATGAACCAGCATGTCGAGTTACACAATGTTTCCAGATCAGCAGGCCACATTTATTTAGAAAAATAAGTAGAGAAGAACATTGTGCGGAAATTAAAAAACAAAACATCATTGAAGAGTGAAAAGTAATGGAAAAAAAAAATCACCTAAGAAGAGCTCTGTGTATGTTAAAGTGAAAAGGCTGTGTGGGATACAAGTAAAAAATCTGTGTCAAAATAAAGAGAAGAAAGTAAAAAAAACTTTGAATGAACCTAAAAATAATAAGATATAAAGATTTTTTTCAATGCAGTCTCTGCTGTGATTTGGAAAGCAAAACAGAAAGGCATTATTGATTCTGGAAATGTGATATGGCTTCAAAAGCAATCATTGATTTGCATGAGAAAGCATCTCCTGCTTTCAGTGGCTTGCAGTCCTATGTAAATTTAAAAAAAAGCCAAACTGTGGCTAGAAAAACTCATATGGGTGAAATGGGCCTTTAACACCTTGTGTACCATTGTGAGTCTTCACATTATAGCAAAATAAAAAAAATAAAAAAAATCCACCCTTGTTGTAAAATGAAGCTTGGTCCGCATGTGGTTCTCCCCCTATACTACCTATGAACCCAGTTACATAACAGTATGTGTCCCTTTGCCTCTGGTGGGGGAAATGAGAGGCTGGGGGTGTCAGATGAGTCTCAACCAAGCAGCGTCATGTGAGCACGAGTGACTATTAAATAAATATATAAATAAAAACAACAAAGGGGGCAAATGAACACGTGCACTGGTGACTTTGTGGCAGAAAGATGCTTTCAGGCTGATTGTTTCCCTCTATGCTGTGCGAGAACATTAGTGTGCAAGTCTGTGAGAGGTCCAACATGGCTAACTGCTTTTTTCACAGAGCAATGCTGTTGGTCCTGTTGTTGGCAAAGCAGAATAGTAAGTTTGAGGGGTCGTCACAGTCGCCAGGCAGCTCCACGTCTGCGGCTGCCAGTGGATTCCTGCTAATGACCAGATCCAGGCAGTCTCCGGCCTCCATAATGAGGGGCACCGTTAAACAACAGTCCAAGTCCCTGGTCCTCACGCGGTTCACCTGAAAGAACACACGTAGGAGAAGTTTCATTTTAAGCATCAGCTCAGTAAAACTTTTAGAAGTACTACCTTATGTATTTAATCACGCCTAAAAAGAAGTGAAGAATTAGTATTCCTACTTACTCCATCCTAACAAAGCTAAACTTTATGCAACATAACCCAGAATTCAAAGCACAGTAAGTCATCAGGACAAGCAATGCTTCCATTTAGCTTAAGGGAGCGCGATACTCTACTCAGTAAATTGATATTTTGATGTGATCTTTTCTGACAATTTCTACTTTACCAGTATATATATTTTTTGATGCCCACTCCTGACCAAATGAAGTGGAATAGTGGAACTGAATCAAAAGATATCTCAAAGTAAAGTTACTTTCAAGCAACTGTACAAAGTTTTGTGCTCTGTGCAACTGGCGCAGACGATTTTGCTTTGTTTTTGAATCAGAGTGATAGCAGGACGTCCAAACAATGACTGACAGCAGCAACAACAACAGCATGCCATGTGTCTTAAAATGATAGTTTGTTAAAAGAAAGACAACAAAGAATTCATATAATTTCTCCAATTAAAATCTTTTAAATCTTTTAATTTTAATATTTTTCAGTTTTAAATATTAACTTTCAGAATTATTTTTTAAAAATCTGTTTTAGAATGAATATTTGACAAAAAAATAAATAAAAATCAATATTTACTCAAAACATGCTAAATCGAAACTCGCGTCACAAGGACAACTTCTGAATTGAAATGGAGGAAAATTGTGGCAGTGATTGTTCCCGATCAGGAAGCAGACAAACTCAAGAGTAAATTTGAAAGTGCAGCGTAGAACTTTTGCAGCAGGAGTTCATCAGAAATTCACCTCTGAGCTGTAAGTTTGAAAGTAAACCCTCAATGGTATCCCAGCATGCATTTGTTTATACTCTTTCCTGCTAGCTTACAGCTCTTAAGAGCCCCAAGCTAACATTAGCTTAGCAAAAAATACAGAAATAAACAGCGAGCAACAATTGGAGCCATGCAGCTGCACTGTTTTGAGCGAGCTCAGTTGAGGAAAATGACGACAATGTATTTGTCTGTAAGTTGACGCATCCGAACTTGAGTGGAGTAGGGAGACTACTCAACACAAAATGAGCTTTTTCAAAATCGTGTGTTTTTAGCTGCTCTTGATCCATCACGATAAGAATAAAGAAATGATCAGAAATGCTGTTTTAATCTTAAATTCTATTATATATCCTATATATTGTAAAAAACATCAAAAACACAATTTTCAATGAAGTGGGTCTTTAAAACTTTACATTTGAATCCTACTATGTTTTTGTTGGACCACATAGTTTAGCCAAGGCTATGCTTATGTAACTTTCATTATAATTGGATTAAAATAGATTGAGTTAGTAAAAACTAACATTTTATTATTGGGGATGAATCCAGTAGAGGTTTAAACAATTTTCCAACCTAAATGGGGAACATCTTTTGTTTTTGGTTTATAAAATGTAGATTTTCCTGTAGAACATTCCCTCCTAAGTGTATTAGAAAACCCAATTAAAGTCCAATGCTTTAAGAACTGAAGCCCACCTGAAGAATGCGATCAAAAGGCTTCAGACCCGCCTGGTCAGCTGGTCCGTCTGGCCGGATCATATTGACAAAAACTCCTTTTTCCAAAAGTCCATCCGAAACGCTGAAGCCGAAGTCTCGGCTGTCCAGGTCTTTCCGTACAGTCACCTGTAAATACGGCTAAAGTTACTCTTTTCCTTAAAATTGTCAGTTCTAAATCCATCAACTAGGTACAAAAAAAAACAAAACATTTATAATTTTTTTTGTATTTTACATTGACACAATCATTGTTATGGTGAATTAGAAATACTAAATGAACCTGGTTGTGTGTCCACCTGATGTGGAAACACTAAACACTCATTGTAACTGCAGGTGTTTAATTTTTCCATTGGATCGGGACGTTTCACCTGTAAAGGAGGGTAGCAGAACCAAACACTTTGAGGAAGACTTTCCATGATATCAAGCACGCTGTGTCAGCTCACAACACCGCTCTGCTCCTCACAGGAAGGCTGTGACATACTCAGCTATTGCTAGGTAAACAGAGCAGCATGAAAGCAGCTGATGACACCAAGGAAATTTCCCAGCATGCATCCCTGATCTCAGAGTTGGCTTGGAGCAGATGGTTAGGTTTTGCCGTTTATATCGTGTTTGTTGTGCTGTCATGTGTGAAAAAAACTGTTTGGACTCACAGATTTCTGTTTTTTCCTCTGAAAATCTCATCTGTTAGTTTTTGATAATTCTTTTTTTCTTATTTATTCTCAGAGTTATGACAGTAAACATTTTCTGAATTTCAAAAACAGCATAATGTCCATTAACAAAGTGTGATAGTTTCTAGTTTAAAACCACCTTATGAAGCGCCAAAGCTGTGGGGGACACGATCTCTGGAGGGTCCCTTTTGGACGACACCTCTCTGGCGCCGGTCAGCATGCTCAGGCTGCTTTTGTTCTTAGCTTGGATTCCCTCCCTCTTTATGGGACTAATGTCAGAGTGAAACATGGCTTCTTCACAGGTCTTGGTCTCTTCGAGGTACAGACTTAAAGTGCTGCCTGTCATGGATGCCTGAAAGAGGCCAAAAAATGAATCAAATTTCCTTTACGATGATCGTACACATGTAATTCTGTGTACAGAGATTAGCAGCAAAGACACTGAAGAGTATGACAGCAGGTGCATGGCTTGTCTCTTCAGATCTAAAAGCAGATTACACACTGATGATTAACATAATGCTTCATCTGCCATGTCCAACAGCATCCACTTTGTGGATTCATGTGAAGGACAAGACTGATGGAGGAAGGCAGGGAACCACAGACATCTTTCTACCAACCTCCAGCTCCCTGAGAATCTCCGACTGGCCACAGGTCTCCAGGTCCTGCAGAGTCTGGGACCAGAAACTGTCTTCCTTGTTGAAGGCGCCGTGGCTACGAGGTGGGCTGATAAATCTATGACAATGCAGGAACCAGAACATGAGAGCAGCCCAGCAGTCTGAGGGTTGATGCTGCGTACAAAGCAGCATGGGAAATGCAGTTTTTATGGGCTGCCAGGCGGAAGAGTCCCATTGACAACGTCTCAGACTGTTATTTGTCTGTCTTGAAACAGCTCCATTTAATGAGCAAACCACTAGTAAGTCAAGGCCTCAAAGTTCACTACTGAGTCACCACCCCCAGAAAAAAAAAAGGAAGACGGGAACTTGGGAGCATGGGTCATAAAAATTGTGTGAGGAGATACATGTCCGGCGTTCGGGTTCTTTCAGGTGAGATAGGTTTTGGAACGTGGCAACAGAAAAAGATGCATCTATGTGAAACACCAAAGAGCTGGTTGGCAGTTAGTAAAGCAGATGAGAGAGAGAATACCTGAGAAAGGAAAAAAAAGACACAAGACAGTTTGGAAAAATAAGAAAACACACAACAGAAAGAAATGATTACAAAGATGAGGTTTGATTTTCTCTACAGTTAAAAAAGAATGTAAAAGAAAAATGAATCATCTTTGTTGTTACACCTAATACAGTAATGGTCAGAGGATCTCGAAACTTTAAATCAGGACTTTTTTAGTGGTTTAAGATATTTAATACTCTTATTGTAGGGTTTTTTTTGCATGATTCAGTTTAAAATGACTAAATAATATTTGATATCATAATTCAATTTAAATTTGTAGCTTCTGTAATGCAAAAACTGACTCCTAAAATAGAAGAAAGACTCTTGCTTCAAGAAAATTTGTCTTGCAAAAATAATAATAATAATATTTTCAAGAAAGTTTTTCAATAGAAAACATTTTTCTTAGTGTCTAGAATATTTTTGGCATACAGAACATTTGTCAATGGGAAAAGAATAGTTGACTTATTTCTAGGAGGCCTGTTTTTGTTGTGTACAATGACCAGAAGCTCCATAAAAATATACTGAAGGTCTTTAAATTTTGGACTTTAAAAAGAATTTAAAAAAATCCTAATTTACAGAAACAAACATTTTTAACCAGTTCAGCCTTCAGAATCAAAGTAACCTCAGAAAGCACTTAGAAGTGGATGAACTGAACTCTATGTCGGGGTTAAGCTGCACCCTCAGCTTCTTACTCATCAAATAGGTGCCACATCATAGTTTGTGACATAATTTTATTGACAACATAAAATGACAAATTTTTACAGTCTTTTATCAACTACCTAGAAGTCTTTGAAGTAGATAAATGACAATGACCTTATTTTAATTTTCAAGAAAAAGATACTGCTGCTTTTGCTTCATATTTAGATCCACAACTCCGTGTTAATGACGACTTTTGATCTTCGTTTGACAATCATGACTTTATCTTCAGGAAGTTTAAAGCACTGATCTGACCAAGACTGTATCACTTCAACAGAATTATGAAAAAAAACAAAAATCAAAAAGATTATCACCGATAATAAAATAGTGATGATACATAGCTTCCATTTGCAAACAGATGTAAAATAAAATAAGAAATGAAGAAAGAATAAAGTAAAATGTCAGGACATGAGAGAAAGAACTGGAAGTGTGTTCCAACAAGCTAAGATACACACACACATAAAGTGACTTTAAAAACTGGCATTTTACCTCATGGTATTTATTTGATTGGTTTGATGAAGAGAAAGACTTTACCTGTATAACTCAACTGCAGTACAACAAGATTGTTTTCAAAATTGTTTTTCATAAATTTAAACAAATGATTCTTGAAATTCACTTAAAAGTTTGAGGTCATTTAGAAATTCCCTTACTTTTTTATCAATGAAGATAACTTCAAACTATTTAAAAATACTCTATTATAAATCCAGTAAATCATTAAAAAAATATTCTAGCTCCAAATGCCTGGTTTTTGGTGCATTATCTACATAGGAGAATAGAAGCCCATTTCCAGCAACCAGAACACTGGTGTGTACCACTCTCTTTAGAGAACAGCACAAACAGGCTCTAAGCAGAGTAGAAAGAGAAGTGAAGGGCCCTGCAGGACAAGTGAGTAAAAATATAAATACATTAAGTCTCCAGTGTGAGAAATAGACGCCTCACAGGTCCTCAACTGTCCGCTTCATTAAATAGTACCCATAAAACACCAGCGTCAACACAGAAAGTTAAAGGAAATTTTTCGTTTCTTGGTATTTTCTCTCATGGGATGTTTTTTATTTTTAAGAACAACTACAGACTGTTGAGTTTCACGGGAAAGTTCTCTTTTTTGGCCATTTTGAACGTTTAATCAACCCAAGAAATGTGATCATCCAGATACTCAACCTAATCAAAAACAGGTCTTAAAGCTTCTCTAACCAGCCAAACCGTTTTAAGCAGTGTTGATATGATCACACAATATTTTTCTAATCATCTGTTAGCCTTCTGACACAATGAGGAAACACACTGTACCATTAGAACTCTGGAGTGATAGTTGCTAGAAATGGGCTTCTAGTCAGTAATGCGACAAAAACCAGACATTTGCCTCTAGATTCGTTTTTTTTAAATCATTTAACACATTAATAATGCATAAAGTGTTTTTCCGATTAGCTCAAAGTTATCTTCATTTAAAAAAAAAAAAAGAAAAATTACTTTTCTTTCAAGAATAGGAACATTTCAGTGACTCCAAACTTTTAAACGGTCGTGTATTTGAAAGATTCTGAAACTAAAACTTTAGCAAATGGACATAATCAGACTTGAGGTGGATGAATGGATGAGTCAAATCTGACACCAAACAAAGCCCGCTTCACAAGTGAGGCTTTTTTGGAACACACTTCGAGCACTCACCCAGGTATCTTGTCCCACTCGTCTTCAGTGAATCTTCCATCGTACAGGCCTGTGCGGTGGCCAAAGCCAGCAGAGCTGGAAGTAGTGTGCTTCCTGGGCGTTGGCCGTCTCCACTCAGGCGGATTCAGCAATAAATCCGAAGCTTTGTGAAGATATGTCCCTAAAATTAAAGAACACAAAAAAGTAAATCTCTACCATCACTTCAGTAGGTGGGCGTGTCGTTTTCCTGCAGTGGATCTCACCTTGGCTAATGTAGCCTGCATCAAACCCTGAGCTATCCCAGGAGCTCATGGCAGAGTCAATACTGGGCACAGTGGCGGAGTAAATCTCGGAGAATTTGCTGGTCTTTTGGGAGTCTGTCAGTTCATCATCAGGGTCACTTAAAAACCCAGCTTCTCTCTCTGGGAGATGCAGTCTTTCAGACTCTGAGGAAAAAAATGAAAAAAACAGTTCATTAAGGTGGAAATGTACATAAAGTAGGGCTAAAATTCAATAAAAATGTGTCTTGGGTGGAAATATTAATATAATGTAAAACTAAAACTGAATTTATTTGTAATGTGATTTATTTTTGCTTTTGTTTCAGTCCTAAACGGCAGTCTTCGTCTGTTAGAGTCTGAATAACACGTTTTACGGTCAGCCTGCTTCTTGATCTTCAGGGTGACGGACTCTCCGGCCATCTGCAGCAGATGGATGGCCTCACTCAGTGGCTTTCCTTTCAGGCTGACCCCATTGATGGCCAGGACTCGGTCCCCTATGTGGATGGCCCCGGTCCTGCAGAGTTAAAAAAGACAGATACCAGACAGTACCAACTTGTGGGCTGGAAAGCTGTCAGGGTGCCAGCACGCTGATCAAGACAAGAACAAAGAGGGGCCTTGTTGTAGAACAGTTATTGTTTACATTCCGTTTATGTTAAGTTCTAGTTTTTGGGCGGTTCAGTTTGTCATCTTCTAACTCAACTTCTCTCACCTCTCAGCCAGACCTTTTTTAGTGAGGCCAGAAATGACAATTGGGTCAAAAGGTTCCTCTGTGCCAGAAATCGTGATCCCCAGAGGTCCGTTATATCTCTTCAGCTCCACAGTGTAAATGATGGAGCCCGACATCTCCAACTCATCTGCAGCACAATAGAGTAGACGGCAGAAACTTAAAAGGACTCAGCAAAAAATGTAAACAAAAAAAAAAGCATTGGAATTTCTTACGTATCCCTAAACTTAAAGATGGAAATTTCCACCAAAGCATCTGTTCTTCCTCTGTATCTTGAGTAAGCAGCTCAGCCCTCATACGGGTGAGCTCTTTCTAGAGAACACTACTTTCTCTCATAAATCAAGAGTGACAAACATGAAATCTGAAACTAGTTGAACGTGCAGGAGATTTCAAAAAGATAGGATTATGACGATCTAAAGATAAAAATGTTTTTCTAAAGAGTGCACAAGTTGATTAAAGTGCACCAAAAATGTTGGCATCTAAAATGTCTTTATTATTATTTCACCTAGGTGTCTTAAATTCACTGGTTGTGTGATCATATTCATTAAAAGAAGCAACATTTAACCATAAATACCTATTTTACCCCTTTTTAAGCAGCTGGTGTAGAACAATAACAAAAAAATAAAATAAAATAATGGTTTTACACTAAAATAATTTTATTTAAAGGTAAGAATGTTGGAATAAAACATGATTTATAAACGTTTAATCGTTCAGAATCTGAACTCTGAAAAACTCTAAATATAAATCTTTGTTTTGTGTGAAAAATGTCCCCCCTCTATTTCTTTTATACTGTGATTGGGGTGTGTACCAATGTTGTCCTCGTCCTTCTGGATCCTCAGTTTGACCATGTCTTCGGCCTGCTGTAGAACGTGCATGGCGTCATCTATGGTGCAGTTCTCCAGACGCACAGAGTCGATGGCCAGCAGTCTGTCTCCGGGCTCCAGAGTGCCCGTTCTATCAGACACAAGAGCAAAAGGATCACAACTATGAACTGGGAGCTGAGAGCGGCTTCTCCTGACTCATCACCAGAATCCTATTAGCCTTACTTCTCAGTGGGATTCATGGGGGTGACCGTAACCTTTCCCTAAACCTTATCAACACTGAGCCCTTCTGAAACATAGTTGCCCCACTGATCTACTTTTGATAGCTCAATCCTATTAGGCTATTGTTACATCGCAGATCTGTTTTCGTCTTCATAATTACATACATCACTGGTAGACCTATAAAACTTGGTTTAGATCTGTTTTTATGCAAATGATGCTTACCTGTGTGCTATGCTTCCCTTTCTGATGTCAGAGATGATGAGAGGTTTGCCAGGTTTCTTACTCGCTGACATAAGAAAACAAAAGCAGATTTTGGTGACAGAAGCGTGATAAAAGTCATTCAAACAATCCTTTCAGAGTTTCATTTCTTTGTGTTTCAGCTATCATGCTTAATCTCCTGATAGTATTATTTTTCCAGGAGCAGCTGGAGCAGAACGATTATTGATGAATGTTGGTACAGACCGGCATTATTTAGAGGTAATGAGCTATGGGCCTTCATGTTTTTACAAGCCTGTGTTTAACGCATCACTGAACAGATTGAGAGGAAATTTACAGCAGCAGCACCATCGTGCAACGCCGCCCCCTGCTGGAAGTGTCTGGACTTACAGTTGATGGTGATGCCCAGCTCCACTCCTCTCCGTTTGGGGAGTTTCACATGGAAGGTGCCGCTGCTCGGAACCACCGACTCTGAACCAGATTTAGGACCAAAAGTTACAGGATGACACAGAAATGTAAAATAGGAATGATGGCTTTGGAATGATACCTGCTACATCAAACTCCACCTCCACTGTGACCTTATTGGACAGAGCGGAGTCTCTGAGGAGCTGATGAGCTTCCTCCAAAGTACCGTCTTCAGTCAGGATGCCATTGATGGACAACACCCTGTCTCCTACCTGCAGCAGACCACATCTTCGCATAGAAAAACACAAGGACATTAAATCAAACAAATTGACAATGATAAAACTTTGTATTTTATCAATTTTTTTGTTATTTTTTTGGGGGGAATATTTACCTTTTTAAAGATTTTATGTGGAACAGTTTCAGTTTTCAGATCAAACTTCAGTCTGGCTCAATGATGAGCTAACGTGACAATTTTACTAGCTTTTGATTTTAATAATATCCGCATCATTTTTTACAATTAATATGTTTAGTAAAGATAATGTTACAGAAAAGAAAAGGTCTATAATAAAGCACTAGATGCGTCGTCTTCAGCATGTGTCAAGGTCAAGGCCCGGAGGGCAATTATTTTATTATTTTTAATGATCTGATGTTTTTTTAAGCTTATTTCTTACTTGTATGATTTTGACAAAATATATATTTTGAGGAGAGTAATATATTGAAGTTATTAGCCCTTTGACACCTGAGGTGTCGATGGTGACACTTCAACACAAAATCTTAAACATATTACAACTTCTTAACCGTTAACACGATCGACGTAACTCCAGTAGATTTTGAAGGAGCTTCAAGTTGAGGTTTTACATTAACTTATTCTGGAATCATTTTACTGCCTGTTTTATTCATAGTAAAGGTGAAAAGTTACATTTTTAAAGTTTTAAAAATTCAGTTTTTGTATGTTCAATAAAAGTTTATCCTGTTCAGCCTGCGACCTAAGGTGTGCTGTGGATTTTGGCCCCCTGTGTGATTGAGTTTGACTCCCCTGGTCTACAGCATTACATCGACTACTTCACTGCACCTAAAAACAAGGCAAAATTCATAAAATTTGAACAATTTTCTTTAAAAAAGCAACAAAAAAAGTAACAAAAATGAATTCTTATTTTACAAATAAAATTATAGTCACCAAAACTGGATTTCTTATTTCATTATGGAAAATTTTAACTCCTCGACTCCTGTTGATGCAAATATGCATTAAACCACTTTGACTTTAAAATGACCTTAATTTGCCTGAAAGCAGAAACAATTTTATTTTTTTTATCTATTTGAAATTTCCAACAACTGATTTAGTCCCAGAATTACACCAGTGACTGATCAGTGAAGCCACCCAGCCCAAACACAAGGAAGAAGCTTCAGTCTTGTAAGTTCTTATTTATCTCGTCCTAACTAGGAAAATGTGGTCCTGGGTTGGAAATTGCTTGTTCAGCTTATCCTAATCCCCCCACATAAATTCCACTTTTCTGCATCTTTTTGAACTGTGCACGCTAACACTGAGGGACTGTCAGCTGATATTAACTCAGTGACCAAAGCAGCTCATTAACCTTGTGTGGAGACTGAGGCACCAACATCACAGCCTGCTGATGTACTTGAGTCACTCCTGTCTAAACTGCTGCTGAACTAATAATGCAAGAGGACCCGGGGGAAACGCCCTCTCTGCTGCCGCACACACATCATTAATCTTGCACGACAGTTAAAACATCGTGAATTTGCATCCGTGTGAATCCGTATACTGTAGTCGTAACCAATGGAAGCAAAACGCAAGCAGATGCATCAACGGGTTACAGTTATTTTAAGAACACACTCATGCTACTACAGAGAACCCAGGATAGATTCAAATCAGAGCTCAGTTAGGAGAAATGTTCCAAGTGTTTCAGACAAATGGTGCCTTTACTGACCGATTATACTGTCCCTACAGAAATCTACCAGGAACACAGCTGTGACATACAGGTTAAAAACAAAGTGTGAGTTCTGAATAGATCTGATTTTTATTGGCACATTTATCCGTCCAAATTGACACACAGCTCCCTTTAAAAATCAGCAGTTTCCTTTTTAAAATCACATTTTTTAAGCCTGAGTTGACACAGATGCAGCTTTAGACACCAATTCTCTACCAATACTCAATTTATATACTGGTTGATTTTTTTTTTTAAATGAGAAAATACATTTTTATCCCACATTTGATAAGTACGGTGGCCCTAAAGTGCAAATTACATCAACAAATCACTCAACGCAAAAGCATTTTAAAGATCACAACGACATTTAAGAAATCAGAAAAAAGAAAAGAAAAAAAACACATTCCGGTATATATATTTTAAAAAACAAAAGTAATTTCACGAAAAAAATAAAATCTTAAGAAACAAAACAATAAGACACCAGAAAAGGTATGGAATATTGTGGATGATGATATCCAATATTGCTTCATAATAACTTTCAGCTTAAATGATGGATAAATGTCATCATCCAATCAGTGATATCCTGTAGCTCCTCCCTTTATGGTTTCTTGTTATGTTATTTTTTTTTTACATTTCCTTTCGATTTACTGTATGTTGTTTATTTTTTATATTTTGGTTTTTTATTTTTTATTTCTAAAATAAAATGTTTTTAATTCATTTTGCTTTTTTAATTGTCGTTGTGATCTTTTTTGCATCATGGGATTTTTGCACTTTAGAGCCACCGTAGACACTAGATGAAATGCTTTCAGCGAACAGTAAATACATGATGCTCCCAATGCCAGAATAATGTCTGCCTTTATTACCCACTGCTGTGTTGAAGGTAATTAAATGTACTGTATTTTCTTTTTCCATTTTGCAGCTGAGTAAATGATCAAAGCAGCACCATGAGGTTCCCCCCCTGCATCATCTGGCTTCGCTTGTTAGATCTCATTGTGTTACCTCTCGGCTGGACTGTCAGGTTCAATGAAACGGATGACTGGGGGAGCGGAGAGCGTTTCTGTGGCAAAGACTCCCCCCTGCAGCTGGAGCCCAAAACCTGTGAGCGGATCCCCCTTCAGGACCACTTCGCTTGTTTCCACGTGATAAATCTGACCCCCTGGCCCCACCGAACTGGACGCCAGCGACACTGAGATAAATCAGGGGAGGAGAAGAAAAAACAGACGGATGAAGAGATTAATATGGAGGTTTAAGGAAATGTAGTGGAGCGAGGGGAGAATGTTTTGCCCCCTGACATGGGAATGAGTCATGGCTGCGTTTACGTCACCAATCGGTCACATTTTTTGCACTTAAAAATAAAATAAGGCTCATAGAAAAGGGAATAAATGGAAATATGATCCAATTATCTACTATTCATATTAGGATTCCTGCAGGAACAGGTAATCTAAACCAACAGGAAGAGGTTTCCTCATACATGAGCTTTTGTGGTCCTTCTTCCTGTTCCTCCTCTTGCCGGTGGAGCTGCGAGGGCTGGTGGGCGTGATTGGAGGGATGGGGCAGGGCAGCGTGTTACTCCCCTGGCTGCTGAAGCCTGAGGTGGCTGTGGAGGAAGGGGAGAAGCCACCGCCCACCAGAGCTGAGAGGAAGACAGAGGGATGGAACGTGGAGAGCATCAACTGGAGAGCAGGAGCACGCAAAGTTAAATTTGGTAACGAGCATCAGTGCAAACCTTTTGATGGAACAAGCGTGCTGATTAAAAGACTTCTGCTCTGGTGTGTCGCCAGCAGCAGCGCTGTCACAAGTGATAACTTACATTTGCAGTGGTCCTGCTGGTTGTGTGGGTGGCTTGGGCTGCTCCATGTCTTGCTGTGGCTTGCATGTGGGGGATGGCAGTAGTTGCTGCTTTGGTCCCAGTGATGGCTGCTTTTTTGCACTTTTACTGGAGAAGCAGAGAGGAAAATGTGTTAAGGGGAAAAAAAAAACCCTACAACTTCTCTGCAAGGCAATTTTTGAGCCGTATCCATTAAATCACAGTTTGATCTCTGAGTCTAAGTTGGCACCACACATCCAGTGCCTTGGAGGAAGATTGGGAGTGGAGTAATAGATATTTAATGTCTTTGTCATGGTACGTTAAATGACATCCTATGAGTTGATGTGCTTCTGAGAGTGAGTCAGGCACACAGAATGGTGCAGGAAATGAACAAGAAAGAAATCTTACTTTTGCTAGCAAGCCTCCAAAACATAGACTGCAAATTAAAAACCATTTTTATCATTTCATTTTCAAAAGAGCCAACGGGGGCAAAAACTGTGGGGGTAAGCTGATTGTCGGCCATGATAGTGATTGCTGGGAGGCCCGTGGTTTGTCCTTGATTGGGTGCAGCTGAAAGCTTAATTGGTTTTGATGGAGTCTTTGCATCAAACTGCCTGTGCTGATGCGTCCTTTCAAAATAAAATAATTAAAAAAATAAACAGAGATTGTCAATAAAGTTTTTTTTAGTCACAAATAGATTTAATAAAATAATGGAATATTTTTTTAGAGATTTTTTTTAACTGATTAATATTATACTTTCAACCAGATTTATGCAACTGTTTCTCATTGAATGTCACATTAATTGTCTTGTTTAATACAAATATTTAATTACGATCAACTACCTTAAATGGATCTTGAAGAGAGTTTAATCCATTAATCTGGAATGTTTGCCAGACTTCAGCAATCGAGTTAAAACCAACCATATGTGCTCTGCAGAACTCCTGACCCCAAAAGCAGACAGTTGGCATTTAGATCAAAGTTACCTGAATAATTCTGTCCCTTCCAGCGTATTTGAAGCTCACTTTAGTGTGCTTTCTAACCAAAAGCGGCAGAAAATCAGTGATTTCTTCTTCTTTCAGATTATTTTTTATGACATTCCCAGAGCAGATTAAACAAACCAGATTAAATAATAAGATCCAGACTCTGCTTTTTTTTCTTTTAGTATTCATTGATCCGTTTCACAACACTGGGCAAAAACAACAAACAGAAATAAAGAGAATACTCAACGTAGTTGGGAGTCAACTCGATTTAATTTCCTTTTTTTGATGTTATGATTCATCCTGCGCCTCCATCAAAGTGCTCCTGCAGCTGCTGACCCAGAAATAAGTCTAGGAAAGTGGTAAGAACATGATCTCTGACAGAGTTGGGGTGTGTGTGTCCGTGTGTGTGTAGCTTGTTTGTATGCAAAAGAGACCGAGCCTGCGTTCAAAGCCAAAGGGATGGATGCCGACGGGTGCGGCGTGAACGTACAAACACACCAACGTGGATCCGGAGTGCACAGAGAAAGGAAGCTGGGAGGCAGCCATGCACTTTCCAGCCGTTAGGTAAAGAGAAAGCTACCAGCAGACACAATACATATGGTGACAAGAACATTTCAAGAAACAAGCCACACATTGATGTGGAGTTAAAACTAAAACATCAATAATCTTGGAATTGTAATCTCTACTCTAACTACTTTGATGTTTTTTAGAAAATTTAACCCAGTAATGTGTATTTTCTTTTTTGGAATATCTAACAATTCCAGAGTCTTTCTTTATTATCTCATATTTTATTTCACGTTTTAGATGTAAATAGAAAAAAATCACCCAATTTTATTCCAAGTTTTATAGTTTTTGAAAAATAACAAACAAAAAAGTTTAAAGCACTACATACAATATGGTATTTTATTCCATTAATAGGAATAATGTGCTGCTAATACATCATCATCCATGACTTTGAGCACCAAAATAGATGTAGTACTGCAGCTGCTACATGAGCATTTCAAAGCAACATGGCCTCCATCATTTTTTCTCTGGTGGTAAAGAGTCAACACAGCAGCCATGATTTTTTTTTTTTTTTTTTTAAAAAGTTCACCTCAGGGTCAGTTTGAACATTCAAACAGCAAAGAGTTGAATCTTGAGCAGCATCAACGTTAAATTCATGTAACTAGACTTACAAAAAATCCCTCTTATAGGTTTGCAGGATGAAAAATACACAAAAAGTCCTCCAAAATCATACATTTATTTGCTTTTTTTTTTACTTCTGATCTGAAAACTATTATTTTCTCTTACAAAATATGTTTTTTTAATGCAAACCTGCAGGACTTACCTGCATCTTGTGCTCTAATGGGAAGCCTGCTCTGATGGGCGGGAAGAATCTCGAGTTTGACAGCTTCAGAGGTATTGGCGAGTAGCTGTGTTGCCTCCATCAGGGAGCAGTGCTCTGTGCCAGTTCCATCTATAGAAAGGAGGATGTCCCCCACATGCAGCGCTCCACACCTGACCATGACGCGCACACAGAGACCTGCTCGGTCAGGAGGGACTCTATCCAATGACGTGCATCTACAAACTGTTTACTTCACCTTTCCACCACACTGGCTGGCTTTATCTTGTCAATAACAATAACTTGTTTGTTCTTGTATATGGCTGTGGTGAGGCTGATGCCCAGACTGGCTGAGGAACCCTTCACTATCTCCACCAGCAGAGGGCCTGAGGCCTGCTGCACCGCTTCTGAGGGAGACAACACACACACATTGTAAATGATGGAGGTCAACAGGGTTACAGAACACAGCCAAAAGCTACCAATGCCCCTTTTACAGTCTTAGCACACAACAAAAACCGTCATAAAGATGAACTCAAACTGCTTCTCGTAGTTTCACTACTCTCAGTTGTAAAAGTTTTTACTTTTGGTTAAAAAAAAATTCAAAGGAGTCAGTTTTTCTTCTAAAGCTCATTTTAAAATGAATTATAATTTACAACTTTAACGAATATGAAATATAACGCAGACTAACAATATAACATCTTGTCTTATTGTTATTTTTAGCAGTAATTTAAATGCAACTTTTGAAGAAACAGTTCAGGTTGATTTATTCTTTGTTCTTGATTTCTACATAATTTTTTTGCATCCTTCTGACCCTTTGAAGATGTGATCAAATCAATGTGAATCTAGTCTTTCTACTTTGATTCTAAATGGCAGAACAACCTTCACATGGTCAGGACTACGTCTCTCTCTTGGAGTAGAGAACCGTTTCCACTCTAATGAGCATTTTGCCTGAACAACTTCCTGTTTCCCTGATTCTCCCTGAAGGTGGCTGTGTGCATTGTGTTGATGGGCTCTGGGACGCCTCGCTTCAGCTTACAGGGAAGAATCTGAGTATCAGACCTGCAAGCTGTTTCAAAACATGTTCTCAGTGAAAATTTGTTGAAACATCATGAAGGATGTTTCATTAATCCTCGCGATTTCCAATCCCATTTGCTACAGTCTGTGTTGTAAAAGAAATGTAAAATATTGCTACAGTTATTGGATCAAAAGAAGCTTTATTTCATAATAGTTAAGTGTAAAAGTTTACTTTTTTAAATGTTTCTTCATTTTGTGGAACTAATTTTGTCACTGTTCACAAAGGAGTTCTACAGGGTTCGGTTTTGGGCCCCTTCCTTTTCATCTCATACATTAATGACCTAGTTCAAAAGATTACTCATGCAAACTTGCATTTCTATGCTGATGACACAGTCATTTATAGTTATGGTTCAACTCTAGTTCAGGCCATTGAAACCCTGCAGAAAGCCTTTTTTATTGTCCAGCATTCACTTACTCACTTAAAATTATTTCTCAATGCGGAAAAGACCAAGTTGATGTTGTTTTCTGATTCCAAAATAGTTCCTGAAGTGTTCCCTGCACCCCTGAAGGAAATGTAGTTCATGAATATAAGTATCTAGGTGTCTGGATTGATGACTCCTATACATGCAAAAGACGTGGACATTGAACGTGCATAGCAAGTTAAACCAGGTCGAACTTTGACCAATCAGAAATTGGGATTTGGTAGTGATGTATGGATGCTGTCCTTTTTCATTTACGGAAGTGCCAAGCATTTGAAAATTGGTCATGGAGGAGAAGTCAATAATTGGGGTTTGTTTCAGGCCATAATTACATAACACCAAGTCTTTTGTGTATCAGAGTAGAACTGCGAAAGAAAAATCTTGAAGCAAGATTCACGAGATTTGCACCGCTTGGACATTTTGCACCAGTCTTGTGTCGGGTAGCGACAGTCCAGTGTGAACGCTTTACACTAAAAGTGCGTTCTTGAATGCGCGGCACATGCGTGTTTTTTTTTTTAAAAGCATCTAACTTTTAGAAAAGGAAGTATCTGGAGACTCTTTTCATGAATGTCGTCTCCCCTTGTGGCATCTCCAGCCCTAACTTTTACATTAATGCAGCCAAACGCCCACACTATTTACCCTCAGAGCAGTACTGTTGTACCATGCGTCCGCACATTCCCTATGTGTGTGGTTGTGGTAGTGTGTGTGTGAGTTTGCTCACCCATGACAGAGACGTCATACTCAATCAGGAACAGAGCTTCCTGGCCGCTCTGCATCAGCATGGTCAAAGCATCAGCGTGCCTCTCTCTGTTCAAAGGCATCCCGTCTATGCTCAACACTCGGTCTCCTGCCTTTAAAGTCCCCTCTCTGGGAAGACACACGAGGAGACAGATCCAGACAATACGCTCTAGTTGACATGTGCACGACGCTCCCACAGCCGCTTAAGCACACATCAGAGTACATGACTGACCAGTGAGCATTTCCTTCCAGGTGAAATGAAATATAAACAAAATAAAAGTCGCTGATGCTGAATTATGTTTGCTTCGGTGCTTTGGCGCTTTTGGTTTTAATCGGGAAAGGCGCAATGTTGCTTCAGGCTCTGGGTGAGCAGTGGCCTTTCTGCTTTAAAGATAGTCTATACGTGTCGCAGCTGCAGTTCCATGCAGCTCAGGAGCAAAAGATCTGAAAACATGCAGCGAAGTAGACTCCAAACCAGTTAATGCATAAATGCCAGTTTGTTCCTCAACAGCAATTTGTTAGGAAGTATTATGTGCAACATAGAAACGGGCAAATAAAGACATGGTCCATATTCTACACACTAGTCTCCACCTGCATACCTGTCAGCAGGACCTCCAGGCCTGACACTGGTAACTATCAAAGGTCGTGACCTCCGCCAGTCTTCGTGGAAGCCCCCTAAATCCCACAAAAAAAACACAAATTAGTAAAAAAAAAAAAAAAAAAGTCCCACTAGTATTATATTGAGATATTTTCATAAAATAATTGATCTTCTTTAATGTTGTATTAACCTACCCCTCATGACAAACCCAAAGCTGTTCCCCTCCTTGTGTAAACAGACCTCAATGGTTTTGGTTACGACTCCTGAAGGTGCCTGGACTGAGAGCAAACAGAGGAAATGACCGAACAAAAACACAAATTAAAACAAGTAAATGTAAGAAAGACGTGAGAGAAACAGAAGCAGAAAAAAGACAGACAAAATAATAAAAAAAACAAAAGTTAAGCCTTATATAAATCAGTTTATGCAAGTTCTTCTCTTACAACTAATTATATTAAGAAAATAAGAAAATTAAAGTAGCTACATACAGAATATTTCGTTTGGAATGCTAGAAGCTTGTTAAATGTAATGGCATTACAATTTCTCAAACCCTAACAGGCGATTTGTTTCAGAAATACCTAGAGCTGCGATGTAATATCTACAAGGTTAGGAACTTTTGATTAGATATGCTTTTTTTTTTCCTTTTTTAATTTGGTCAATAAAGTCATTCTGTTTCTTAAGTGGATAGCAGTCATGAATCTTTTTGTGCATTTAAGAAGTTCTGCAAAAGCATTTTTTCCTTCATATTTTCCTCAAGAATTTCCTAAAATATACACTTTCTTCAACAAAATCTCAATTAAGCACATTTACAGAACATTGGAGCAAAGTTGTGGCCTAATGAGACGTCCTAGGACTTATGCTGGATGTCTTCAAGAAATCCTGTGTTAGAGAATGGAACGACAAAATGAGGACATTTGCTCATGAGGACATCCTATCAGGTTTTATTTCTTATTTTTTGGTCTTTATTCATCAGAGCACATGTGAACCTACCACAGGAAGGCAGCTCGTACTCCACTTCCAGCACAACGCGTTCCCCAATGTTCTTCAGCAAGCTGATGATCTCGTCGTGCCGGAGCTTTGACAGGTTGATGCCATTCACAGACTTTATGTAGTCCCCTACATTCAGCTGGTCACTTCTGCAAGAAATTATGAAGAAAAAAGCTACAGGTAACCCATTGATTACACTGATTAGTGCACAAGACAGAACCCTTAGAACCCCTGGTGTCTATTCATACTAAATAGTAATATTTTAGGTATTTTTTAATAGTCAATCCAATGAAAATTGTGTTTTTGGTGTTTTTAACAGGTTCTTGTGGGATTTTTCTCATTTATAAAGAAAATTAGCTCAAAATGGTATTTCTGAGTATTCATTTATACAATATGTTGCGAATAAGGAGCAGGAAAAGCTCGTAGTCGTGACATAGCTCCTTTTTAATATGTCCACTTGCAGACAAATAGATCCATGTTTGTCTGCTTTTTCCTCGTCCGAGTTGTAATCTGGCTCAAAACTCTACAGATAGTTAGCGCCAATATTGCTCACATTTTCTGTTCCAACAATATTGTTAGGTTGGGGCTGTGAGAGGATGTAAGCTAGCGGGAGAGAGAATAAACAAAAGGATGATGGGAAATGATAGCGGTTCTGCACCAACATTTCCATCCACAACTTGGAAAATTTCTGATGAACTATTTGCTGCTCTGCAGAAATTATGTCCTAGAAAACGACACAAGTTTTTTGATTTTACCTAATAATCCAAAATAATAGACCTCTGGTAACACTTCTAAAATTAATAAAAAAGATTATTTCAGTGGCTATTTAAACATTGTTTAGACTTTCCATATCCTGTGTGGTTAAAATGAGAGTTAATCCAATGACAGACAAGAAAATTGAACCTTTTGCATTAATTAAAGGTGAAACTGGGCTTCTCCTGTAATTCTTAAATAATCCCAAATTAAGACGAAAGGAGAAGATTGCGAGCAAAAATGGCTGAAAGACAGTGTCATGGATGACTGTACGCACTGCCTCCCTTTTGACATTCTGAGTCAACATGTCTCCCACTGCAGAGCTAATTAATTAAATATATATTCTGCCCCTATTGCCCATCTCACCTCTGGGCTATTGTCAATCAGCAGTGACAGCAGACAGAGAGGCATCTAAACCAGAGTAGCCGAGCGTCGTGATGGTGCAGCTTCATCACACAATTCTGTCTGCCTGTTTGTGTCTCCACCCACTAAATTAGGTACGAGCATGAACTCAGCTGTGGGAAGACAAGCTGCTTGGAAGAATTAGCAGTGTTTGTCTTTAAACCTCTTCAGGCTTGACGAGGGAAGGTGTTTTTTTTGGCCAGGATGCTTTCATTGGGGTCTCTGTGATGCACTGGCATGCTGTACCACCCCTCACTCAATCACGTGCTGCGATCGTCGTTAATCCCCGCCCACCCAATCCAAAACAAGATGATGCCAATTCATTTTTAGAGTAGCTACTCCATCAGTACATAATTAAAAAAAAGCTTGTGTTTTTACATGTGTTTTATAAATGATCTGAACTAGCTAAACTTCACAACAACTTTGTTCTCGTGTTACTTTCAATTGACACCAAGCAGATTTATCCCTGACCGTGGTGTAACTTTAAATCACATGCACATAGGTGGGGGTGGAATGAGATGTCTGCACGTTCTGCCATGCTTGCCAAACTGTAAGTAATCACGGAGCACAAATCTCACCTGGCAGCTAGCCCACCTGGCCGTAAGTTTGACACCCTGGGCTTGCCGTCCTTATCTGAGCCTCCAGAGATGGTGAGGCCGAGGCTGCTGCCTTCCCTCTTCATCAGCTCCACCGTGGTCACTCCTCGGTACTCCTCTGCTGGCACACACAGACGCAGCCACAGACTCACACAGTCAGCATCAGCATCTTCTTGACACACTTGTGTTGTCTGAGAAGCAATGCAAGTCTCTTTTTTTTCCTGAATCTTTCACAATCATTTTCGGTGATGCACGGCCATGGAAAACATTTTTTTTCGCCCTCTTGTCCTTTTCTAGTTCTGTCAAACATGTGAGAGCGAGCAAATCTTTATGACTGGGAGAAAGGATGCAGCTGCACCACAGTGCATGCTCAAACTACAACGCTTTCAGCTGAAATTATTTTGCACATTAAAAAGCAGATGTATTTTTAAGTGAATTAGAAAATAAAACAAAAAAATTGATAAGACTTGATGTGGCTAAATCATCAAAGGAATCATTTAGTCATGCTGCCAAGATAGTGCAGGGGTGTGAAATCCCTCTGAATAAAGTGTGCCGAGTGTGCTTTAGTACCTTTGACAGGTATGCCACACAAGCATCTTTTCAGCTTATCTAAGCGCTTATAGCAGAAGAATACACAGCAAAACACAGGAGGCACATGACTTTACATGCACACAAATCTCAAATAAAGATTTGTTGATCCTTATGTTGAGGACCAGGGTGAAATATGCTATGAGTTTTGAGAATAGGTCAGCTAACAAACTAAAATGCAGTGACGCTGGGTTTGATTGTATTGCACCTGAAAGGCTGCGCCTCTGGGATGAATGTGATTGGTCAGTTGTCTCTTTGCCCCCCTTTGAGTATGGTCCTTCATCTGAGGAGACAGCAGCGAAGTGAAGAAGGTTATGTAGGGAAACACTCCAGCAGAACACTAAATACACCTGACTGCCCACTGCAGATCGTGACAGCGGCCCATACTCTGGGCTTCAGCTTGGGCACTGCATTGCTGCCTGAAACCACATCTCTAAGGCATTTAGTGAAACAGAGCAATCAGATTGCACTCGGAGAGCTCAACCGACTTAATGCGTCAAACGCAAAAGATCCTGTGTTGATGCGAGGACCTCTCTCTCTGCAGAAATTATTTAAAAACCATTATTTGATGCATAAACTACAGCACATTTGCTGCAAACTTGATCCACAAAGCATGGCGGGTTTGTCAGAGGAACAGCATGCGGTTAATCGAGTGTTCTCTCATGGAGAGAAAATCATCATTTTCATGTCATGTGCAGCAGCTGCTGAGGAAAGCAATGGGAAATGTTCAATCTGCCCTGCAGAGAATAAGATTTTCTTTTTAAACTTCGCACCCACAGCGAGACCCATCTCTAACACCATCCACAGATTAGCAGAGCCACTGTCAAGCCATCTGAGAGTGAAAGCAGCCGTATCTGCAGTAACAGTGATTAGCATGCCGACTTGGAGCCTCTCTAATCCCGTCCACTGCAGATTACCTTTCTAGCTGTCCAGCAGTGTTTAAAAATCATACAGCAAATTTGAGAAGAGATGCCTCAGGGTCTTACTTCTTCATCAAGTTCCTCTCTGACAGATGCAAAAATGCACAAGTTGTACAATGAAGACCCTTTTTGATAAGCACTGATCCAAAAGTTGGTTTTCTTTTAGATTGTACAACACTGATGAGGTAGATAAGCAAATGAATGGAGGAGTTGGCAGCTTGCACCACACTTAGCAAAAGCACCTTCAAAATGCGCCCTTATCACTCCACTACCACCACCAACAACACAATACTTCAGAGTTGGTAGTAGATGAAAGTGCTACACATACTCACCTCCATCTTGTCATATATGAACGCATTATTCAGGCGCCCATTGTGTCTCTTTTTGATGTTTTGGGTGTCCCCAATTTTTTTTTTTTTTTGATGTGGTGGCTGGTCCCATAAAATCATGCGTGCATAAACCTTGGGACCCAGTACTGGATGCTGAACCAGTACCAGGTTAGGACACTGGTACCGGTCCATGATTAGCGCATTTTATGAGAATTGGACTTGCGTTCCAAATGGGAAGAACCCACTGGCTCCACGGAGCCAAACTCCTGTAAGCTTCTATTGATTAATAAACACCTATTTCGCAGTCAAAATAACTATTTTTGCTTTGTTCCCTTGTTTATTTTCTTGCTAAATCATTTTTTTATTATTTTATTTTTTCCGTGGTGCAAGTTATTCAATTTGTAAACTGTCCAATCAGAGGCCTCGATAAAAGTATGTGGACTAATATTGAAAGTTCGAGTGGTACTACAAGCTCCCTCCTGACTTAACACATTCTCTCTACCAACTTGTCATACATGGACGTATGGTTCAGGCCCCTCTGCATTTCTTTTTGACATTTTGGGTTGAAACTGAGAACTACTTCATGGGTACTGAGTCATACGAAGGACTACCATTCTGAAATAACAAATTTACACAGTTTGTCTTTAGTTATACATTTCTAATAATGAATAATGATACTCCTCTGTGTAAAGACACGGATTTCTCACCATAATAATCAACAATGACAACAAGCTAGGAAATAGATATCAATATTCAGCACTTAATTCATCCCAGGAATTCTTTCATTTTCCGATGATCACTTCATCACTACTTTTCATGGGAAAAATGTCCCATTTTCACTATGTTGTACCATGTTTATCAACTATGTAATATTAAAGACAAATCAAATTACACATTTTTAAACTGATGACCAAATCTGCAGCATTTTTTACATATTTTATGATCTTTGAACCGGAGTAGGTCAGAGGTCACCTAAACTTATCTAAAGTTCATGTATTATCAACATATTTTTAAGACGTTTTTAAATTTAAATCTATGTAAATGTAAGTGTAGTTTAGAGAAAAAATAGCAACTGAATAAAATTGAATTTTAGACGCAGCTCACAAGAGAGTTGTGCTTTTTTTGGAAGAGACCTGCGGGGACCTTGTGTGGTCCTTGGGGGCACCCTGGTGCCCGCGGTGACCCCTGATTGGAAAGAGTGGTTGCCATAGAAACGATGACTCAGACCAAATTGAACCAGTCACTGAAGTGGTCTGGATCGAACATGACAGTATCCATTATCCTAAAAATTAGGTACTGAAATTATTTCATTTGGTTGGAGCCTGAGGTACGTCATTTTTTTTGAGTGACATCACTGTCAGTCAGTCCAGTTCTCATATACCATCAATGATTTTTTTTTTTTTTTTACTTTAAGTTACAAGTTTCTTCTCCACATTTGACTCATGCCCTTAGGGAGTGGTGAGCTGCAGTCACAGGGGCGCTCAGAAACCATTTGGTGGTTTAACCCAACCAAGCTAGCCCCTTAATGCTGAGTGTCAAACAGGGAGGCTCGGGGCAGACACTCTCCCACGAGGTCACTGAGCTGAATTTCTGGATGTGGCATTTGAACTCAACCTACACTCACATGATGAACTGAGACTCTCTTGATAGTCCACCTACACAAACTGGTCCCTGCAAAGACTTCAGACTTCACTGGAATAGACTTGAACATGCTGATGACTACATTGAAGACAGTTTTTCATATTTTAAATTGGCCAAATCTTAAATGTTAGCAATAAGCTCTCTTACACTGAACTCCTCTCATATTGATGGACACTATAGGATCATAGGTGATTTCAATGAAAAAAATCTATAAAACTGAAGAAAAAGTCACTTTTGCTATACTGTTATTGAAAAAATGGAGCAAAGAAAGCAAACATTTTTTGAGACACAGAGCCCAATCTTTTTCCCCACTTTGACGCTCCCCATATCTATCCCGCTGAAGATGAAGCCAGCAGACAGATGAGAGGTACGGCTCCTTCGTCATACCTTCACTGACCTGAAAACTTTCATCAGCCCTGGGATACAAGGAATGAAAAAGAAGAACCTAGCCTTCACGTGCACACAGCTGCATGAGTCACCTCTCAAGCAAAAGCCTCATCTCCTTCAGACACGGATGTCATGGTGATGTACACTTGATACACATGGTATTTCACTCGTGTGCGTTTCACTCCCGTTTGCACAAACAGCATGTTTGGTAACTTTGAGGCACAGACCCACATAGTGAATGACACATCCCAAACACATTAAACTGGGCAAAAGCCTTGCATCCACGCAGGCTCCCGCAGGCCCTGACAGTCCAGCAGCTGTCATCGCTGTCAAAAGGCAACATTAGCTTTGGGTTACGCATACCCAATGCTCTGCACGTGACTGAACGCTACAGTTCCATCAAGCTGTCTGCCAGCCATCCTCCTCCAGCTTAAAATAATCACTCACCCTGAGAGGAAGGGTCAGGATGAAGCTGATTATAAGCAGCCCCAACAATGAACATGCAAATGTGAGAAAATATGAAACTGGAGTTTCCTGCAAAATAATGGGATTTGTAGAGTGTGCAAACGTGGACGTCTTTCTCGCTGAATAAATACATGAGGAGTTAATTAACTCCACATTGAAATCAGGGCACTTTATCTCATCCTGCTCACATCCAATCAGAATGTGGGCTAAATATGGAGGCAGAGCCTTCAATGAAATCATGAAGCTATTTTTACTTTTAGTTTTTTTTCACCAACATTTCTCTTTCAAACTCTGCATGCAGATTCCACAAATTCATTCCGGATAAAGAGATGGGAACAGGTGCCCCTCAGAGGAATGACACATTCAAGGGATAAGCGTCTTTTTATAGGTGATCGGGGAAGTCGTGCTGCTCGTCTTACTCCCAAAGATCAAAGTGGGGGTGCTCTTACCGATGCTGTTTTTGGTGTCTCTCCTCAAACCACACAGCATGGCTGGAAAGCTGACTTGTGGAGGGCAGAGAACTGCGATTCCACCTGAAGAAGATCTCAGGCGCTCAGACAACCAGAACTCATCATCTCTGTTTCTTCACTCCTGTGCTACGAGTCCAACATTTTGCTTCAACCCTTCGACCGTCTGGAGCTACAGAAGGAAAATATAGGTTTTTAGAAAGTCTGAGCTAAAGGGATGAGTCCTTTTGGTCGTCAACATCTATCCTGAGAGGCTTCAGAAACTCCAAAGAAGGTGGAAAGGTGGCATTTCCCTGTGACCCGTTTCAAAGCTTTCCTCACAAATCGCTGGTCTGCTTCACAGAGATGTTCTGAAAGGCTGTCCCTACACTCACATGAGCTCTAACCCTTTCCTCTGTCTCTCTGTTTGCTCCCGCTCTCCTCCTCCCTGCCAGAGGGGCTCAGTGAGGCAGGCACACACGATAGTCACTCCACCCCCCCTTCACACATACACACTCCTCACCCATTTCTCAACAAGTCAAACACATCCTCAAACCCACCCACACGTGCACGACTCACACACCCAGATTAGATGTGACAAAACAGCCCAGCTCCACGTTTTGAACGCTGGGCACAATTAACACCACCTGCACACTCACTGACAGCCTCAGTATCATCGCCTTTCTTTTTTTTCCAACATAACCTGTATGGAGCTGGTATCTACACAATTATAAGCTCTCACACACACACAAAAACGCACACAATGGAAAATGCATCTGCCAGATTCCAACGCATGAGCTGTGTCTGTGTGCTATGCAAAGGTGAAACATTTACATAAAGGTCATGAGGAGGAAAGAATCCAGGCGACTTTTTCGTGAAACAAGATTATCTTTTCCAAAGACCTCAAATGTAACAATTTAACTTTTAACTTAAAAGTAATCATTGGGGATTTTTTAAAGCAATTGTAAAAGGAGAGTGTATTTTCAAGGTGAATCAGTATATTGCAGATTGAACTTACAACTAAAACATGAATTTGAATGATGACACCAAATTAAGGAACGTTTTATTAAAATAGAATAGACTGAGCTTTTATTAAAAAAAATGGAAGAGTCATAAATGGTAATTGTTATATTAAAAGGGGCTTTTTAACTGCATTGTCAATTCAGAATTGCAATTTGAAATATAGAAGGAAAAACCTTTTTAATATTTCGTTAACACCCTATGATTTATTTTTGCAGTAAGTGACATTTTTGTCACTAATGTTCCAGTTTTTTTTCTGTTTTTCACTGCTGCAGTGACTATTTTGATCAGATGTAGAAGGGATTCTTTGTTTGTTCATCTTCGTTATGTTCTTTTGCTTTTGCAATTACTAAAATATCACTTTAGTTTTACAACAGATGCTCAGAGATGCTGTGCTCATCTACCTTCTGAACCCTGGCTAAGCTGGAAGGACAAGCAAAATTTTAGGATTTTTTTGGGTCTTTCTCTTCTTTTACTGCTACAGCTTCATTTTAGTGATGGATATTCCAGTATTTTTGTGTTTTTATATTGTTTTCCTGTCCTCTGAGACCTCAACAAGTGAAAGTAGATGGTCCTCCTGCTGCCTGAACACATTAATCATCATTTCCTCAAAAGTTCTTGAACATTTTAATCAGAATCAAAAGATAGTTCATGCACACTTATGTGACCACTTTGTACAAACGTATGATAACAGAAACTTTCCATGTTATCTACTGTTGCATGCAGCAAATTTAGATAATTTCCTCTGAGAATTTTATCCCTATTACCCCACTTCCAGTACGTACAGGTTTAGTCTTTCAGAGCGAAACTAATTAATTTCCAAGTGAAATGAAAAGAATTGTAAAATGGAACAGTGTGTTGGACCAGTAAAAACCTCAGGGATCAGGTTGAAAAATACCAAATGATTTGAGACAGGAGGTATGTTGCACTGGCAATATATTGATTTAGCTTTTTTATTTTGATTTTTGCTGGAGGTTTAGACTATTTTAATTCAGTTTTTTTAATGAACATAGAAAGAGGTGGCATTTTAAAGGTTAAGGAGGCAGCCATACAGATTCAAGAAAGGGAAGGGCGACTGTTGAAGTTAATGGATTATGAAGTAACAAAAGACCTTTCATGTTTCTGATGAGTCTCCATTTCTGCTGCAACATTCGGATGGTCGGGTCAGAATTTGGCATCAGCAACATGAAAGCTCGTAGTAACGGTTCAGGCTGGTGATGGTGGTGTAATGGTGTGGAGAATGGTGATGTGCAGACGATAAATCTGCAGCAACTGTGTGATGCTATCATGTCAATCTGGACCAAACTCTCTGAGGGATGTTTCCAGTAGTTTGTTAAATCTATGCCACCAAGGATTGAGGCAGTTCTGAAGGCAAAAGAGGATCCAACCCGGTACTAGCAGCATGTACTTAATGACCAGTGAGTGTATTTACTGATATTATATTATAAAAAAGAATAAAAGCTACAAGATATGTCTGTATCTGGGAAGCCTTTCAAAAGTTTAACTTGAACCTGCTTGAAGGGACTGGAAAGTGTCCAAAAGACCAATAATGCATTTTTTACACGAATGACTGCAGACACAAACTACACTACAGGGCTGTAAAATCCTTCTGACTGATTCTCCAAAAATAGCAACATTTTTCACATGACATAAGCAGAAAAGCCAGAATGTCATCCTTTAAAAATAATCAAATTGACCACAGTGCCACCCTATGGCCGTCACGTCACGCTACAAGAAAACATATCAGAGGAACTACAAGAGCCAAGAGAAATATCAGTCTGCTCCAGTTAAATCAGTTTTACCTTTGGTTCTTCCTCTGATGATGCCCAGTTGACATCTGAGAGAAAAAGAGAAGATCCTCCTCCTTCCTCCTGCAGACCGGCTGCCTTTCCTCAGGGAATCCGTCTGAGGAAAGGCAAATGAGAGGTGCTTTGGAGTGAGGCCTTTCCTTCCAAACATAACCCTTGCTGACATGTTCATTTTTGCTCAGGGAAAAGAAAGAAAGGAAGGTTTCTGTCCTCCTGATGTTTTTCACAGCTCTGACACTGTGATCTCCAGCTGCTCTGCTGTTGTTTCGATCTGCATCTAGTCAGACGAGTCCTCCAGAGAAGTCCACAAAGCCTCTAATTTTCAACAAAAAAAGGAAATACTCTGCAACAACGCTGTACGTCCATAATCCCATTGCTAACTTCCTTGGATGCAAAAGCGTCCACAAGCTTCTGACTAAAGAAATATTGTGTTTTCTGCCTCTCTGGCAATTTCCGATTGACTAGAACAGATGGCAGAGGGCTCAGGGCTGTGGGGCACAGCTTGCTTGCCAGAATGCAACAGAAACTCACTCAGCAAGGAGCCGGTGCTCAGTTTAACAGAACAATACAGAACCTGGGCAGTCCAATTTGATGTAGTCTTCAAGGCTAATTCAACTGTTTCACCATTTTGCTAGCTTACATATTCTAGATGATGGGAGACAAATAGGCAATCTTGATCTAACAAAGACGGGCCAGAAAAAAGGCAACAGATAAGCAGAAAGATAACATTTTAGGATTGTGATGGAGAAATGATTGTCATGACATCAACAGTACAGTGAGTCAGTTGCAATAGGCAGTCCTAACATACATATTTATTGGTGTTAAAAGCTGAAATAGACATTGGAAATTATGAAGTTATCTTTTTTTTTCTTGCACCTTAATGTAGTTGTTGAAACTTATTTCCTGAAATGTGATCATCTGGTTTTAAAAGTCTAAAATGTTCAAATTCACTTTTTTCCACCTCCAAAATAAAGCTTACTTTTTAGTTCAATTTTTTTATTATACGTCACCTTATCTCTGAATCAGTATGAGCCTAAAATTGTATTAAAGCACCAATAGATCAGCCACTGATGAGCTTTGCCTTCACTGTTTTAGGTGCAATCAAATGAATGTTTAGTAGAGATTAAGTCCAAACAGGAAATCAGTCTTCAAATATTAGCATTTGAGAAGGAAAATTAGTAAATAAGGTAATGGTAAAACTGTTTTTGAATTCAAATGTTACTCATTTTAAAGTTATCCCAGTATTTTTTTTTTTTTTTACATTCTGTGAAATGTAAATTAAACTTTGTTTCTGCATGCCCCGCCATCTAAATGAATGATTGCTTTAAAAGAAAAAATAAATTAAGAATACAATTGCAGGAAACACACTATTGTTAATAGACAACGGCAAATACGTTGACTTACACTAAATTATGTTTTTTAATGTATTTAAAGTTTCTTAGAAACTGTTAAGTGTTTGTTACGATCAGCATCCAAACTCTACTAAATTTTGTCACTTTCAGTATTAAAATTTAGCTTTGCACATTTAATCGAACAATGTTATTACATGACAAATAACATGGAGAGAAACGGTTTTGTAGAGGAACTTTATTTTGAATCAAAAGTTTATTCATTTTCTTCACTCCTGAGCCTGGCGTTTGGATTGGTGATCTTAATTGCCAGCTGAGCAGCCCTTTCCACAATCAACTTCCTGTTTTTGGAGGAGACGTTGTGGGCGATTTCTGCACAGTGAGTCCTGCAAAAAAACACAGTACAGCCCTGTAAGCCACCAACAAATGCGTAGTGAAGCAGTCAGCAGCATCTTTCCAGCAGATGCCCCTCCTGTCTCAGCAAAAGAGCAGACAACATGACATAAAAGCTGAATACATAGAAGTGTGAACAATATGCAAATATTCCAAAAAGTGCTGGGAAGGCAAGTACATGACATGCCTGTCTTTTCACCTATTAAACTGTTGAAATATGCAGAGTAATTTAAAGATTGTATAATTTGTTTTGAAGAATACATTTTTTTTAACATGGTAAAATACAAAAAAGAGCTGATTGGGTTTTATTTACATCCATTTATAAAAGTTAGCCCAGAGAGATTCTTTTTTAACGTTTTCACAGGGGAAATTGTTGAATAGATAATTATTTTCACTTTTCCAGGTAAAACATTCATCCTGCAGTTAAATTGCAGAATAAAATGTGTATTGTGGTAAATGGTTTGTTCATTTCAGATTTTTTATCATACGCGATTCATGAACCTTCTAACATCTCACCAACTTAAACGAACTGTCTTTGTGTGCGTTCTGTTCAAACTAGAGTCATATTCTGCGGCGTTTTACTGCAATAAAATACTGTTTCATTCATGATATGTAAACTTCTAGTAGAGTATTTCTCTGTAAGAAAAAGCTTAAAAGCTGATTAAATCCAATCCCTGATTAGGTTACATCTTATTCTGATCAAGTCTGAAACTATGTGATTTTGCTCAACTTATGATAACCTGATAGGATCATCCCTAAATTGAAACTTAAAGTTTTTACCCTCCAACAGTCTAATGCCGAGGCCTCTTAAATAACATCTATAGTAGGAGTGTAACGGATCACTAGTTATTAATATTTTGTTTTATTACAAAGGCCTCAAATGTTTTATTACTATAATACATTTGTGTCTGTGTGTATACATTTTGAAGTACTTTATATATGTTTTATTAAATATGTGCAATGAAGCTTAAAAACGTTTCACGGTAGGCTTTTATTTTGTTATTTTAATGTTCATTAGAGACATTGTGATACGGTGGTTATTGGTTTCCAAAAAAAGGTCTGGACACTTCAAATTATTTATTGAGCATATGAAAAAATATAATTTGAATATGTACTAAACAGATGTTTTTAACTGCAATAGAGCGCACTTTAAAAGTGGATTGACAAAATGTTTTGAATGTGTGTGTGCATATATATATATATATATATATATATATATATATATAAAATCTGTGCAGTTTGAGGCTGCACAGATTATATACATATGTTCAAAAAAACATATTCTTTTTTTTTTTAATTTAATAATGTATGCTTAATGACTATGGAAGATTTGTGATTTTACCCCGTATTAAATCTTAAGCCTCCATATTTCAGATGCAACAGTGATTTAGGAACAAGTGTTTTCGCTACATGTAATAATTGTTCTGACATGACCATATCCTATTTGAAGTGAACATGTGTCCATAAGTAAAGCAATTACAAAGGAGTTTATATCTTGTGAAATGTTAATGTAAATATCATCTGGCAAACAGTCACTTTGAACTCACTTGTTGCTCATCATCAGGACTTCGAGCTCTTTGACATTGTGCACCAAAAACTTCTTGAAGCCGGTTGGCAAAATGAACTTGGTCTTTTTGTTGCTACCATAACCAATGTTGGGCATCAACATCTGGCCCTTGAACCTTCTGCGGACCCTGTTGTCAATTCCTCTGGGTTTACGCCAGTTTTGCTGCAGAAAGAAAAAAAAGATTTAAACACGTTTGCTGGTAATGGAAAAACAAGAATATATTTAGCTTGAAAATAGACCATACCTTGATCTTAACGTATCTGTCAGACTGGTGACGTATAAACTTTTTGGTTCTTTTTTTGACAAGCTTGGGTTTCGTTAGGGGTCGGAGGGCAGCCATGATGACTGGAAAACACAGGTAAATGAAACAAGATTAATACTGTACTAAAAGTCATTGATTTTCTTAAGATTGACTGTGATCAGTCATTTATTTGATGATTTGACATTTAAGATCAAACCGATTGTATTTTACAATAACCATGCGGACATTTGTTAGCTATCCGGCACCTGGTGGTTGAATGACTGGCCCGTGTAGCAAGTCTTGCTAACTAGCTTTAAATAATCTAATTTCAAATGTTGACGAGAAGTACTTCTTAATATACTTCTAAAAGGAATTATTTCACGGACTGAGTTTCCAAAAAACACATTATGATAGGTTTTGCTGCATTTTACAGCCGTTCAGCGGGTACGACAGTAAAGGCCACCTTAGCATTAGCACTTCGCTCACGATTGACCTATTTTTGTGCATTATTAGCGATATTGTTGACAAATGTTACGTTTAATACGTAGAATTATTAGTAGTCGTTGCATAAACACGAGAAGACAGTACCATAACACAAAAAAACACAAGGATTGGTTTAGATTATCCGTACTCACCCGCCGATGAAAACCCAAAAGGGACTTCAGCTTCGGCGGAAGGAAAGAAAAGGACTTCCGCGGTTACAGCAATGCCTTATGGGTATTGCAGTTGCATGATTCTTCTTGAACTTCTTAAAGAAAAAAAATATTGTCACAATTTTAAATCACAGAAAATAATAGGCACGATCATATAATTTTAGTTAACCAATGTATTTTGTTCATTTAAAAGAAATAAACACACAAATGTCTTGTTTCTACATTTACTTTCACATTTGCTTCTTCATAAATTGATGCGCACTTCCTAAGGGAGGACGAAGTTCACTGGTTCCCCCCAAAAACTCTTTTATAGATAAAAAAAAAATAATTTAAAAAAAATCTTTTTTTTTTATTACTGTAGTCAGAAGTAGAACCAACCGTGGTATATTACAGGGGAGTGGCGTAATAAAGGGTCAATGATTTTTTTTTGTCACATGTTAGAACTGAGATAGTTCCGCAAGAGTTCCTACGTGTGCTTTCACTGCTTAGATTTTTCAGTTTGTTTGATAAAAGCCTCCAAATGGAATACCAGCCTATCGCGAGGTAAGAATTGCACAAATGGAACATAAAAAGTT